>NC_081530.1:17124262-17460762 GCF_030273125.1 Centropristis striata
TGCTACGAATTTAACCAACAAAAATAAAGAGAATCTGAATCTGATAGCAGCTGTTGCATTGTTTGCTTGTGATGCCACGGAAATGCTGCTGCCAATCAAAGCCCGATCAAACCGCACAAACACAGTCCTGCTGGTTGGCCTAATTAAAAATGTGTTTACTAAGTGGAGATTAACACACCACTAAATTAAAAACAAGTTGCACCACACAAACTAATTCTTACTAAATATTTACACCGACTAGCTGGCAGGTGGAACAGATGCATATTTAAAATGAAAGCAGTTGGCCGATAATGCTAGCTTGCTAATTAATGACCCCTATAAATCAATCAAAAAGCTTTTAATATTAACACAAACTCAGAATATTTTAGGTTGCATTTCCTCCTAAAACCTCCCAAATAAGTGAAGCTAATGTGGAATGGTTTAAACCTGCATTCTTTCTACTAACCAGCAGGGGGCGACTCCACTGGCTGCAAAAAGAAGTCTGATTGTGTTGAAGTATATGAGAAAATTACTCTACTTCTCATTTGATTTATCCCTTCAGTAAACATTTTCCTAACGAGTTTATGGTCTCAATCGTTAGTTTTAAGTCTTCTTTAGATTTTAAGCTACATTTCCCCTAAATGGCAACCTAAAACCTCCTAAATAAGTGAAGCAAACGGGAAAGTGCTTTAAAACTGCATTCTTTCTAGTGTCCAGCAGGGGGCGACTCCACTGGCTGCAAAAAGAAGTCTGACTGTATAGAAGTCTATTAGAAACTTACTCTAATTCTCACTTGATTTATCACTTCAGTAAACATTTTCATAATGAGTTAATGGTTTCAATCGTTAGTTTGAAGTTTTCTTTAATACAACATGATGTTTATTTAGTAAATGATGGTCGTATAGAAGTCTATGAGAAACTTACTCTACTTCTCACTTCATTTATCACTTCAGTAAGCATTTTCATAATGAGTTCATGGTCTCCACTGGCTGCAAAAAGAAGTCTGATAGTGTCGAAATCTATGAAAAAAATTACCTGACTTCTTACTTGATTTATCACTTTAGTAAACATGTTCCTAACGAGTTGATGGTCTAAATCGTTTAAAGTCTTCTTAAATACAGCATGATGTTGATTCTGTAAATTATGGTCCCATTTAGAGTAAAATAGATGATTAAGCAAAATATATGTGTGTTTCTGTCCTTTTGACCCTTTCACAGTGTGTGTTTTTTCAGTTAATTGTAACATTTTGGTCACCTAAAGCTAAACTAAAGCATTTGGTTAGACTAAAAGACACTCAAAGGAGTTGATTGGCTGTTTGTTTTTGCACTTTGCTAACCAAGCTAATGTTAGCTGATTAATTAACTCTACCCTTTAATCTAATTATGATCACTTCTGGTGCAAAAAAGAAAAAAATCAAGATGGTGAGAGTCAAAATGGCAAACTTGAAGCTTCAAGACAACAGTCCACAAACCACTGGGTGAACATGGCGGCCACAACCACTTCCTATATACAGTCTATGATTTCCCACTCCCCAAAAAAAGATCAAATTATTGGTGCTAATAACATTAACATAAATTACATTATTAAGGTTTAAGATATCAGAGTCATCTACACTTAATAAATACGACATATTCTGAACATTCATAGTTCTCCATGAATGCTCATATAACACAGACTAATTCACTGTTGTGTTGAATAAACCTTTTTCTTTGGACTCCAACTGTTCTCCTTTGAAGTTATGTTTGCCACAGCTCAGTGACTTCCTGTTCACACTGTTTCCTGGCAACAGAATACACTTTCTAAAGTCTTTACATGCAAAGACATATTTCAAAAGTTCCCATGTTGAAAAAAAACTATGAAAGTATCACACAGAGAGAAACTGTGAAAGTACCAAAACCCTTAATCTACGGAGAAATGAACACAAACTGTGACTTCAAACGAGCCGTCGGGACTTCTTTAAGGTTCTGATGTTTCAGCTGAATTAAATATATGTAGAAAGTTCAGCTACAGTGCCGTTAAAGTCATTCCCCAGCTGCAATGATGGTGCAGAGATGTGAAGAGTGCAGAAGGAGAAGACCCCGAAAGGCAGACTGGGCCTTAAAGAGACAGGCACTGAAACAGAGCGTTTTAGAAGGAGGATGAACACAGTAATATTCAGATAATCTGTTTGAGAAAAAGTAATAGAAATACACATGTATTAAAGAAGCCCAAACTATGAATACTTGTATGAACCTAAAAAAGCAGTTTAATATGTCCCCTTTAAGTTTTAATGGTGCAACCACTCTAATAGTGAGATTGCTGAGAACTTTAAAGAGACAAAACATTTAGAGATGATTCATGAATAGCTTCTGCAACAAAGCAGTTTATACATGTTTTTAAATTGAAACTACCGTTATTTTATGAATAAGATTATTTTTCTTCTAATTTTAAATATGTTTGTACGGAAGCATCATTTGAAGCAGTGATGCAGCAGTAAACGAAAAGGTCCTACCGTCTCATCCAACAATGTAAACAAAATTTATATTTCAAGAAAGCTTACTTCATGATTTTGTCAGCTGGATTACAGGAAACCTATTGGCCCAATTTTCATAAAATTTCAAGATTGGGTTTGTGTGATTTTGCACAAGAACTTTTGATGCACGATTCATTTGATATCCTACCAAATATGGCACCTGACAATCGGTTCTTAAATGTTGGAGACACTTTACGATCACTCTTTAATAACATTGTTAAAGTTGTAAAACACTTAAGTTTAGGCAACAAAAAGAGAAGTGGATTAGGGCCAGAAAAAAACAAAAAACATTATGCCCTTTGAGAAAAGAGTCGAAATGGTGAGATTAGAGTCAACTTTTTTAATTTTGGTAAAGTAGACTGCAAACTGCAACCTAATTATCCTCAATACGTCTAATATATGTCTAACATAATTCAAATTAATAACATAAAAGCACATTTCCCAAAACAATAGTTGTGGTAGCTACTACCAAAAATATCTCATTTATGTGTCGGAGGATTTTAGCTCTACTACACCCTTAAATATTGTGGTTATTGCTCATTTTATGACATTGATGAAAATCAGGTTGTAGCTTTTTCAAATTTATTCTCAACATTTCGACTTTTTCCCGAACTGCATAATGAAAAAAGAAATTCCTCCTCTCATTATTTTTTTCTCCTACCTGGCCCTAATCCTCTTCGGTATGCTTGTTGCTTATTGAGTCACATATTTTAAATAATTTGACAAAACAAACACGTTTTTTTCAGGTTAAAGGGACTTTTCACACTATAATCTAAAAAACAAACATTTTTTCCCTCTTACCTCTTGTTCTATTTATGACTCTAGACTATTTTGGTGTGAGTTACTGTCGGCTGTAGAGATATCTGCCTTCTATGAAAATAATGTAACTAGCTGGCACTCAGCTTGTGCTGCTCAAAGTGCCAAAAATACATTTAAAAAACTCAAAAGAAATGTCTCTTTCAGGAAACCATGACCCGGTTACTCATGTAGGAACTACTTTCTTTTATCCAGCTCCACCAAAACAAGCTGGAAAGATGAATAGCACTACAGGTCAGTAGGGAAATCTGTATTTTGGATTGATTAGTTCTTGAACTCTGAAACAATAGTTGCTCAATAACATGAGATTAAATAGACTGCTATAACTATGGCTCAATGGAGCTGAGGTTTCTTTATGATGGAGAAAATAGCTACTTCGTGTTGTGAAAAAGACTTTGTTTTTTATTTCCAGGGCCGTTGTGTTGGCTGTAATTCCCATAAACACAGACAATGCTATAAAAGGTGCATGAAAATTAGACATTTCAAGCGTGGTTACAGACAAATCTCCAATTATCTGACTCCTCAGCGGTAAATGTCAAGTGTTGCATTGTCAATCCCTTAGAACAGAAGAGCAACATTCTCTCTCTCTCTCTCTCTTTGAACTGAAAACAAAAGATGGGAAGAATGGTTTCCCCACAGACGGACGCCTCGATAGACCGGAGTGCATCGCAGGTTGTGTTTTTTTTTTGTTAGAAGGCCTTTTTGCTTTTACTATTCTTTACCACTCTCTCCAGTCCCACATGCAACAAGATCCCAGCTGCTCTCCTGATGACAGAAAGAGGCAATCTGGTAAATGCAAGAAATCACCAGATGAATCAGGTTGAAACCCTTCAGCAGAAAAAAAAAGCACTTTTTTTTCTCTCATGCACGCTGGACACCTGTGATGTACCCCGTCAGCATTAAACGAGCACAGACTGATAATAATGTTAGCTTGCTAATTAGTTAGTATAAATGAATCAAAAAGCTTCTTTAATATTAACATAAACCAAGATTTTAAGCTACATTTCACCTGAATGGCAACCTAAAAACTCCTAAATAAGTGAAGCAAATGGGGAAGTGGTTTAAAGCTGCAATCTTTCTAATGTCCAGCAGGGGGCGACTCCATTGTTTGCAGACACTTGACGATCGCTTCACACGATCACATTGTTAAAGTTGTAAAACACATAAGTTAAGTTCTTTCTAATGCCCTCCAGGGGGCGACTCCACTGGTTGCAAAAATAAGTCTGACTGTAAAGAAGTCTATGAGAAACTTACTGTACTTCTCACTTGATTTATCACCTTAGTAAACATTTTCATAATTAGTTTATGGTTTCAATCGTTAGTTTTAAGTTTTCTTTAATAGAACATGATGTTTATTTAGTAAATGATGGTCGTATAGAAGTCTATGAGAAACTTACTCTACTTCTCACTTGATTTATCACTTCAGTAAATATTTTCATAATGAGTTTATGGTCTCAACTGTTAGTTTTACGTTTTCTTTAATACAACATGATGTTTATTTAGCAAATGAGGGTCCCATTTAGAGTAAAATAGATGACTAAGCGAAATATATGTACGTTTCAATGCTTTTGACCCTTTCACAGTGCGTTATTTTCAGTTAACTGGTCACCTAAAACTGTTTTTCTTCAGCATTTGGTTGGACTAAAAGACACTCTAAGGAGTTGACGGGCTGTTGGCTAACATTACAGATTAGCATTAGAAATCAAGTTAATATTTCATTAAGAGGTCAGCTGATTCCACCTATTTAATTACATTAACGAGGCGAGAGTGAGGGAAGGTCGTGTGGAGGATAATGCGATCCTGCCGGCCGTAAGCACTTCCACTCTCAGCCTTTCTGCACACTGTAAGCATTGGATTGTTCATTCACAGCATCTTCTGTCAGAGCGGTCGATCCATTACTTCCTACACCCTCCAATGCAACATTTCACTCCAGCGTTGCACCTGGAACTGTTTGGTTTTTGAGAAGCGGGTTAAGTGAGCTTGATTGAGGCAGTTGTTAAAATGCTCTGGGATTTTTTTTTAAACTGATTCACAAGCCTCCCACGAGCAATTAAGTATAACACCAATTACCAGGAGAGCTTTCCCCCAGGGGTTTGTTGATCCTCTCTCTGGCTCTCTCTCTGTATGCTTTTGAACATCTGCAGTCAAAACCCCCGAGTGTATTCAGCGTAAACTGAGCTTCCCCGACATCGGTACTCAACCACAAAATCTAATTACACCTCCTGTGGTATTACTATTTGCGTTTCAACAAGCAAACACAAGCATCTCTTCAGCATGTCACAATTATATTAAACAGAATTTCTTTGGAGTTGAACACGGATTCATGCAATTGTTGCTTTTTCTTGTAAAAAAAAAAAAAAAAAAAAAAAAAAGCCCACATCTGCACAGCTTCGTTAGTTGCAATTCAGTGAAGTGCTTTTTCTGACAAGGTGGAAAACGAAGGCGGTGGCAGTGACACCGCTCCCAGTTCAGGTTTGATTTCCTTTGCAGCTGCGGTAAACACACAAGCCTTCAAAACATAACAGTCTGCACCAGCATGTCGACACGGATCCACCGAAATAGCAGCATCATTAGAAGCAGTGATGCAGCCGGTAAACAAAAAGAGTGGATCAGAGATCATCATAAGGCAAACCACCATCCCATCCGACAATGTAAACAAAATAGATATTTCAGGAAAGCTTATTTCATGTTTTACCTCTTAAAAAACATAATGACTGTGTACAGCCCATCACCAGGTACTTTAAACTGAATGTACAGGTTCAAATCTTAATACAATACTAATGCACGACAAAGAGTCATCACCTCCGCTTTCATCTGTTTGTCAGCTATTGGCCCAATTTTCATAAAATGTTATGATTTTGCACAAAAACATGGCAACATGGCAGCTGATAATTGGTTATTAAATGTTGCAAACACACTTGATAACTGCTAATCTCAACACATTGTTAATGTTGTCAAACACTTAAGTTTAGGCAACAAAAGCACTTGGTTAAGGTTAGGAAAAAAGAACAGGGTTAGGCTTAAAAAAAACTTCCAAGAAGGAGACGCAAACACCAGGCACCTGCTTGGAAGTCATCGGTTTGTTTGGGCCATCCACGGTAGCTGACCTAAGTGGCTTCATCAGTGTACAAGATTTAGTGAATTTTAGTGGAAATTTAGTTACAACTTCAGTGCATTACTTTTCAATTGGATTAACCATGAACTGTTCATGAACCCTTTAGATTTTGGAGTAGATCCGATTTTTACCTCTTTTTTTTAGCTATCAATGAGAGAAAGGTTTTGGCCTTGGAGGAGTCTGTGTCCTTCTAGTAGTTGCTGTAATTGTTCCTCTTTTCCATTTGGCTTTGAAGAGGTTTATTCCAGTGTCCACAGAGCTCTTTCTGTGGCGGAAATAATGCATTTCAAAGTAAATCTGAAGATAAAATTGGGCTTTTGTCACCTGGGTTCACCAAATTAAGTTGTAAGTTAAGTTGGTATCTTTCAAAACTACAGGCTTTTTAAAACAAAATTCCCTCCGTGTGTTTTCCTGCTGGTGTTTCCTTGCTGAGTTAAAGTGGAGGGACATTAACAGATAGAAACAACAGGAACTTTGAGAGATTGACATCACTAATGCCACATTCATAACAATTTTAGCTCTGCATGGAAAACATGTGGCCTCTGTTGACTGCTGCGACTCGCACCACAAATAACAGTGCCGAGTCGTAAAAAGCTGTTAAAGCCTTTTATACAATAAATCTCTCTGCAGGCTTCTGATGCCTTCAAACTCATGAATCTATCACTAAAGCAACAAATCACCACCAACTGAATATCCTTTTGTATGGAATGAACATTGTGTATTGAAAGAAAACTACTTGGTAATGTTAAAGCAACAAAACAACTTAGGTAGGTTTGGGAAAAGTGTTTTTTTTTTGTCCAGCCCGACACCCCAAAAAAAAGTTTTGCAATATTTTGTGTGGCAAAATTGCCAATTATCAATATATTATTATATGAATTATTATTTTTCTAATTTTTTAAAATTTATGACAGTGGTAGTCAGTTGCTCTACTTTACAGTTATTTATTGCATTTTGCTGCAATAAAAGTGAGATGAAAAGACTGAAAACTTTATCTTCTAGATAAAATAAACACATTTTTCCTTTGGAGACATAATAATG
This sequence comes from Centropristis striata, assembly GCF_030273125.1. Taxonomy (NCBI): domain Eukaryota; kingdom Metazoa; phylum Chordata; class Actinopteri; order Perciformes; family Serranidae; genus Centropristis; species Centropristis striata. The sequence continues at coordinate 17,131,723 of NC_081530.1, forward strand.
TATATATTGCAATAGTCAAGCTGCAACATGGCAATAATATCTTATTGTGACAGATAATTTTGCATTGTACTGTAGCTACTCCTCACTTGGACTTTCTGGCTCTTTATACTACATCGACTGACCTTCAGAACATTTGCTGTGAACGTCTAATGTTGTGGCGTGTAAATGCCAAGTGAAAGCCAGAAAATACTGATCAATAACATGTGAAAATGGTTAAGAAACTGGCAGGTTATTCACAAGCAATCTGGTGATACCAGGCTGTCCAAACTCTCTGCTAAACCCTGATTTTAGCTTTAGCTGCACTTTAAAATGCATGTTTTCCTTTTACATTGAAACTGGATTAGGCCTGGATCTGTTCAGGGCTGGTATAGACAGACGGGATGATTACAGCGAACAATAACTCTGTCAATGCACAGATTGATGTCAGTATTGTATTAAGACAGGATTGAAAACATTGAAAAAATGTCCATATCAAGCTCAGCTGTCAGAAATAAAAAAGGCATTAAACCCCATTACATCCCAGATAATAGGACAGCACGAGAAGGATTTTGCTGAGTCTTTTCCACTTGTCCTGTCCATGAATTCAGCTGATCACTTCTAAATCCTCATCAGCCGCTGACAAATGTGAGCAGGATTCCCGAGTCGGGCTGGAGCCTGCTCTCAGATTGATCGAGCCGTACAACTTGGCTGCGTGTTTGGAATATGCGAAAGCTTTCCTCCTCATCATCTCCCCTTTCCACATGGAGATCATGAGCAGGGTGGAGAGCAGCACGCCCCCGAGGGTGAGCAGGCACAGCCCCGCTATGACACAGCGGTCCAGATGGGCCCCCACCCTGGCTTTCTCTCGCTCCAGGCGCTCCATCTCCCGGGCGGACACGCTGTCCGGGTCCACCCTGACGTCCCTGGGGACCGTGTAGGAGATAGCGACCAAAGAGATGCCAGTCACCAGGCATGTCACTGCGATGATGAAGCCATAATCCACTGACTTTCCCGAGCCTTCGGAGGAGAGGTCGTCATCGGAGAGCAAGTAAAGTTCCGGGATGTCCTCTTCCTCCTCCTCCTCCTCCTCCTCGTACAGTTCACTGGAGGAGCTCTGACTCAGTCTGCAGGTCTGTGGACTTGTCCCTATCAGCTCATCATCATCTTCATCACCCCTGAGTTTGCAGGTGAAGGATGTTTCCGTTTCCTCTCTCTCTTCCGCTCTCCGGCTCTCTGTCCGCGGTGCTGACGCCGCTCCTTCACCGGGATCCAGCCACTTTCCGCGGCTGATCTCCTGCTCCTCCTCCTCCTCTTCCTCCTCCACCACACTTTGCTCCTTTAAACCCAGGGAGGCGTCTCTCGGATCGGGTTGATCAAAGTAAAACAGTTCGAGATCAGCCATCTGAGCACGGGGCTGGGTTTCCCTCTTTGTCAAGCCCATGCGTCCGCCTCTGTCAGTAAAACATGCACAAAAAAAGATAAAATAAGATGTTTAAACTACCTGAGATTATATTTCCTGCAAGCTTTTGCCGCTGCCAGCCACTTTATATCTGTGTCTGAAGTATTTGCACATGCACGCATCTTTCTCCTGGCTGCACCGCAAGCATTTTAAAGTACAGCTAAGCAAGTCTTAAATTAATTCCCACGACAATATACAGCAACACAATGCCATTTCCTGTGCTCACTAACACTTTGTGGCTTCTGCAAATCGCCGCCACTAAAACACTTAGTAACCATGCGACACGCTGATGAATCTAGCGCCTAATGCGCTTCAGTAATCTGTTATTAAGCAATAACATGCGGCTTGCAGAGTACCTCTGTCCCCGGCTGCGGCTGCTCGCATCTCTCCGGCAGCTTTCTGCTCCCCGGTCAATTAGAGGGAGAGCTTTGGCAGACCCCTCCCACGGACTGAGCTCCGGCAGACCGCCTCACATAGTGCTTATTACCGAGCCAACTTCACTGTTCCCCGACACACGCACACTAATCAGAGGAGAGTCTGCAGGCGGCGGAGTCTGCACGGTGCGCAAATGAGTGCAGATATATTTCACATTACTGTGCCACCTCCTCATATAAAAAGAGGTTATTACGAGCAGCTGCTAGTGGAACAATCATTAGTTTATAAATGCTTCATAGATCAGCTGTAAGACATTTCACAAGAGCAACTTCTGAGTTGCCAGGTTGCAGGGGAGGCATTTAGTGGTGGGGTTATCACTTTTTTTTTTTTTTTTAAATCAACAGCACTACAGACTGTAGTTAAGTGCAAAAGAAGTTAAATGTTGTGTGAGGCAATATTGCCAATAAACCAATAAACAATATTTTATTTTATAAATTATAATTTTTACCAATAAAATGGTAACTTGTTGTTATTTGAATAATAAAAACAATTGCTTGTTCAGCCCACTCCTGCTGAGTTAATGTTTTTTTTTGTTTTTAATATTTATGACAGTGGTAGTCAGTCGCTCTGCTTTACAGTTATTTATTGCATTTTGCTGCAATATAAGTGAGATGAAAAAACTGAAAACTTTGTCTTCTACATAAAAGTAACAAACATTTCCCTTTGGAGACATAATACACAGCTGAAAAAGGGAAATATATCGGAATACTCATACCGCTATGGCAATAATATCGTATCGTGACTGATCATTTTGTATTGTACTGCATCTACTCCTCACATGGACTTTCTTACTCTTTATACTATGTCACTTTTTTAATAAACAGCAAGACTGTAGTTAAATGCAAAAAAAGGTATGGGGGCAAAAACATAAACTCTACAGCTCTTTGTGTTATTTACGCCATTATAAAGCAGCATGATGTGCTCACTTTGTAATAAACCACCAACACAAATAACTAAACGCTACATTTTGCATACTAACATGGTGTTTAGCTGGTGCAGTGGTGACAATATTCACTATCTTAGTTTAGCTTGATAGCATTCAGACTTTTGCTAATTACTGAGAAAATTAAATCTGAAATTAAACCTGATGATGGCACTGAATGTACGGGACCGTTGTGGTGAAGAAAGAGCTGAGCCTGAAGGCAAAGCTCTCGATTTACCGGTCCATCTACGTTCCAACCCTCACCTATGGTCATGAGCTTTGGGTATTGACCGAAAGAATGAGATTGCGGGTACAAGCGGCCGAAATGAGCTTCCTCCGTAGGGTGGCTGGGCTCAGCCTTAGAGATAGGGTGAGGAGCTCAGACATCCGGAGGGAGCTCGGGAGTAGAGCCGCTGCTCCTTCGCGTCGAAAGGAGCCAGTTGAGGTGGTTTGGGCATCTGGTAAGGATGCCTCCGGGGCGCCTCCCGTTAGAGGTGTTCCGGGCACGTCCAACTGGTAGGAGGCCCCGGGGAAGACCCAGAACATGGTGGAGGGATTATATCTCTCGCCTGGCCTGGGAACGCCTCGGGGTCCCCCAGGAGGAGCTGGACGTTGTGGCTGGGGAGAGGGACGCCTGGAATGCCCTGCTTAGCCTGCTGCCCCCGCGACCCGGCCCCGGATAAGCGGACGAGAATGGATGGATGGATGGATGGCACTGAATGAGAAGCCAGAGGAACATCATAGTATATTGTAGTTCACCCAGAGGGAGACATGAGTTTTCATTCATAATCCATGCTGTGGTTGCCAATCAATGAATCCATAAATCAACCAATCTTATTTTTCTTACATGGAAATGGTTATTTAGCAGATACCTTATTTTCAAACAGGGATAATGTAGAGTAAATATCTGTATGTATGTATGTATGTATGTATGTATGTATGTATGTATGTATGTATGTATGTATGTATGTATGTATATATATATATATATGATGTATATTCTTTATATTTTTTTATATAGAATTCACTTTAATTTAACATCCAAGACCATTAAGCAATTGATTAAAATTGTAAAAAGAAAATAATTATATAAAAAAGTCCCATTATATAAATTTAAGATATTTTTAATGGCATTTCCATTCAAGAAAAACCCTGTAAAATAATGCTGTTTTTTTCTCATCTACCTTTCAGCAACAAAGTAAATAAATGTATAATAATAATATATATATATATATATATATTATTATTATTATACTATATTTTAATATAATAGATATAACATGTAATCCTGTCAATTCCTTTATTGAAAAAAATAAAATTGTTGGACCAAATTCTTAAAAAAAATGGCTTCAATTGGTAACACACAGATGAATTCAGTTTCTCTGACTTAATTTCGGAGATACTGTGTTAATACCACTTAATTTATTTGAATGTTACCAAATCATCGTCATTATTGAAATTTTTGTTTTTTAGATTCAACTTGTGCATTTTTCACCACTATACTCACGCCTCCTCCTTTTTCTGTGAAACAAGGGACAACACAGCTCCTGATGTCTCATTGGAGATCTATGCAGGTGCTGAGGTCGTCCTGTCCTCCATCCAACTCCGGCACATGGAAATCTATCTATCTACATAAGAGTCACACAAGCCTGTCAGAAACATGACATGACAAGTATCATGAGCATTAATGCCACTTTAAAGTGTCATTAATGTTCATGACACATCTCGTGTCATAAACATGACGCGGGATGTGTCACTCTTATGTAGACACCTTCAAAATAAAGTGTTACCATATCTTGCTTAAGTCATAAAGGCATGTTCAAAAACTTGACTAAGTCACATTTTATTTTGACTAAGGCATAATAAATCCGCGTCAGTCACACACTTGACATAGGCCATTATCTTGAAGGGGTAAAATCACATTATCTGATCAACTGAGGATGTAGGCGATTTTACCATAGGTGGCTGGCATCATTGATATGATTTAGGCAAAAAAACAAAACAATTTTGACACAAAATGACTATGAAAATGGTGATTATTTTAACAGTGTGACGATATTTCACTCATAACCTCAACTGTTAACCTCATGGTGGCACTAGAGGAAAAGACATTGGATCATTAAATTTATTAGGATTTATCCTCTTGGTACCATTAAAATCTGCACCAAATATCATGATAAAAACCCATCAATAATTGTTGAGATTTCACAGCTACAAGACCAGAGTGGTGGCCTGATTGGCCTCCATGCAGCCATGTAGCTAAAGTGGCTAATAAGGGCTATTACAATAAATCAGCACATCAGCAGTTTAAAAATATCAATAAATAATAGATTAATGAATGCCCTGCAGCTGTCAAAGGTCAAGGGTCCATTATAAATCATCAACTAAACTGAGCGTCCTGCTGCGGGCGGAAAAACACAAGTCAGAAAGATTTTTCACAACCTGGCAACCAAAAGTCATCAGAAAGATAAATATGTGTTATCTGTGACGTATCAGTCAATAATTTATTAACCACTAATAGAGTCATTTCTTACCAACCCTTCAGGGGTTCATATGAAAATGTATTTAAAAGAAAGAGTAAAGTCACTGTTCTTTCTCATGACGAAGGAAGAAATGTTAATGAGTTTACTATAATAGGTTATTTGCTTTATTGATCACTGAAGAGAAAGTCTTCCTCTTTTTTATTAAGGTCAAAGGTCAGCCAAAGGGCAGGAGCAGCTGATGCAACAACAACAAAAACTCAAACAAAATCCCTTCAGCTGTAGACAGGATTTTAGAACAATGTCCTCATCCTCAGATTTTTCATTTAACTTTCATTTTAATAGTTGTTTTTCAAGGTTTAAACATGTTTCCTATTCTACTAAGACATACTGAAATTGTTGTCTTTTTTTTCCTCTTAGAATTAAATTTACAAAAATACGCTTCCTTTCTCACTGAGAGTAAGACGACTGTATTGAAATCACTCTTGTGTCTCCAAGTTGTTAAATATGCCAGCCAGCAGCTTGTTAGCTTAGCTTAGCACAAACACTGGAAACAGAGGGAAACAGCTAGCCTGGCTCTGTCTTAAGTTCTCTACTTAACATGTCAATATATCTCATTTGTTTTAATCGGTAAAAACTGATGTTGGTTGGTTGATTTTACTACCTTTAGACAGAACCAGACTTTTTTGTTTTATTTCCAGTCTCTATGCTAAGCTATGCTAAGCTAAGCTAACTGCACGGCAGTTAAAAAAACGGGGGGAAAAAATGACATTAAAAAACAGTAAAAAGTAATTTACTGACAAATAACACACACATTATATGTTAAGTTTTATTTTTATAATTATTTTAATTATTAAAACCCATAGAACAACATAGAATTCACTGTAATTTAACATCCAAGACCATAAAGCAAATAAATAAAACTGTAAAAAAGAAAGAAAGAAATAATTTTAAAAAGCTAAAATGTCCCATTATCTTAATTTGAAGATTTCAACTTCCATTTTTTGGTTAATATTTGTAATAATAGTAATTTACTAAAAACATTTTTTATAAATGTATTTTTATTCATACAATTTATTTTTACAATTTATTTAATTATAACTTTACAATTTTTGGTAAAAAAAAAACAACAACAAGAAAATCCCTGCACAATAATACAGTATGTTTCTTGAAATGTAATTGTTAGTGTTATAGTTGTGTTAGTTTATTAATTCTTGAATTATTATTTGTTTTATTATTAATTATTTTTTTTACAGTGCAGCTTTTAAAGAAACAAACAGAAAGACAAGTGGCTTTGATTTTCTCATCTCACTTTCAGCAAGAAAGCAAATAAATGTGTTTCCCAAAATGTTGCAACACTTTAAATATAATGGGTGTAAAATAATCGAATCACTCTTACACCAGTTTGCTAAATCAACCGAATTCCCAGCAGAAGGAAAAAAATGTAGATGACTTGATCTCAGTGTGCCTCAGCGAGACGGGATCCTCTGGTGGGAGAACAGTCTCATTAATCACCGAGCAGTCTTCCTTCTGGGAACGCTCTCAACACCATCATCGCTATAAGATGCATTCAGACAGTATCACTGCAACAGAGAAACTGATCCAAGTCCAGGGAAAGAACGGGATTCTCCTGCTTTGAAACTGAGTGTTTGCAAATCATTTCCCTGACTGGCCCATTTTCAGAGCAGCACCGTGAAGCTGGAGGAAAACTTTGATAATCAAAACCATGTCAAATCCCGTACAGGCAGCTGAGTGAGGAGCTCATATCTCCAGACTGGCAGCTTTTCAGGAACTAACAAACACATCAGGTTCAGACGACATCATCGTGGTCTTTTTTTAAAAGTTTAACAGAGAAGTAGCCTCAAGAAATATCATTTTCTGACCCACAAGAGGAGAATTTCACCCCTCTGAAGATTAAAATTAGAAGAAAAAAAAAGGTTTTTAAATGACAGCTACAATCTGCAGGCATACAGATATATCCCACTTTCTGATCCCCTTACAGAAATCCTGCAGCTCTCACACTCTCTGCAGAGCACTGGAGCATATGTAGGCTATAGGTAGCCAAAGGTTATGATTAGAAGCGCTTCAATGCTTCGCCGTTCAAGGTCATTTGCTCTGTTTACTGAGATCAACCGCCCGGATGCTTGTGGGCACCGGACACGAACTGTGCGCTCTGCACGCTGTACATTTAGCGGTCAGGACCTTTTCAGAGGGAGGAGAGTGTGAAGGGGACACGCTTCAGGGTGGCTTTAACATTTCTGACAGAGAAAAGGGGAAGGGAGACAAGTTTAAAGCAACATATTTCACAGCTGTACAACAGCATATAAAAGTCCAGTCTGCAGAGAGAGGAGAGCTGGAAAAGACCTGTCTGTGTGACACTTTAAATACCTTATACAGAATTAACTTTGACTATACTAACTTTATATAGCACCTTTTTAAACACAGGTTGTAAAGTGCTTAAAAAGAGCATAAAAAAATAAAATGAAACACAATAAATACAAATACAAATATTACAATAAAATACAAATAACATACTAATAAATAAAATTTAAAAAAAATTAAATAAAAAAAATGAAATGAAATAATAAATAAAATAGAAATAAAAATTCAACCAATGATTGATTAATCTCACAATTGACTGAAATCTGAAATTTTTAAAATCTGTTTTGAAGTCAATTTTCTATTTAAATCACACTTTTTTTGTGAGACAGACTGAACGCCTTGAGAAGCAAGTGAGGAAAAAAAACACTTGGTGATCCATTTTCAAAGTGATATATATTGTTTTTTTCTTCTGTGTTTATAACAGTTGAGATTTTGCCAGGATCATGTTTGAGTGTCATTTTTCATCTGTGAAAACAGGTGAAATTTAGCTTTGACAGGTAATTTTTTAGTTTTAGCGGGATAATTTTGTTTTTGTTGTTGTAATACCAATTTCAGCCACAAGGTGCTGAAGTGCACCACTACAACATGTTCTTAATAATAGGGCTGTTTCCACCACCGCTCAACACCTGGAATGAGGCGGGTCTCACTCCCCGAAATGCCCCAAATTTGAATACGAGCCGTCCGGAGCGGACTTTTGTCGGGACTTTTGTCGGGACTTTTGTCTGGACTTTTTTCATCCCTGTTGAAGAGCAGGGCCTTTTTTCTCCCCTGAAAAAAGCCCGGTTACTGATTGGATAGATCGCTATAAGTGGGATGTGACGCAGTAATCGACTCCACAACCACATGCACCATTTGTAAAAGCCAGTGAAGCAGTGTTGGCAACTTAGCGACTTTGTTGTGTAGTATATTTTATGTTACTTGTAATATAAGTGTTCTGCTTTACTAAGAGAAGCCAGAGTCTGGCCTTTTGTTCAGAACAGAACTGTAACAACTGGTTCAAACCAGAATAATGAAATATAGGATCTGGGATTTGTCAGACAGTAGAGGCGTTGGAATTTGAATATAAACAGGTATAGATTATATCCTTTTAAGGTTAAGAAGGAGACTTAGCAGCGTGCTCGTGCCCGGTAAAACTTTTTTCAGAAGCCTTTGAGATTGGACAAAGTTCTCCTCCGCTGTACCTAGGCAGTGTATTCTGATGTTTGATAATAAAGAAAACCAAAAGGAACTTCGACTTGGTCTTTAAGCCATTTTTTCTCACTCAGAGAGGTTTTACACTACAGTTGCTATAATTTCCAACCTAAAGGAAACACAGTTAATAGGAAGAAACATTCCAGGTGAGTTTTAATTTCTCCTCGTACTCTAAAACACAAGGTTTTGTTGCCAAAATGAGTATTGCAGAAAAAAAAAACAGATCTTGACCTTGATCCTGGAAAAAAAAAGTAATAATAAAATAATCACTTACTGAAACATTTGTTTCTCATCTGTTTGTCATGTAATGTTGGAAAACAATGTGCCTGGCAAAACTTTTTTTTTTACCTGGTAAAACTTTTTCCCACACCCGTTCACAGATTTTAAAAAATTAAAAAAACATTTAAGGAACTTGGAAAGATCACCCTGACATATTTTAATCAGGTCCTAAATCATAAACACAAGAGAGAAAACTATTAAGAAAATAATTTTTTCTCACTTGCCTTTCAGGGCTTTAGACACAGCCTTCAAAAATTAATCTATTTCATGCCACATCGAGAATGGGCCTCACTCTCCCCTCACATTTGTAAGTACTAAAATCTTTAATAGCTGATCATATTTTTAAATCAAAGCCTGAGCACCATAAAAACAACTCGAGTAAGCAGAAAGAAAGAAACACACAGGACGCTGCTGTCCATATCCTTCGTTGTACTTTTTGCCACTGATTTTATGATTTGGTCGAGGCGTCTTCAACCCAGTGAAGGGAAATCTTAAAGGTATACTATGCAGGAATTGTCGTTTTGGAGCAGGTTTTGTCCTAAATGGCTATATTTGCATTTCCTCAGTGCCGTGTCCACTTTGTGCGAAAAGGATGCCCAAAAACTAAAAAAAATTGCAGAAAAGAGAAAATACAGTCATGGAAAAAATATTGGACCATTGTTTTCTTCAATTTCTTGTTCATTTTAATGCCTGGGACAATTAAAGGTACATTTGTGTGGACAAATATAATGATAACAACAAAAACAGCTCTTAAGAGTTTAATTTAAGAGCTGATATCTAGACATTTTCCATGGTTTTCTTGATAATGATTTTGGTTATTATTAAGAAAACCATGGAAAATGTCAAGGGTGGTCTAATAATTTTGTCCATGACTTTACAGGGTCTCTGCAGAAACAGACATCACCACACACTTGTAGCTGTAGATAACTGATGATAATGAGGGATTGTTTTTGTATTAATCACTAATATTTCAGTGTTTTAAAGCCTGCTTTCGTCACATAAGTGTCATCTTCAGGTGTCCACATACTTTTGGCCAGTAGTATATCCCTCAGAATGGTCTCAGCCTTCGTTATGCTGATATTGTCACATTCAGACACACTGACAACGCTGAAAAAAAAATGTTCCCAAAGCAGTTGGCTTGTCTGAGTTTTCTCTGGCTGCATTCTTTCATCTCCCTGACATATTTTTCACGCTTTACTCTTCTGAATGCTATAGAAAAACTTCTTCTCTTCTGCCCAGTGATTGAAAAACGTCTGACCGTCAACTCTTTTCTCGCCCGCCGTCTCTCCAGGCGGCCAAAGGAGACGTGGTGATGCTGATGCTGATGTGGGCGATAAACCGAGGTTTGATCCTCCTCTCCAGGCACTGTTTGACTGATGGAGTTAAAGTTGCTGTACTGTACACACTGCCCACAGTCTGCTCAGTGTTTACTGTACATTTGTCCTACAGCGTTGTCTTTAGTGCAATATGTGCAGCACTTTAAGATACAAGGTTTGGGAAAACAAACAGTTTTATTGTTGTGTGTTTAAGGCCAGCAGTCTGTGTGTTCTGCAGTAAGTATTCTGCAGACAGAACAGTTCGGTGCGATACTGATAGTAAACCTCATATCATATGGCTTATGTGTGTGCTTTTGTTGCAGAAACTGTGTTTAATGTGATGTTTTCATTTTTGGAAAAAAAAAAAACCTTTTACCCTCCCACTGTCCCTAAGTGGACCTTTTTGTTTTTTTGTACTCCAGATCTTCACTTCTGCCTTTGTTTTGACACTCAGAACATCATTTTAACTAATGCGGCCACTAGAGGGCGCTGTAAACTACAAACATATATATGGGGCATTTTAAGAAGCTGCATAAATGACCTTTGGGGTCTTTTGTGGGGGGGGGGGAGCATCTCATGTGAGTGCTTACCTCTATGGAGTCTTCAGCTATTTTGTCCATTTTTGAACCCTTTCCATGTCTTTTCGTGTCTTTGTATGTCTTTTTGTGTCTTTTTTGGTCATTTTGTGTCTTTATGTGTCTTTTTTTGTAATTTTGTGTCTTCTGCAGGTTTTTTTTTGTCATTCTGTCTTCTCATTTTGTGTCTTTTTTTGTCATTTTGTGTCTTTTTTGTCATTTTGAGTCTTTTTTTAGTCATTTTGTGTCTTTTTTTTGTCATTTTGTGTCTTTTTTTGGCATTTTGTGTCTTTTTTGAGTCATTTTGTGTTTTTTTTTAGTCATTTTGTGTCCTTTTTTTGGTCATTTTGTGTCTTTTTTAGTCCTTTAGTCCAACATAAAATGGGATTTTGAATCTTTTTTTTACTTTCAAAACACTATCATGTACAATAAAAAATTGACTCCAGAGTTAAAAGGTTAAAGGGACAGTTCACCCCAAAATCAGAACCGTGTACCCGGTGTAGATTGGTAGGAAGAAAATAGTTCCTACTTGAAACTTGAGTTTTTCAAATGTTTGCTTAGGTTCTTTGAGCACCGTAAGCAAAGTGCAATTACTTTGATTAAAATATGGAGAAGGCAGACATCTGTAAAAATTTGACAACTTACACCAAAACATTCTAGTTTGTTAAATATAACTAGAGGAAAAGAAGATAAAAAAGTATAATTGATTTGGGGGTGATTGAAATTGGAAACATTAGTTCGCAAAAATAATCTCAGCCAAACAATGTCAAATTACGACAAATACCACTGCATGATGTAGAGATTTTTTTAAATCTAGTTTCATCATGTGGTAAACAAGTTATTATTTTATTTCCAGGGCCTTTGTGCTGCCTGTAATTTCAATAAACACAGACAATGTGAACAATGATATTTGAAAATTAGACATTTCCAGCATGGCCATAGACAAATCTAAAATGATCTAACTCCTCAGGGATAAATGTCAAAACATCTCATCTAAATTGATATACAGCACTACAGGTAAGAGCAAAAATAGTGAGTCAGTGAATCCTGGAGCACTGACTCATAATATAAACATGATGCTGCAGCATTAGAGGCACTACAGTTTCCTGCCATCCCGCCTATAGCAACCTTTAATACATAACCATGATTGTGCCATGTCAGAAAGAGTCATGCATACTTTCATAACACACACACACACACACACACACACACACACACACACACACTGAGGGCCTGAGGGGCCTGAGCTGTCATCAGTCCGATTCTAAACATGGCACGTAACATGGTCCACATGACAAACTGCAGCTGGAGGTTGAGGAGGAAATGTCGCTTCATTAGTCCAATGTGGACCCAGAATTGCAAATATATATATAAGAGTACATACTTTGAATAATTATGCAATAAAAAGTCAACATGAGCAAATCAATTCTGAGCAAAAACATATTTATATATGGTCTAATTTCAAAATAAAATAAAATGTAGAGATGTAGTCCTCTGTTGCATTAACCCTCCTGTTGTCTTGGGGTCTTTTTTGACCCCAAATCATTTCCCTTATACCATTAATAAAGGTTAACTTCCATATAATTTATTAAAATTTTCAGCAATTGTGCCCCTCTGCATTCTTTATAGATAAAATTAATTTTTACGCGTTTTATCAATTTTTTATAGCACCTGTGGTCTTCAGGGACACAAAAGGAACAGCGAGAAAGAGGTCGAGGTCAAAACGTACATTTGCACAGATTGTCCATTATGCATATAAAGGCACATGCACACACTCACACACACACACACACACACACACACACACACACACACACACACACACACACACACACACACACACACACACACACACACACACACACACACATACACACACACACACACACACAGGCACACATAGTCATAGACACATACACACACTCAGATAAACACGCACTCACACCAAGTTAATCAGACACTCACACTCAGTTAAACACACACTCACAGGTACATATCTTCTCACAAGGATGCACAAACACACACTCACAAGCACACATGCATGTACACAGTCAAACTTGTGTGCTAGTCTAATGTCATGGGCTCCTTTTTGACCCCCGAGGACTAAAGTTGCATGGTTGACGGGAGGACTACATAAGGGTTAACAGGTATTTAGTGGCCGCTGAGTGTATGAATTGAATATAAAGTGAAGTAATACTACACATGGTAGTGAACATCCTACACCACATAATGTTAAACATGACATTAAACATTAATCTAGTATTGCCCAAATATTGCATAAATGTCAAATAGAAATGATGCTGATCTACCTGCACAGTGCTCTGAGTGCCTTTGAGCAGAGCAGCAGAGCTTCTCCAGCTGCAGCCTCTGTGCGGCTGACTGCACAGTGTTTTGGTAGTGATGTGTTCTCTTGAGATGTTTGTGTGTGTAACCTAATCTCCCCTGCATCCTCATCCCCCAGGCAGTAAACAGAAAAAGAGGAAGATTCATCTGTCTAACTACGACTTTAAGTGCAGCGTCGCAGCGAAATAAAAACTAACCACAGAGAGACGTATGGAGATGAGAGATTCTGCTCCATCACAGCCCGAGAGAAACCACCAGACTATTCTCATGAGATATTTTTCTAGTAACACTGCTGCTCTGTTGTTTATGATCTAAAGTGATTTGTCATTTCCTCCAGAGATGCTCTGAACCAGCAGGGCCCGTTTTATTTACGCCATCCAGCGAAGTGTGGCATTTTACACTGACGGATCCGCTGTGAAGCCAGAGCACAAGTAAAGCTAAGAATAGCTGATGGGAAGCCAGCAGCAGCAGAGGCGAAGACGCAGGTCCAAGGTTAGACTAGGACACAGCAGAACAAGCGTACAGGAAGACACGACAGAGTCAGGCGGCCTTTCAGCAGGAGGGAGGACGTCTTTGACTGGACGCACACACACATGCGTACGTCTGCAGGATGGCTCGTGTCCTGTGGTCACTAATCAGAAGAGCTGAGTCAAGCTGCAATGCAAAGCTGAGCTGAGCAGTCTGACTCCTCTCTGTGGTGTCACTCAGCATAATGCTCAAACAGGTAAATCATAAAACAACATCAAGCAAACATTCGCCCCGACAGCAGAAGCACTGAGAGACATTATGAGCCTGGACATGGACGTCTTTCATACAGAGCAGCAGGACACACACACTTTGCAGTAGTGTAGATGCTGTTTTCTGTCTCTTTGTTGTAATGTTGTGTCTCCCTTTATCTGGTAACCTATCAGCTATCAGTCTAATGACAACTTAGCCTCTGGGGGAGAGGGCCAATATGTATACCTGGGTTTCCGGTGTAGCCAGCAGATAGCAGATAAAACACTGGTGGACACAAAGGTGAGGCAACATTGGTGCCTGTTTGAAAAAAACAAACAAAGAAACGACATAAAAGTGCTCCCTTGGATGCCTATGGTTAATAAAACATCATAAAGTGCCCTCTAGCGTGTCCTTCTAGTGGAGAAAATTTGATGAAGGCTGCTCTAAGTTAGCTTCTAGAAGAGAAAACATGATGCAGTGCACTTAAGTGAAAACATGAAGTATGAGGGGCCGTATAGGCCATAATTCATAACTTCCCTCTCAAGTACACAAAAAATACCTCATACATTCACTTATTACCTCTCACATACACCTTTTTAGCTCTCATATACACTTTTTTTGGGAGACTAAAAAATAGTGTATGTGAGAGCTAAAATAAAGTGTATGTGGGAGCTAAAAATGTGTATGTGAGACCTAAAATAAAATGTATGTGAGAGCTAAAATAAAGTGTATGTGGGAGCTAAAAATGTGTATATGAGAGGTAAAAAATAGTGTATGTGAGAGCTAAAAAAAATGTATGTGAGAGCTAAAATAAAGTGTATGTAGGAGCTAAAAAGGTGTATATGAGAGTTAAAAAATAGAGTATGTGAGAGCTAAAAAAAAAAAGTGTATGTGAGAGCTAAAAAAGTGTATGTGAGAGCTAAAATAAAGTGTATGTGAGAGCTAAAAAAAAGTGTAGGTGAGAGCTAAAAAAAAGTGAATGTGAGAGCTAAAATAAAGTGAATGTGAGAGCTAAACATTTTTTTTTCAGAGCTAAAAAGGTGTACATGAGAGGTATGTTTTGTATATCTGCAAAGTAAAAGAGTGTATGTGAGAGGTAAAATTTGTTAAGAGACGTATGAGAGGTAATCTTTGTGTATGTGAGAGGGAAGATATGAATAATTGCCTATATGGCCCTTCTTAATAAAGGGTGCGTTGATACATCCAATCTAACGCCTTACTCTAAAATAAGAGACATTTACTTTGAAGAGCACTCTATTTCCAAAAATTATGAATTAACAAAAAAAATGTAAAAACAGTCACAGAATGCCCAGAATACGCTTTCTAGGATTATCTTAAATTAAGAAGATGAAGAAGAAAATACAGAATATTGTGAATCTGAACCTATGGACAACAGAAATCAGAGCCTCTCTAAAGTCCAACTCCTTGCTCAAATTCAAGTTGTTAATCAGACTATAAACAATGACACAGAGGAGGAAGTCTATGACTGGATTGTGTCTCTACATAAGAATTCAGATACACTTTAAAAAGCTAGCTGATGGGTTCCAAGCCTGCGTTTCACCAAATGTTTTCCACTTCTTTTGCTCTCCACATGAGCTGCCGATCTGCAACGAAAGCCTCTCAAACGTGATTGTTCAATACTACTTGGACTAAAAATAAAAACCAGAACGAAACCAAAATATGATTCTGTTCTTAGAGATTACTTTGCTCTCATTCTGTGTCTCTTTGTAATCGTTTTGGTCTTTATCAAGTCAGCTGTTGTCTGTGTGTCTGTTTCTTGTTAATTTCTGTCCCTTTCTGTCGTCATTTTGAGTCTTTGTGGCTGTTTTGCCTCTCTTTGCAGTCATTTTCTGTCTCTCTTTAGTCACCCTGAGTCCTGGGCACAGACATGCAGAAGGCCTCGCTATATTACCTACAAGTGACACAGACTTTACAGTTATCTAGCCTGGTTTTATTGTTGTTTTATGTGTCTTTATAGTCATTTTGAGTCTTGTCTTTGTGCTTGTTTTGCACCTTTTTCAATATGAATCTTGTTGTGTGACTTTACAGCTTTTTCTGCATTGCTTTTTTAGTTGTTTTAGTCTTTTATAGTAGTTTAGAGTCCCTTTTTTGTGTTTGTTTTGCACCTTTTCCACGTTGAATATCTTTGTGTCTTTGCAGCTTTTTCTGCATTGCTTTTTTAGTTGTTTTAGTCTATTTGTAGTTATTTTATGTGTCTTTATAGTCATTTTGAGTCCTCTTTTTAGGCTTGTTTTGCACCTTTTTCATTATGAATCTCTTTGTGTGTCTTTGGAGCTTTTTCTGCATTGCTTTTTTAGTTGTTTTAGTCTTTTGTCGTTATTTTATGTTTCTTTGACTCTGTCCCTGGGTGGTGCATGCTTCTTAGCATGACATTTTGCAGGTGGGGGTGTGCCTGTTAGGCCCATTAATTAATCCATCCTTGAGCTAAACTGCAAGCACAAAAGAAGAGTTAAGGCTTCTGTAAACTTCTCAGTTCACTTCACTGTTAATTCATCGAGAACAAACTTCCCCATCCACAAAAACAGCAAATGCAAGTTCACCCATCAATTATTGGACACGTTCCAGATTAAATTTCTGGGTTTTTGGAGCAACACAACTGAACTTTCCGCTGCAGTTGCTTGTTCGATATCTGTCGAGGGAGGGAAGTTTTGTTTCAGCTTGCACAGAATAAATCGGGCCAAGCTGTGTGTGTGTGTGTGTGTGTGTGTGTGGTCTAAACAGTTGCTGCATCATATTTCTGGGAAGTTTTTTTTATTTGCTTGCAGTTTTGTAGAATTCAGACAAATCCTGCTTCAGAAGCAGGACAGTGTGAAATGGAAGTGTTGGTAACAGCTTACAGCGAGTGATGAGGAGTGTAAAAACATGCCAGAGTGTGAAAAATGTGCTGTTTTAAACAATGGATAATAAATGTTTTATCATTTCTTTAACATCAGCCATGATGTGTAAAGAGGAACTTAACGTTGTCGGGTTGTAAGCCAAGAAATGTATAATTTTCCACGTTTTTTGACCTGAAACTACTTTGAGGAAACTGCAAGATCGATGGTTTCATGCAGTTATATCGCCTAAGTGAATACTCCACTACAAGTAAAAGTCCTCCATTCAATCCATAAATTAAAGTATTTAAGTATCATCTGCAGAATTTACTTAAAGTATGAAAAGTTAAAAACAATTATATCAGACTTTTTTTTGCAATAAAATTGCTGCTTCAGGAATGTCTATGCTGCATTTTTCTGCTGTAGATTTTTATGGTTTGTGTTAATTTTAACTCCTTTATACACTTTTGGGTAGTTTAATCTGCAGCAATGCATTATAATCTATGAAATCATCATATGTTTGCAGCATTGGTGTTCTTGCATCTCTAAAAAGTAAAAAAAAACAGCCTGACGAGCTGAAGAAGTAGGAGGATTTTCTAAAAACATACAGGAACATTTCAGCTATTAGAAAAAAAAGCCAAAAAATAATTTGAAAAGTTCTGAGTAACTAAAGTAGTAGAAATTGGAATATTTGCCTCTGGGATATAGTGCAGTAAAAGTGTTAAGTTGCATAAAATACTGGGTACAAATAGGTAAAATTTGTATTTAAGGTTCACCACTGGTAGTCCATATTTTTTATTTCAACATTTAAGGAGAAACTCATATGTAAAACTGTTTTTAAACAGCATTTTTCTCATTCAATTGTGGGGCTTACAGCAGCTGATTTTAACACTGATTCAGCTAAAAAATAATTGATGCACCAATTTACAGGACTTGAGACGTCACTGATGTTTTCCACACATGATGAACTTCATTTTGTTGCTGTGAAGGTGATCGCCCCCTGTTTGTGTTTGTGAGGCATGCATCTGTTTAGCTGTCAAATCAACACTGCATCTTTATGTTGTTAATCATAACTTTGTGACATTAAATTGCACATTAATTGAGATTCACACCAGCCTTGTATTTACATCTACAGTGGAGCTGTGAGAGATAATGTAAGCTGTTTTCCTCTCTCTAGCAGAGTGTGCAGCTTGAAACAACACAGTAACTTCACGGAGCTTCGCCCTCCCCAAAGACAAACAGAAACCACAGGAAATAATATTCCAGCTGATTTGTCTTTTGGCAGCTCTTCAAACTTTACTTTTATGGACCACTTGAGCGTTTCAGGCAGGAAACTGGAGAACATCCAGGTTTTTACCAACATTTTTGACGCAAGTACAAGAGCAGACAAGAGGAAAAAAACTTCACTACAAGGTCCATTTAGTAGCTGTTCTGGAGCTTTCAATCATGTCACATTATCAAATTATTTAAATTTTAAGTTTTTTTCTCTTTGTGAGCTTGTTAAGAACTTCTCATTCATGCTGTCTGGAAAGCTGCAGGTTTACAGTTTATTCTTGTCAATAAAACAGCAGGTGAGAAAAGTTCTGACTTGATAAATATTTTTTGTGTCTTGTAGCGAGACACTGCAGTCAGTTTTCGTCTATTTTGCTTCCAGAACATGTTTTCTTTCAGACTAGTGGAAAGAAAACACCTCAAATAGATTTAGGTGTTTATTTTATTACACTTTGTCTATTTGTGACTGTAGATTGCTCCTAAATCCACCAAAAGTAAGCATTTGATAGTGCCTTTTTGGCATATTTAAACATGACATTTCAGAAAAGTTTTAATACAAGATTATATTGTCTTAATAAAAAGTAATCAACTGGGGAAGTTTCATGGTGATGTTGTATAAAACTTAGACACTGGTTTATTTGCACTATTTCTGTTTACATCTGACCACATTAGGCCTTCTGTGTTTTTTCCTATATATACTGTGTATATATCTGCATATATTTAAATATATTTATTCATTGATGTTTATACCACTACATGCAACAACTTATTTAACCAGTTTAACATGCTAAAATATATTTTCTCCAATGTGCCAAAAATGCAAAATACTCTCAGGAAAACAAACACAAAAATATATATGAATAATAAATGCCAAATAGCATGCAAAATGTATGTACATGTCTTATTTTTACATTCTTTATTCTGTCTTCTGTATCTTTGTGTTTATATCTTGAGCTGCTGTGAAGACTAAATTTCCCCACTGCAGAATACATAAAGTGATATCTTATCTTATCTTATCTTATCTTATCTTATCTTATAATGACCTTACAAAGGTAGAAGATACACAGACTTGCACTGTGGCGCCTCAGTCTGGCTGAAAGCTGCAGAAAACATTCTCGATTTCTCTCAGCTCTATCTTTTCTGATTCATCCTTTTTTTAAATTTGAACGAATATAAAATGTCTGATTCAATACTTTGATTCTATACTTTGTTTTGCAATGACTTGTCTCTGTGGAAACAGTGTCAGAGATGTAAAGCTGCAAGAAAAGATATAAATACATATTAAAGGTATAATATGCAACTTCCCTGCATTGAAATATCTAAAAACAAATCAACCTATGTTATATATTTGTGTAGTAGTGTTTCAAGCAACTTTTTATCCAGTTTCAAGCCATTTTTTTATGATGCACTTTTTAGATCTTGGTGGGTTTTTTTAAAATTACTTTATTAGTCCCAAATTGGGGAAATTCAACCTCTGCATCCTTTTTTATACAACACAACACTGGTGATTTAAAATGAGACAGTGTCTAATATGCAGCAGCAATTTGTTCCAGTTTTGGAGCTGCAATGGCATTTCAGTCATGGGACGTGTGTATTTTAAGTTATCAGAGAAAGAAACTTCCCCCTTTTTTTAGTTGATTTTTTGGCTGTTTTAAGTTTTTTTTTTTGGTTATTTTTCAGAGGGATTGAGAGATACAAAGTGAGAGGGGGAGATAATGCAGGAATGGGTCTGAGCTGGACTTGTAAACGGGTCCACTGCTTACGAAGACTAAGACTCTGTGGTATGTGACACAGTTTTTTGCCAATTTTATATCATCTGGTTGTTTTTTTTTGCAGAGGAGACCTCATCAAATAATTGGCTTCCAGTTAAAACCTCCTGAACAATGAACATTGAAGGAATCATGAACGGTAGAAGCTGACTGCAATGATCACACACTACTGTACTTAAACTTCCTTTATTTCAGTTTTAACCCATTTAGGCCTAAAACGCCTGGGAAAAATGCCTTTAAAACCTCTGGGCGATTTTAAAATAATCCCCTAAAACCTGAAGGTTTTCTGGAAATTCAACGGAAGTGTCAACGTCTACTAGATAATCGATTTTTCAGCCTCTGTAGCAGATAGAAATGAAAAATATTTTAGAGAGCTTATACCTGTTTTATCTGAGCTCCCTCCGCTATAGTCGTCTTCCGCCATGATTTCAGTTCTAGAAAAGTCTCATGTTGCATTGCGACACTCCCACTGTATTGTGATGCATTTCATTGGCCAAGAGACCGAAAATAGGTGGAAAAAACTACAAATACTACAAAACAATGTATCTGCTTTCCCGGCTTTAATTGTAGAATAACGCAAGATCGCCCTCGGTTTTAATGGTAGAAATGCGATAATGCTTTCCTGGCTTAAATGGGTTAAATGTGCATTAAATTGCATAAAGTGCATATTGTCCCTTTAAATGTTCCCCTTCGATTGCATTTAAATGAGTACTTTCCACCTTTAGAATCTTAGTTAGAATTTCATGAATTATACATGTGATTTCCACTGCCCCCCCTGCAGCTGAACAGCCTTCTGCTGCGGCCGTGAGCACACACTAGGGCTTCCCTGGAGTTTGCACAGTGACCGTCGGTGTGTGTCGTGTCCGGGAGCACCGTGTGGACTGCGAGGGAACAGGTGGTAGGCGTGAAGAAGACGGAGAGCTGTCTTATCTGCAGGACTAATGGTTTCTGTCAGGGGAGGTTATGGACCGGACCCCACAGTGTACTTAGTATTAATAGAGGGAGGTCAGCGGGCAGCTTGTTTATGGCCGACCTTGAGTCACGACTGCAGTGTGGGTGTATGTGTGTGTGTATGTGTGTGTGACAGCCATATGGGTCTCTGTTGACTCGGACTGACTTCCTTTAAAATGACCTGCCAGCGTGTCAGTAAATCAGAGCAGCCAAAGGTCATTTCACACTTTAAAGCACTGTTACGCTTCTGCACAACAGTGAACGTCTGCAGGAATTCAACAGCAATGTTTGTTGTTGTTATTGTTTTCAATGAATAATTATTTTTTGATTTACTGTACAATATGAGAGTAAGCGTATGTGTTCAATTGCTGTGCACATTGTTTAACAGCAGCATAACTCAAAGAAACTGACACATTTTATGGCTCTTTGGGAGGAGACACAGGCGCTCTGATATATATGTTATGGGCATAAATGGAGCACAATATCATCAGGCTCAGTTTATCCATATTCATGAAGTACCTGCAGAGGATATCATCGTCTTTCTGCATCTTTATGGCTTTAGACCTGAGCACTACTTGTGTTGAATATTAGAGAACCGCAGCAGAAACATGCAGCTCTGACTGTTTTTATCGGAGGTAATGGACTGTAGACCTGAGCGTCATCAAGTCCTCCAGCTCTGAAGGGACACATGTTCCCCCTGCTGGCTTCAGGTTGGAAGCAGGCGCAGCTTCATCTGCACATTCGTCTCGTCTGTTTCTTTCTAAATATAAATCTGAAAGAAACAGAATTATTGTGCAGAGAGCATTACAGAGAGCAGTTTAACCCTCTGAACCCCAAGCTCACACTGGCCTTGTATTTTAATTCAAAATATAAATTATTGGGTCTCTACATGTTATACATATTGGACTATTTGCATTTTTGCAACCTGTCCTGTCCTCTCCCCTCTGCTCTGTGTAAATAGATTTCTGTCCTGCAGCTCTGTGGTATCAGCACAATCATGGCTAGAAGTGGGAACAACTCAAAAATGTCTTTTGTGGACAATAACACAGTTATATTGACATAAATCATAATAAAAATTTTATTAAATTGAATCTATACAAAACTTTTCCAAGTGCCCACAAGTTTCATGAATTAAACACAAAAATTTGTCATGTGTCAACCATGACTTCACAGTGTCGCTGAGGAGCAGAATTTAATGTTTTTAACACAATCTAGTAATTACAAATGGTTTATTTTTGGAGACGTTTTAACTGAGTGCAGAATGTTACAATAATTGATTATTCTCTATTGGTAAATTATTTGATTGCTTGATTTCTGCTTCTCTGTTGTTTGACTCCCTGGTGTCTGTCCCTGTGTCTGTCTCTGTTCTCTGTCGCTGTGCGTGACGCAGGTCACTATCAGGTCAGCCTTGGTAAATATCTCTCTCTATGCATTTATATTAATTAGGCAATATGATTTTGATACAATGATTATGTTTGTGTGTTAATGTTGATTTAGAAACTGTGATTACTTTGATTACATATATTCCATTTGCTTAAACTGATTAAGATTCTATAATCACAAAGAATATTATTGTCTGTTTTATCATTTTTAGACTTTAAAATAACAAGTAGAATATTTGGGCTCTTGTTATATCTCTGTAGAACATAACAAGGCAAAATGTTCGTCATAACAAGTTTGTTAGCAGGTCAGCATGGCCTTGCTCTGGGCAGCATTGATTGTATGCCCAGGTGGCCTGACGTGTGACTGTGACAAAGACTGGCGAATCAGCGGATGAAGAAGGCGGAACTTCCTGGAAGAAATCGACCAGCATGTTTTGTAAACAAATGTTAGTATTTTAATGGGTTCAGGGAGAGAGACGTGGTTCAGACTTCACAAACTGAAACCCATCTGTTTGTATTCAGGGACATGGAGAGTGAACCCGGAGATCTCTGTATAATGCAAATTTTTTGACGTATTGTAATAAAACTATGTTAAACTGAGAACTTGGACGTCCTCCTGCTCATCATTTCCCCATCAACGATCTGCGCAGAAAAATGGTGAGGTTTTTCTGTTGGTGACAGATTATTTAATTTTCAAGGTTTCCTCATGTAATTTTTCTAACAAGAATTAAGTGATTTTGACAGAAATACCACAATTTTAAGCTTCATTTTAGTTACTTATTTTAACTGGAACTTTCTTAACATATGATCTCCTCAAGGGAAGTTCAATTTTGGACAATAATGCCTTTTTCAGTTTCTTCCAAAATAAACAGCATATCTTTTAAAGAAAACATACGTGGGATTCAAAGGTTAAGGTTGAGGTTTTTAGAGGCTGATTCATACGAGTGACTAAAATCATGATATAACTCTTTCTGATTCATCAATTTCTGACATCTTGTTTTGATTTTTGTTTTTTTAGTTCCGTCTCTCACAAGTCTTTCAGTTCTATGGATGTGTGACACTGTTTCAATGAATATGAAGAATTCAGATCCTTTATTTAAGTAAAAGTCCTAATACCACACTGTTAAAATACTCTGTTCAAAGTCTTGCTTAACAATGTTTCTCAAACAAAAGTAAAGAAGCACCGTCAGGAAAATTAAAGTATTTATAGTAAAAGTACTGAATGCTGATTTTTTTTATTATCACTCATGCATTAATGGCTTCACTGTTGTTTTGGTTGAGGTGGAGCTCATGTATAAGTAGAATGTATACTATACTGTATGAGAGTGCATCTAATCTGCTGATCATTTTCTCTATCAACTGTTTGGTTTGTAAAAATTCTAAAAATATTAAGAAATGCCATCACATTTAACCAATGGTCCAAGACTTCATCATTAAAGTAAAAGCAGAAAATCCTTGTTAAGCTGGAAACTTGTTGTGTGGGATGTTTTTCTTTAAAAATGACTTAAATTGTCAGTTAATTTCCACAGATGTTTCACACCAAAACAGTGCAGATTGATAAATAGTTCTACAGAAAGAGGACAAAATGGATTTTTGATTTCAGGGTGAACTGTATCTGGGATGAATTTATGCAATACTTGTAATGAGAAACTGGAAATAACGGACAGACTCTTAATTAAAAAAAATACTAAGGTATGCATGAACATTTTGCAGGTTAAAAGCATCTTCAGCCTGCACATTTCTGTTCTGTAGAAAGCCTTTATACTACACGGTCGCTGATAAAGGTGGAATAAAATATTTTCTTTTTACCTCTTTCCATGAAATTATGTTATAATTCTGTATATCTTCTCAAACTTTACCAATCTTCCAAACATATCACAATGAAAATTAAACCACAAATAACGGAGTATTGTGTCTGAAAACAAAATTATTCTAACTTTATGTGTGACCGTGTACATTAAGTTGCATTGTTTTTTTTTTTTTTTGTTGAGAATTAATGCAGTTTTTCTTTTCTTGTCTTTTAGCCTAAATAATGTGTCTTACAAGCTTCAGACTTTAAAAGTGTATTTGTGCTGCAGCATCTTCATTTTGGGTTGCACTATCCTTTCGATACAAACTAAAATACAGTGAATTTTCTATTAATCTCAGTGTGGATAGCATAGTCTTTATTTGTTTACATCTCTTTCCAAAAATTAAGCAATAAGCCACGAGAGACTGGGTCGTGCCAAACAACGGCCCTCCAATAGGACTGTAACCCGCCGCCTCTCGGGACTCATGGGTTTATTTTACAGCAGCTTTAAAAGCAGCTCAGTCAGTCAGAATCAACTATCAGTTTATGATGCTCATTTAGGAGCGAAAAAATTAATTACAATTGTAGTTTAGATTATTAATCTGTATTTATATTACCGATCAAAAGTTTGAGGTCACTTAGAAATGTCCTTATTTTTTTTAAAGAAAAGCACACATACAAACATACAGTGTAGACATTGTTAATGTGGTAAATGACTATTAAATATATTGTCATGTGTTCCAGTGGCACATTGTGTTAATCCACGTTTATAGTGCTGAAAGGCTCATTGATCATTAAAACACCTGAGCATTAAATTAGCGCAGCTGAAAAACTGTTTTGTGTTGATTTGAGAAGCAATAAAATGATCCTTCCTCAGTCTGGTTGAGTATCTAGAGGTAAAGTTGGAGATTTGTACTGATTAAAATGATTATTTCTACCCTTGTCAATGTCTTTTTCATTTTTTTTTTTTCGATTCATTTTTCTAACTCATTTCATGAATAATGTTAATAATGTTGGTTTGTTTTCATGGAAAACAACTTTTGAGCGCTAGTGTAGATAGTCATGGAAAAAATTACTAGACCACCCTTGTTTTCTCTAATTTCTTGTCCATTTTAATGCCTGGTACAACAAAAGGTTGTTTTCAAAATGGTTTTCTTGATAATAACCAAAATCATTATCAAGAAAACCATGGAAAATGGCTAGATATCAGCTCTTAAATAAAAGTCTTATGAGATATTTTTGTTGTTATCATTATATTTATCCAAACAAATGTACTTTAATCGTAGCAGGCATTAAAATGAACAAGAACTTAGAGAAAACAAGGGTCTAATAATTTTTTCTATGACTGTATATGATCGATATCTGTCAAAATAAGGGGAAATGTAACTTTAAAAATATACATTTTGGGCTGATTGAGGTAAAAGGTGGAGTGTGAGTGTGGGTGCTGGTCAGGTGTGTCCTTTGGGTGGCAGTAAAACTCTTCCACATATTCCCTTCAGCTTGTTTTCTCTCATTGCTGCTATGATTTAAATATTGCAATCAAGCAAAGAGGTTTAAACCGGAGCTGTATATAATGGCTCTGTTAAACTGTGTATTAAAAAAAACAAAATAATAATGAGCTTCTGATAAATCAGCATTGATTCCAACATGAATAAGTGCAGAGTGTGTGCAGAGGGCCTGACAGAAGCTTCTCACTCTGTATGTCTGTGACAGATGGCTCAATGTTTCATCTCTGTCTTCTTATATGGACACTGTTAACCTCTCCACTGTACAGTAAGGACAGAAGACTCCTAATGAGGATACATTTAGAAAGTACTCCAGTAAACAAATCAGCCTAATTAACGTCTCCAGGATGAAAAAAGCTGATGAATAAAGATGAAAAGAAGAAAAACTGCGAGCTAAAACCGACTCTTCCTTCATAGCTGAGAGATAATGGGAATCATGGGAGAGGGAGGGAGGGAGGGAGGGAGGGGGGCGTCGTTATTATGTAATTCCCCGTCGTCCCGGTCCACCTGTTGCTCAGGATGGATGGCTATCAGCTTCACAGCGTGTGTGTGTGTGTGTGTGGTTGTGTGTGTGTGTGTGTGTGTGTTGGCTTGATCATCAGCACTCTCAGCTCAGTTCGTGGAGGACGAGCACAGTTGGTGTGGAGGAGAGTTTCCCACCTCCACACTGTTGTGCAGAGAACAGGCAACTGCAGAATCCCATGTTGTTGGACGGCACGGCAGCTAATACAGGTCACTGCAGATCTGTCTTTTTGTGCTTTTCATGCTGGCTGCACAACAGTTTCAGCTTCAGGACCTCACTTTAGATTAAAGCAACTACAAGGAACTTTTTGCCGGTTATTAAACAATCTCAATTTAATTCTGACGCCTCTACATGAGAATATGAGATTATTGGCGATTTCTTTGTAGTTATTCCAACTAAATCAGACAAACTCATGCAGGTTCTCCAGATCCTCCTTCAGCTCAGACTAACCCGCTGTGGACAGACCAGATCTGGCTACACAAGCTGTGTTTCCGAATTTGAAGCGGAATTTTGAAATGTTGCATTAAAGAAAATGTGAATTTAGGGTGAGTTCAGAGCAAATAAACAAATATGCATTTAACGTACTTTGGTCAGAAGCTTTTATGCACATTTTTTAAATGTTTTAACAAAATTTGGATGTTTCCATCAAGCTTTAAAATATTCATTGATGAAACACAACTCATGCCTCCTTCGACCTGCAGTTAGAGCTCCAATAAGATGCATCGGAGCTCCTGTCACCTCTGAGAAGCCAACAGTAGCCGTGTTTCCATTAAAGTTGAAACGAATGTGCAGCTAAATTTTGAAATGTTGCATTAAAGAAAATGCGAATTAGGGACGTTTCCATCAACTGGTTTAGAGCGAATAAACAAAGATGCATTCAAGTACATTTGTCAGAAGCTTTTAAGCTTTTATTTTTCTGGAAAGTTTCATCAAATTTTGATGTTTCCATCAAGCTTTACTTATGTGAATCTGCAAAATGTGCAGAGGAATTTGTTGTTGGAAACACGACTCCTTTGACCAAAATTTTGAAATGTTGCATTAAAGAAAATGTGAATTAGGGACGTTGCGATCAACTGGTTTAGAGCGAATAAACAGAGCTGCATAAACTTACTTTGGTCAGAAAATGGAAGCGTAATGTATTGCTGTAGGCTAATCTGTCAATAAACAAGAGAAGAGAAAAAAAAGAGGTTGCTAATCGGATAACTTTGGCCACCTACGAGAGAAGTGGAAAAAACGTCTTCTTCTGCTTCTTTTTGATTTTCCAGCAGAGCAGAAACAGCTGATCAGTCACATGAGTTAAATGTTTTTCGCTACATCAGAAAAATTGTTTCCCTCTCCTGTTAAGTGCATGAACTATTTTTTGATAAAGATGAAAAAAACACCTCAAGGGAGCATAAAAACATTTTCGAAGGTTTTATCAAATTTTGGTGCTTTCACACGTGTCTCAAAAATGTGCAGAGAAACTGGTTGATGGAAACACGACTAATGCTTCCTTCGACATGCAGTCAAACCTCCGATAAGAGGCTTCAGAGCTCCAACACTGACATGGAAGAAGCAGAAGCAGGACCATCAGACTCTGCTGCAGTAAATTAAAGGTTTCCAAATACCAGTCTGGTGGATATCAGGAGTGTTACGAATACTGCATGACCGTCATCAACACATTTTCTTTTGTTGGGTATTTACACAGTGTGGTATTAATACTTTAAAGAATCAGAGTACTTCTACCATCACAGACAATTAATTACGACATTAAGTTACTGCAAACTAAGATATTATAAAGATGTGTGTCAGATTTGATGGTGAAAGAACAGAAGATGTACAGAAGATGTTGCAACATATAAGACTGGAAGTGCAAAAACAAAACAAAAAACATTTCACTTAAATTTTGGTCACGTTCTCTGGTGTTTTCTGGGAATTTCAGACTTTGGAATCGTCAAAAACTTGTTGTATTGTTTTTTAAGTGTGATATTTCATAGGCTGCTTCCAGTATTTTTAGCTGAAATATGTTTAAATGTGTTTACTTTTAAGCCAACAAGCTTGGATAATAATTTAACACTTCTTCAACTGAAAGTGTTTTCTTCACAGAATTCAAATGGAAACTCTAATAAATCTAATAGAATAACTAAATAAACAGACTTTGTTTTTGGTGTCTTGTCAAAAACACTGGCTAGGACCATGATCCAAACCCTATCAACATATTTAACATACAGAGACTACTGACTGAAGTAAAGAATGAACCGTAATAAAAAAAAAATTCCACCACTACAGTTGATGTGCATATTGTATAAAATGTAAATATATACGTTTTCCATACACAAATCACAGCTTTTACTTCAAATACAACCCATATTGTTGCTTAAAAGCTTATTTACTGTTATTTGTTTCTGGTATAATTTAGTTTTCAGTAATTACAAGTAAACATTGACTCAATAAATAGCTCCATCTGTTAAAACTGCATGGGTGGAATCAAGTGCTTCTGACTCTGGACCCCAATTTAGGACATTTTAAAAAAAGCACAAATTAAAACAGGAAAAAAAACAAGGATTAGAGCTTTAAACTGAAGAACAAAAGTATTTATAGTGATGAAACACAGACTTTTTAAAAAGGATTTGTCAGTATTTTTTTTCCTAGATTGATGCCACGATCCATCAACTGTAACTTGGAAATACACCAGGGTACAATCAAATGTATAATATTTTACTAAATTATTTATGATTATGAGATGAAACAGTTGTAGTCCTACAAAAAAAGCTGCACAGGCGACTCCACCAACCTCCAAAACAGCATCAACTTTAAAATAAGAAATGAGAAACTGCCTGTAGCTTCACCTAAAGGCATGCAGCCATCGATCAGATCTGTCACAGAGACGGCACTTCATTCCTTAATGCAGCATACTTTATTAAAGTGGCAGCCTGTTGAGCTGCTGGGCATCAGATGGGAGACTGACAAACAAATCTTACAAACTGAATTCATGATTTTAGCGTCTGAAGATGCAGATAAACGACGCAGAGACTACAGAGACAGAATGAGAGGAAACATAGAGCACAAATCCATGTTTAAATCATCTTTCTAAGCAGACCTAACACTGATTTCTGCAGCATTCTGTAAGTAATAAACTACCTAAATCAGAATACCAGGAAGACACATATATGACATTTGGCGTCTGAGCAGCTTTGTTGATGGGGGAGGTCTGCTGCCGAAAATGTAATGATGGGCTAATCCCCTCGCATGCGTAATGAGAGCTCGTGCCAACAGCAAGGCTCAAAACCAAAGCGCCATCTGCCCGCAGCCACTTTGCTCTGATGAGAACACGGAGACGCGTCGCTTTTTACGCACAACGCGACCGCGAAGTGACACCAGAGTGCGAGCTGCTCTTTGTCACTTTATAATGCTTTCATGTGCAGCACACAACGGGCTGCAATTTTGAGCTTTTAAGAGATTGATATACACTTTCCATGGAGCTGCAGAGTTGACTGAGCTCTCGCTTCTGTCGCGCGTAAAACCTGTTTTTGATGCGTCAGGAGGAAACAAACCCGCTGCAGAGTCTCGTTTTCTCGCTGAAATTAAGATGGAAAACTTTACAACAGCAGCTCCGGAGCTGAACGGCACCCTGGGGGTCTGGACGGACAACAGCATTCAGTACAAAGTGATAAGTAGTTTGCTGCTTTTCGTGATTTGCGCTTTAGGAATCGTTGGCAACGTTATGGTGATCCTGGTGGTGCTCACAACCAAACACATGAGGACTCCAACCAACTGCTACCTGGTGAGTCTGGCAGTGGCGGATCTGATGGTGCTGATAGCGGCTGGGCTGCCGGCTATAGCAGAAAGCATCTTCGGATCTTGGGTGTTTGGCCACTATGGGTGCCTGTGCATCACCTACTTCCAGTACCTCGGCATCAACGCGTCCTCCTGCTCCATCACAGCGTTCACCATCGAGAGGTACATCGCCATCTGCCATCCCATTAAAGCCCAGTTTCTGTGCACCCTCTCCAGAGCGAAAAAGATCATTCTGTTCGTCTGGGCTTTCACTTCTCTGTACTGCGTGATGTGGTTCTACCTGTCCTACACCCACGAGCTGGTGTACGACAATGTCACCATCATCTCGTGCGGCTACAGAGTGCCCAGGAAGTTTTATCTGCCCATTTACTTCTTTGACTTCGGCGTCTTCTTCGTGGTGCCGCTGCTGCTCTCCGCGGTGCTGTACGGACTCATCGCCAGGATCCTCTTCCTCAACCCGCTGCCCTCCGACCCCAAAGACAAGAAGAGGAACGGACAGAACAACCACACCAACAACAAGAAGACCAGCTGCAAGAACTCCCGGCACTCCAGCTCCACCGCCACCTCCCGCAGACAGGTGGGTGCTGCGTAACTGTGTTCCTGAGGTAAAAACAGGAAAATTTACGCAACTACTGCGTTACTTAACTAAAAATATGTGGCACTTTTATTTAATTTTTTTAATTGAATACAGAAGCTAAAGCCTGTAGTTACTTGTTATTTCATAAGCACGATTTTACACAAAACGTATGAAAAAACTCAAATAAAACATATGAAATTAGAGAATGTCTATAAATCCAGATTTTTACTGCAAAATGAACGTGTGCGCCCCCCCCCCCCCCCCCCCCACATCATGATATGACCCTATCAAGATTTGAGAATTAATAAATACAAAGTTATCTTTGTGTATTGTGCATTTTGTCTCCTTTTTGGCAAATAATTTTAAAAAAAGAAAGACAAAGTGAGAATGGAATTATTAATATGTTTATTATTAACATTATATCAATATCTTTTTTTTTTATCAAACAACACCTCTAATATATATATATATATATATATATATATATATATATATATATATACATATATATATATAATTAGTTCCAATTCCACCAAGTGCAACAGTGAAATGCTCATTTAAATGCATCACTAATAATACTTCACTAAAATAACTAAATAATATAATATATATAAGTACAACACTCAATTAGGCATTTTTCCAGCATGAAGTATTTTTTTTATTTTAATACTATAATGTTTGTATGCTGCATCAATTAAAGTACTTAGTACCACTGTAAATTATTAAAAATAAACTTACTTACTGATGCACCAACTAAACAAAAGGTCTTGAAAAAAACCCAGCACCAGGAATGGAAAACAGTTCAACAAAAATGCCACAAAATTCTAGAAAATGATTGAAATTCAGCATTTTTTAACAACTGTGCATGAGACATTTTTCCTCTTAATAAAAAAAACCAAAATCCTGTTTTCTCTTAGTACCCAACTTCCAGGAAAAATATGCTTAGCAGGCCAAAAATAAACGATTTTTCATTATAACAGAAGCTTTTTAATCCGTATATTTGTTACCAAGAGATAAAAGGCAAAAAAAATAAATGACTTAAAGTCTTAAATTATGACATTTTTTGTCCATAAGTCGGCACAAAAGTTACTCCTTATATCCACATTGTTAAGCTTTTCTCTCTAAAGCTAGGATGTTAGAAGTGTAATTAAAACCAGATAATTTCAAATACTTTAAATGAATCTGCCGCAGTATACACATCAGCCAAATTAACCACAGCAGATTTGTATCTGTTAAGAAAAAACACAACATAAAAAGACAGAAAAGAGCTACGATGGACCCTTTCTTCATAGCTGAGAGATGCAGGAATCATCAGAGAAAATGGGGGTCGTTATTATGTCATTTCGCATGATATCACCACACATTTTTGCTTTTCACGTGTCATTTCACACGGCAGCAGTGCTATGGAAGTCAGGTGAAATAATATAAAGAGCAGCAAAGTCCGTATACGGAGGGATGCATGGACGGATTTGACCTCCTCTGGGAGTTTTATTGCAGCAGCAGTTGTCATCTTCTCCTGTAACGCCCCCTGCAGGTGACCAAGATGTTGGCTGTGGTGGTGATCCTGTTCGCGGCGCTCTGGATGCCGTACCGCACTCTGGTGGTGGTCAACTCCTTCCTGGACCGGGCCTACCTGGACAGCTGGTTCCTGCTCTTCTGCCGGCTCTGCATCTACCTCAACAGCGCCATCAACCCGGTCATCTACAACGCCATGTCCCAGAAGTTCCGCGCCGCTTTCCGCAAGATCTGCGGCTGCGGGAGGAAAGGCACGGACAAGCCCGCCGCCTACAGCGTGGCGCTCACGTACAGCGCCGTCAAAGACACGTCGATGGTGGAGAGCACCGATCACTTCACAACGGAGCTGGAGGAGCTCACCGTCACGGACGACCTGCTGACGGATCAGAAGATGATGTTCTCAGACTCGTGTGTGTACGGGAAGGTGAATTTCAGCGACGCATGAGGTGCATTTGAGGCGAGTCGAGCGTTTCTGCGGGTCAATAGAGGATTTAAGAGTTGTTTAATGGAGTCTGCTGAGTGGGAATATTGTTTCCTGAGTGCCTGCTGACCTTTTTAAAGCCAGGCTGCTTCTGCGAGAGATGTAAACACAGATTACAGCCACTGATGCGTAATGACAGTCTTTGAGGCTCAAAGTTGACAGTGATTCAGGACATTGTAAAGCAACAAATATCGTCAGATAAGCGCTTTGTTATTGCATAGCTGTTATCTTATCTTGGATCTACCCATATAATATACTGTGTATGAGCCAACAACACATGAATGTGAACAAAAACAACGTTCCCACTGCTGATAGATGTTGTTGTGCCACAAACCAGACCAGCAAAGACTCATTTAAAGTAGCACAGGGCAGAGTGACATGCAGGCGGCGCCAAAAGTCAGTAAAAGGTCTATGACACAACGTCAACTCCAACGCCCAGAAATCCTGCAAAGGAACCTCTGACACACTTATGTTTGCCAACACAGCTGGTCAGTGATGCTTCAACACCACAGGATACCAAAGAGATGTGAAAAGAACAAGAACAGCACTTGGAGAGCGCAGACCTGGTGCATTCAAGTGCTCCTTGGACGGTCCCATTTCTGGAGTTGTTCTTCTAACTTTGGTGTCTTAATAACCTTTATGTCATAAAGGATGCTGCAAATAAATTGTTTCCAGTGTTTACGTGGCAAAGAAAACGGATCAGGTGAACCAGGAAACTCATATTTCCCACTCATTCTAGGACCACATGAATGCAGCACAAATCTTGCAACGTTCATGAAGAGAAAAATCACTTGTGTATCGCCCCGTGATTCGAATCTGCACCAAAATTTAACAGGCTGTTCCTTTACCCATGACACATCGTTCTACCAAGTTTGATGAAAATCGGGCTGGTAGTTTTTAAACAATCCTGCTGACAAACAGACAAACCAAACTGAAAACACAACATCCTTGGTGGAGGTAATAATGCCAACAAGTCCGGCCTGGAAGAGTGGAATTCAGTCCCTAATTCACCATTTTCCAACAGTGAATTGATTGCACTGTACATACTAACATTCAGGATGGATAATTTTACTCAGAGATTGGGACTTAGGCTGAGAAAAGAAAATGTTTTTAATCCTAAACAGACTCTCACCCTGTGCAGCTTTAATGCCCTCCTGATGGCCCATTAACCAGTGCGTCACACCTGAACCTTCACGGACAGAACAGCCTCTATTTTTACTGTGAAGGACACGTACACGGCCTCGAGCACGTTGTGCAAACCGAGACAGCCTGTGCAGAGTGTGTTCTGGAGGCTCTTGATGGCGCGCTGAGTTTCTCTGCAAAGTGTTCACTAGCAGAGACGAGAAAGTTCATAAAGCACTTTGTAATTTAGATTTTAAAAAGTGCCATAATGAAGTATATTATGTGTTATTATAGCTACCACAGCACCAACATGTTCCTAATAAGGCATATTTTTTACAGGTCTGCAAGTTGTCACTGATGCTTTGCTCTTTAAAGGAAAAAAAATATGTTCTGCATTAGATATTAAATGCTTCTTCGTTCAGAAATTAACTTTCTATATTGTAGTTTACAGTGTTAGTGTCCACCTACACATAAGGGATCCACAGGACATGATGCATATGTGTAATATTGCATCAGTGTTTAATTTCATCTCACTGGAAAATCAACATTGTAGGTGGGACTAAGAAAAGGGTCGTTATTCTCCTGTGTCAAGGCCAGATCTATTTAAAACCAGTTTAGCACTGTAGGTGTGAATTTCCTTTTTCTTTAAGGTAAACATTTCATTAATTGTTCCTAGCAACCGAGTAACTGGAAGATGTGCTCTTTATTGAGTAGTTTCACCACTTTCTAACAGGAAAAAGGCTGCAGAGAATCTTCCACCTATTCCTTCCACTTTATTCATTTGTTTGTTTGTTTAAAAAAAAAACCTTCAAAGAGGACATATTATGCTCATTTTCAGAGTCTTACTTGTACTTTAGGTTTTACAGGAACATGTTTACATGCTTTAATGTTTAAAAAACACATTCTTTTTCTCATACTGTCTGTCTGAATATACCTGAATCCACTCTCCCTCTGTTTTATTGTCTCTTTAAGACCGCCTGCTCTGATTGGTTTGTGAGGAAAATTTGTCACATATCTATGGCAAAGGTAGAGATGTTTAGAGACATTTCAGTTCATTCTAATGAGCCTTTATGTGACATAGAAAAAAGTCTGAACGACTTGTTAAATCAAGTGTTTTGTCTGGGTTGTTTTATCTCAGTTTGTGGATTGGTAGGCACTCCATAACCTTTTCCTAGCAGCAGATACGACTCACTACTAACTGGTTACAACGAAATAACCTCTTTCCAAACATAAAATTAGCATAAACTGGCCAGTCGTAAGACATTTAGTAGTTCTGTCTGACTCTGGTTTAGTGGGAAGAAACATTAAAATTCCCCCAAAGTACTTTATCTCCAGACTATCTTTTTAACCAAATCACACTAATTTAGACTATTCCATGTGATCTCCTTAAAAAATCTAATAAACAATGTAATATTTTTCACTGAGCCTCTCCTCAAGCTGTTTTGATCTCACACTGTGAAACTCTGGTTTAACCGACTTTAACTGAAGAAATACAGCAGAGAATCTCCACCAAGGCCTTCTCCTCATTACATATTAATATTTACAAAAATACATGTATAAATACAAGATTTTCTCAGTTTTCTTGTAGTCTAGACTCATAGAGTTAAAGGCATAATATGCAGGAACTGTTACTCACTCGGCTTGTCCTCCCCAGCTCAATAAAGTGAAATCAAACCCAGGATTCACTCTTGTTTTGGAGCAAGCTTTACCAGTTTTGTCACTATATTGGTTCGTTTTTTGGCACTGTGTCCACTTCTTCTGTAGCTTTATGCTCGTTGGGTGACACCTAGGAGTGTCCCTAACAGAAGAAAATAAAAAGAGGAGATACAGGGTCTCTGCAGAAACCACCGCACACTTCTAGTGGCTTCAAGTGATGATTGAAAGAAAATATTTCAGTTTATTCATTATTTTTTTTACGGTAAATCCTGCATAGTATATCTTTAACCCTCTGAAACATTTTCTTTTAAAGAATACATTGTTTATTGTAGAAAGAAGCAAAAAAAAAAACAACAGGTGTTATCTTCGAAATTTGCACTTTCAGACAGTCCTTAAATGGATCATCAATTATGAAAGTTTCCGTTAGACAAAGTAACCAAAACAAAGCCTACAACTGTGTTAAATTTCTGTCTTTATTCTACATGTCTAATTTAAAATAAAGCGTTAGAATAACTACACCCTGTTAAAAATATTACATTTTGCTCCTCAGCGACACAGTGAAGACATGATTGATTCTGCTGAGACGAACGGTCACGTGACCAATATTCACTGAAAATTTGTTTACACAGAGCTGAGAAGAGAGGACAGGAGAGAGGCTGGAAACATGGTTGTGGAGACACAATTTTTGTCTTATATTCATGAAACTTGTGGGCACTTGGAAAAGTTTTGTACATAGAGATTCCATTTAATTTATTATTTTTTATGACTTTTGTCATTATTATTCTGCACAAAAGACATTGTTGAGTTGTTCCCACTTCTAGCTATGATTGTGCTGATTCCATAGAGCTGCAGGACTTTATTTTTAATTTTTATATATTACAGTGAAATACAAGGCCACAGTGAGCAGAAAACAGTCTGAGGGGTCATACGGGGGTCAACTGTTCCAGTACAGCCTTAGTTACAACTTGTAAACCTTTCTAGAATATGCCTTATTAGACAATGGTACCGCCTTCACTATTAAAGTCTTCTTCTCTAATAAAGTTAGAAAAAAGCTTTATTTTTGTTGAGCAGCAGCAGTGGTTGCACCTCAAAGCTTCACGTTAAAACAGAGTGTAAATAGTGTGACAGAGATTCAGTGTAACATAAAGAACATATTGATATATTTCACTATAAGTTCCATCAGTGTTCAAGATGAAGCAAAGTGAAGTGAACGTCGTGCTCTGTGTTTCGTATCGTGAAAACTGTGGACTTAACAAACCGCCGATTCGCTCCGTCTCGCTCTTTAGTTGTCAGTGACGCGTGGCTGGATGGACGTGTGATGTTTAGACGTGTGGATGTTGTGTGGCGTTTTCAGCCAGATCAGTGGATGTTTATGAATCTCCGAGCACAGTCTGCCTCACAGGGGAATATAATTGGGCAGCAGCAGCAGCAGAGGGAGATGTTCTCGCTCTGAAACAGTGGTTTCAATCACTACCATGTGTAGAAAATGTCAAATACCAGCTTCTGTTTAATGATTGTACCGACACTGTAAATGCCTTGAGTATCAGTAGATTCATGTGTGTTCCCCGTGTATTTAAAGTGATTGTTATTTATGGTTCTGTTTGTCAGGCGGAAGTTATCTGCATATATTTTTATGCCACTCTTGCTTTCCTTCTTGCCCATTAAAACGTTCTGAATATTATTTTGTGATGTGCAATTTGGAAGCTGCTGCCTTGTTCTTGCTTTTTAGAATAATGTGATGCTGTGAATATGTTTAATGGTTACTTAGAAATTGCTAATTTGTACATTTTATCTTTATCTTCCAAATAAAGTTGTTTCTGGAATTAGAGAAGATGTTTTTTTTTGTTTTGTTTTTTTTTTTTAGTGTTTTTTCTTTACATTTTCTCCTTCTTGAGTAGAGAATTGCATTTTTTTTCCCCATGAGAAATTAAACTGGTGACACAAGCATCCAAGATTTTTCTTTGGAAAAAAATATTGATATGAACTGTTCCTCCTGATCAACAAATCCATTTAAGTCCCTTAAATTAAATGTCTTTCTTGGACCTGTTGCTCCACAGTGACATTATCTTTATATTAACCCAAAAACTCATAATGCATATTAAAGTAAGACTGCATAAAAGAAGAAATAACCCATTCTTCCTATTTCAAATTAATGGTTAAATTCCTAACAAATAAATCGCACCCTTGCACTGCAAAACTAGAGTCTGCTAAAGAATGATAGCGACCGTTCTGAAAATATTTTAGTTTGTTACAACTGCTGTGGAAAAAATGATATACACACTTTAAAGCTGCTCTGTAAAATGCCTCGTCTCTCTTCAGCTCCCCTACAGTGTCAAAGTGTGCAACACTAGCTAATGAGTCCAACACAAAATCCATAGCCGTGTTTCCATTCGGGTAAAAAGTTGCTGGGAAAGCTTCAGGCCACGCTCTCTCAAATGGTCGCTCACTCGGCATGTCTCCATTACAAAAAAAGGCCGCAGAGGGATTTATGAAACTCCAGGTGAGGTATGGTTGTCAATAGGCACGTAATCGCTTAGCGACAGTTTCGACCATGACATCACATATGGATTTAACACAGGAGACGCGCTAAACGTAGACAATAAGGAAGGAGACGCAGCGATGGAAGGAGCAGAGCTGCTGTGTTTCTTGTCGCTGTGTTCATGCACATGGCGACAATGATCATGGACGAGAAGAGACAAATCCTCGAAGAGCAGTTCTTATTGTTGTTACTACTCGCTACTTCGCCGGCTATTAAAAATGGCGCCTGTTGTTTTGGGTTGAGTACTACATCACATCCGGCTTAGCGTTCTATCCAATCAGCAACCAGGCTTTTTTCAGGGCCAAAAAACGGCTGGTCAAACGGCGGTTTGGGTCAGCTGACATTCAAATTGGGTGCGTTTCTGCGAGGGAGACCCGCCTCATTCCGGGTATTCGTCTGTAATGGGCTAGTGAAGCCTGTGTGGCCAAACAACCAGCTAGGATCAAAATCAGTGGGGCTTTGATTTATAGAGGGACCTTCATTTGGTTTTGGTGTTCAAAACTGACCCCAAGCTTACCATTTTCCTTAATGCTATCATAATACTATCTGAACTAGGCTACAGTGGCAGGAAAAAGTATGTGAACCCTTTAAAAGGACCTAGTTTTATGCAATAATTTGTCATAAAATGTGATCTGATCTGCATCTAAGTCACAAGTATAGACAAACACAATGTGCTTTACCTAATATGCAAACATGCAAATAATTAGAATATTTCATGTTTTTATTGAACATATCGATTAAACATTCAGAGTGCTGGTGGAAAAAGTAAGTGAACTCTTAAGCTAATGACTCCAGCAATTAAAGTCAAATCTGGAGCCACACTGTATGTAACTTGGCGATCTTGCCAAATCAAACATGATATTAACTTTGGATTATGACAGAGTTGTTTTTAGACAATGTTTAATTATGTAACGGTACAGAGCAAAGGTTTGTGCTGTGATGTAGCTACGCAGCATGCATTTGCTATTGGTAGCTTTGTAATGTTAGCTCAAATAATATGCAAACCACCAGCTAGTTAGCATCACAGATCAACATCATGATACGTGAACATGAAATCAACATGATGCCAGTCAATCACTTTCAGCCTTTTGCATGTCATGCCACTGTTTTCAGATGCTCAGGATGCTCGCTCGTGCCTATACAAAGTGCAAACTTGCACACAAGCAACCGGATGCTGCAGTTCACTAAACGGCTTAACACCTTGTTTGTAAAGTAAAAACTATCTCACAGTGATGAACTGACAGAAAATGATCACTTGACTCCCACTCTGCAGTTTTTGCTCATTCTTTGATTTCTTTCCGGCCTGCAACTTGTTACTT
This sequence comes from Centropristis striata, assembly GCF_030273125.1. Classification (NCBI taxonomy): domain Eukaryota; kingdom Metazoa; phylum Chordata; class Actinopteri; order Perciformes; family Serranidae; genus Centropristis; species Centropristis striata. Next base: position 17,170,812 of record NC_081530.1, read on the forward strand.
TATACAGTTTTCATTCACTCTTACCAGCCTTGTGTTCAGCAGCAGCAGGCAGCTGTTTTCAGCAAGATAAAACAATAAAAAATACACTACACTACCTGCTTATCACCAAGAACCAGACTAAACTGCAGCAACCAAAAAGCAGCGACTGGATTGTGACCATAGTGGAGCATTTCTTTCCATATCTTTCCTTTATCTCCTGGATCACAAATTACCTGAGACTACAGTATGTCAGGTTGGGGAACTGTTTCTGGGACATTAATGAGCAGCACAGGGGCTCCACAAGGCACTGTTCTGGCTCCATTCCTGCTCCACACTGTACACAGGGGACATCAAATACAACTCTGAGTCCTGCCACATCCAGAAGTACTCTGACGACACTGCTATTGTAGCGTGTATCAGGAATGGACAGGAATCTGAATACAGGAATCTGATAAAAGCCTTCAGTGACTGGAGTCACAAGAACTATCTCCTACTGAACACCTCAAAGACTAAGGAACTGATCAGAGATTTCCGCAGGTTCAAGCCCCCTCTTCAGCCAGTGAATACCTGTGGGGTGCACATCGAGGTGGTTCCAAGTTATAAGTATCTAGGTTGGCCCGTGGGCCAATTGCGGCCCTTGTGACGATATTTTGTGGCCCCCACCTTGATATGAAAGTTTAATGTGAGTTTTATATGAATGGCACTTTACCGTGTTGTGTGTGGAAGGTCCCTCTAATTACTTTTTTTTGGTAATTTTGTGTCTTTTTTTGGTAATTTTGTGTCTTTTTTTGTAATTTTGGGTCTTTTTTGGTAGTTCTGTGTCTTTTTTTGGTCATTTTGTTTCTTTTTTAAGTAATTCAGTTTTTACTGTCATTTTGTGTCTCTTTTTGGTCATTTTGTGTCTTTTTTAAATACTTCTGTGTCTTTTTTGGTAATTCTGTGTATTTTTTATAGTAATTTTGTGTCTTTTTAAAGTAATTTAGTGTTTTTTCAGTCATTTTGTGTCTTTTTTGTAATTTTGCATCTGTAGTAAGATGCTGCAGATGTTTTTATCAGTCTGTGGTGGTAGTGTGTTGTTTTATGCTGCAGTCTGCTGGGGAGGCAGCATCAGACACAGGGATGCAAGGCGGTTGGACAGACTGGTCAAAAAAGCTGGTTCTGTGGTTGGAGCCAGGTTGGACACACTGGAGGAGGTGGTGGAGAGATGACCTGTCAACATGTTCAAGGCCATCCTGAAATACCCGGATCATCTGCTACACAAAACCTTTATGGACCAAAAAAACAGCAGTGGACGGCTCCTCTCTCTCCGTTGCAGGACGGAGAGATACAAAAGATCCTTCGCTCCTACAGCCATCAGGCTCTCTCATTCTAACAGACTAACTGGATTTCCCCTCGGGGATAAATAAAGTAATTTTGAATTTGAATTTAGCAGGTAAAAACCCAGATATTTCCCTCAGGAGTAGGTGGAGACCAAAAACAGAGCTAAAAAAATGCAACTATTGGACTTAAATTTATCAGGTGAACAGAAATATGAAACTCAAAATACAGTAAACATTAATGTTGCTCTGTATCTGCTGGATGACTCAATAGATAACTGTTGTCTGACACATTAGCCACAGCAATTGCTCTAAAAACAAATAAAGGTCAGGGTTATTTTATGTTTCCATATCCTGACTATTATACTGTTTATGATAACATTTGACATTTAATTGTAAATACTGTTTATCATTTGATTAGAGTTTTAATTATGTTTTATTTATTTGTCCCACAGAGGCAACAAATCAAATGCATGTTTTCTTGACAGCTCCTTAGACGTTTAACTGTCAGAATGGAAATTTACTGCAAGTGTTTCAGAACACGGCTCCCACCCCCATCCATCACTTTGAATTATAGACGTGACAATAACACTCATTTGCATTCAAATCAATGGACACAATTCCTACATTTACCTTCAGAGAATAATGTGAAGACATACACACTGCACTTCTCACAATAAATGTAAATTATGTTACCGTATCTACAGAGCATCATCTAATACAAATTCAGCCTGAGGGCAGTTTCTGTTAACTTCTGATTTACCACCATGGCCAGGACTAAACTGCGTGAGAGGAATTTGAAAAAGCTCCATACAGTTTCTCTGGAGTGTGAATAATGTTTTGATGTGAGCCTTCACCTACCTGTCACCTGTTGGTCTGCTACCGCCTTCAGATTCACGAGGTGAGAGGCTAAAAACTCCTTAGAAACAACTTTTTTTCTCATATCTTCTCAATATTGAATGTTAAGAGATAAAAATAAGAAAAATCAACTCCACATGACCTAATGCTCTTAAATCTGCTCTTACCCAGGTGTGTTGAATCCCACTTGATTATAATTGATTAATTAAGTCATTAAACACTATATAAGGGCAGGTGTTGTTCTGTGTGTAAATACTCTGACACATGACCAAGAACTGGACAGTTTACACCAAACAAACAAACAAAAACTCTTACTTCAGTAAAAGTACTAATACAAAAGTACTAATACACTGAAAAAAATTGGAAGGACATTTACTTAAAAAAAGCTAGGCAAGTTTTTCCACACAGAAAGTGTTTGTAATCTTTACTCAGGCTGTTTCTAATATTTATTTAATAGAACCACTTTTTTAAAATGAATATACACAAGTAAATTGCAGATTCACTCATGTCCCTCAATTACATTTTACTTGGAAATATCAACTAATTAAGCCAATGAACTGGTTTAGTGGATATTACTTGGAACAAATGATTCAATTTACATACAAAACTGAGGACACATAATAACAAACAATCACTAAGTAATGCACTACATGAAAAACTGCTATTTTAAATTAAAAGCACTGAATTCGAATTTCTTTGTAAAATGTATATAGATGATTGAAATAATAATTACAGGGCCAAAAAATATTTTTTTTCAGTGTACCACACTGCAAAATGACTCCACTACAAGTAAAAGTAAAATTCAAAACTTACTGAAGTAAAAGTACAAAAGTATCAGCATCAAAATGTACTTAAAGTATCAAAAGTAAAAGTAGTCGTTATGCAGAATGACCCACTCAGATTGTTAAATATATTATACAATTATTATCATTGATGCTTTTGTTTAATCAGAATTTTTATGTTCTCAAGCTAGGGCTCATTTGAACTATCTAATATACTGTAAAGAGGTTTAATAAAAAAATGTGTAATCATTTTAAGTTGATCATGTTTTTTATGTTAAATCTAAATCTGAAAAGTAACTAAAGTTGTAATGTAGTGGAGTAAAAAGATCAATATTTGCTTCAAAATGTAGTGGAGTAGAAGTGTAAAGTTAAAAGGAAATACTCAAGTAAATGTACTTAGTTAGATTCCAACACTGGTAACAATAATAAGAACTTTGGCAAGAGTGATATTGGCATACTGTTGAATTAACTTAAACAAAGTAAACAAGTCATTTTCCAGAGTATCAGTACTGGTGTTACAGGGAAAATAAAAAACCCAGCTGAGATATCCATCCATCCATTATCTTTAACAACTTATCTGAACTGTGGAGCCAATCCCAGCTGACATTGGGCGAGAGGTGGACTGTCTCCAGACTGTCACAGGGCTGACACATAGAGACAGACAATCACGCTCTCATTCACTCCTACGGGTAATTTAGAGTCACCAATTAAACCTAAGTACATGTTTTTGGACTGTGGGAGGAAGCCAGTGAGAACCCGGAGAGAACCTACGCTGACACAGGGAGAACATGCAAACGCAAAATTACAAATATCTATTTGTCAAATGAAAAACGTGTGTCTTTTTGCACTGGACAAACAAATTGTGGACTGTGACAACAAGATGTCTTTTTCTTATCACTACTTGTTAATTTTTTCTACTAAAGACACGAGCAAACATAAGAAATAATGTGTGAATCCTAGAAATACACAGGTTTAGTTAATCGAATTATAGTTGGTCTGTTGCTGACTAGTTTGGTTAAGAGAAGAGCACTACCTAAAAGAACTCATTAACATAAAGAAATATTTGAAAAGACACAGCTGTGCCACCAAAACTTTTAGATTGACAGGTGATTTATGGCAATTGCAGAGCAGAAACACCAAAGCAATTACCCATTAACAACAAGGAACAAAATCCACAAAAAAACAACGTGTAGATTATCACTTGAATGATGCTCTTGTGTGACAGGTTATAATTAGCTGAGAGTCTGCGGGATGCAGGTCTTGAATTAGATGAATCACATTAATGCCCCTCTGGAGGTTAAATAACAGTCCTCGCTATAATATGAAGTAGTCTGAATTTAGCTTAATCAAGTGTCAAAACAGGCAAGGTGCAAGAGGAGGGAGCGATGAAGAGCGAGGGAGAGAAGTACAGTAGAAGAGGGCAGGAGGAGAGAGGGAAACGAGGGAGGAGGAGCAGAGAGACGAACGTTTGATATAGAGGTAAAGAGAAGAAACTTTCTGCCTCATTAACTCTGAAATAAAAGTGTTTCAGCCCAATAAAAAAGAGGCTTGTTCTGTGATAATGGTGCTGTAATGTTCGTTATGGACAGAGACGGCAACAAAGACGAGGGGTGGTGTAATTACAGCTCTCCTGCACCAAGAGATCGGCCTCAGCCTTTATGAATAATTACATGTGGAAGAAAGCGCACTCGTCCTAAAGTACAGTGTTTCATGTCATAAAGCTACAGCACTGAAACTTACAATTTAAAGCTTCTGCCAGGGATTGATGTGCCTGTATATGTCAAGGACAAGGCAATACTCTGTTTTTATTATTGTCGACAAATCTCACAAAGTGGTCGTACTGTGTGTGTGTCCAAATCCTGACACACTGCTGCACTGATATATAACAGAGGAATGAGCCACGCTGTGTGACAGCTTCCTTCATTATAATGAATGTGGGAGTTTATTTTCTGTCTGTCATACATTCACACTCCTGTCGCCATAAATACTCACCACAGCCACAAATGTGTATTAATCCACATGTGAAAATAGTCCTGTGCAAATCTTGGGACCTTCTTTTTTTCTGCAAAAAACAACTCACAGCTTATTTTAGGATATTTCTAGTCCTTTTAACCTTCTGAAAGCCAAGCAGTGATTTTAAACTGTTTTTTTTAAGAAGCATCTGATCAAGAATGAAACATAAACTATAAGTTTGTTGTTTTTTGCAGGATTTTGTAAACTGCAACAGCGGTTCTTACTTTAATTTAAGCGTTGATGTCTCAATGCATTAAAAATATGTATCGTTAATTTTATTTTTATTGGAAAATCACTCACTTTCTGTTAGAGGTGTGAATCATCAGAGGCCCGATACTTGAGTCACAATACGATATTGTGATTTTGGTATTGAGTATTGCGATACAATATATTGCGATTTAACGGTTTAACTGCATTTTGTGTCCATAAAATTAAATTCAACCTTAAGTCTGTATCTGAATCTTGTTCAACCAAGATTCGGCGTCCACAGTGATCAAGATGAGCAGCACAGGTGTGTTATAGAGACATGTAGTCTGCTGTTGTTATTACACTTGCCTAGAGGGCGGAGACCTATACAGACGTTAACAGTGACGTAATGACGTGGCTCTAGTTTAGAGCCTGTGGAAAAGCAAACAGGTTCAGAGCTGCTGGTCCACAAGTTGAACCAACTGCGAACAAGCACTTATACCACACTGAAAAAAAATATATTTTTGGGCCCTTTAATTATTATTATGTCAATCATCTATATAAATTCTACAAAGAAATACGAATTCAGTGCTTTTACTTTAAAATAGCAGTTTTTCATGTAGTGCATTACTTAGTGCTTGTTTGTTATTATGTGTCCTCAGTTTTGTATGTAAATTGAATCATTCGTTCCAAGTAATATTCACTAAACCAGTTCATTGGCTTAATTAGTTGATATTTCCAAGTAAAATGTAATTGAGGGACATCAGTGAATCTGCAATTTAATTGTGTATTTTCATAAAAAAAAGCAAGTGGTTCTTTTAAATAAATATTACTTAGAAACAGCGTAGTGAGTAAAGATCACAGACACTTTCTGTGTGGAAAAACTTGCCTAGCTTTTTTAAAGTAAATGTCATTTTTTTTCAGTGCAGCTCCAAACCGGCTCTGAAACTACTTTGGTCGAAAAGGGGTATAAGTGGCTGCAGATTTATATTTACTTTACAGACATGTTGATGTTTGCAAGAATGTCAGAATAATGAGAATTTTGTGTTACTCACTGTGCATAAACTGACTATACATCTCCTGTAATTACTGTAAACATTACATGATATAAACAACATGAATCAGAAAGTGAAAACAAGGTTGTTTTTGTCTGTTTCGAGTGTTTCTTTGTCGTAATGCTCCCTGCCTGTGGAGAGACGACCGCGTCTGTGTGACATCCACAACATCTAATTACTCTCCCTGCGTCTCGCGATCACATCGGGGAGGATCTTTATTCATTATCGAAGAATGTGCAATCAACTCAATAACCATTTACCTACAGATTCTCCTACTGCGGGTTTGTTTACTTTAATCGTTTAATCATTTAAAAAGGTGATAATTACACCTGCAGAGAAAAGCATCATCATCACGAGGAGCCCAACTTTAATTACAAACCAATTGTTTTTTTCTCGAGGAGGCCACTCAGTTCTCCTTAAAGATGATTACATACTGGTCCTGAATTTAAAAGATGTATTTATACTAAACTAAAAGGGTGAATATTTTAATGTCCACCTTGGGTGTTAACATGCACCCTGATAACCCAGGTTTGATCATATATATGATATACTATCCTTTAATTTCTATGCAACACAGACAAAGCTGCTTATTCAGTTTCCTGCACATGTAGTTTAATATTCAGCAGGTTTCTCTGCCACATGCAGCCCGTCTGTGCTCAGCAGCTGACCATGAACAACAATACAGCGTCTCCTCTGCGGCCTCCACCATTACCGCTCTCACAATTTCACTTTCATGCCAGCATGATCACATTGTCTATCCTCATATCCTTTTCTGACAAACGACCACATCACTTGGGTGAAAGAAGCACCTGCACACACTGATAGACACTAATCAGAAACACAGAGGAAGATAAATTATGTTTACATGGTGTATTTTCAGTTTTCTACTGGGAATGCTCTTTTTCTCTCCTGATATGGATTCAACAAATGGGCATAAATCTCCATCAGTCAGGCTTTAATTATAATTATAATTAACAAAGTTATAAAACTAAATGAATTAAATTTAATCAGCTGCATTAAAGCTGCATTTTTTTTATTTCATTGACTCATTTTGTTGCTGCATAATCAGTTATCGTCCTGATTTAATTACGTCTGATGCATTACTGTAATATCTTCCACAGGAGAGCTGAATGTGTACCTGCATTATGTGAAAATACAAACACCGAGCCAGCTGCACGTCATCTCAGGAAACTAGATTTTTAATTTAGTGCCAGATCATGTTTCCTGACCCTGCAGCCGCTGAAACTCACTCAGAGGGACTGATTAAATTTCTTTAAAAAGCACGGCCGTCAATCTTGAAAACGCTCTTTTAATAAAGTCCTCGAAAAGTCAGTTTTTTAAAAGACATGTGGTGTTTACCTGAGCGAAGCAGTGTGGAGGTTTGGGAAATACAGACACCGAGCGGTAACTATCCTCCATTACTCAATTCTCTGTGGTGAGATGTCTTGATAAAGTGTTTTTCTTTTTCAGTGCCAGAGTAAAGACAGAGGCCGTCCTCGGGGGCATCAGTGCCTCTGACAGAGCGCCTTTAAGTAATCTAGGGATGCTGGGAGAGCTAATAAAAACAAGCAGTGCAGCTTAATGTGATTGCACGCCAATAATCAAATAAAAACTGAGAGTAAAACTGGATTTTCTTGAGCAAAACAAAGACAGAGAAAAGGGTGATTACCCAGCAGCCTGTAGTGTGGTTGAGCAGAGGAAAACAAATTGCCTCAGAAACTGGCAGCACTCGGGGGAGCTGGGGACACACAATTGCAGATAGCCTGCAGAAAATTGCCCGTCCTGATGAAGACTATTGAATTGTGAAGCCAAACCGCCTCCGACTGCGACTCACACTGATGCACCGTTTCAGTTCGCACAACACTGGCAATTTCAAGCTTGATCAATACATCGGTTAGAGCGCCTCTCCTATAATTTCTGACGATCTGCAAGTTTTCAGCAGACAGCAAACACAGACTGGCTGCATTCTGTTTACGGTCGCCTCGGGCCGAGCATGAAAAGGCGCAGATATGGATCTATTTCTTGCAGGAGTCGGAGGTGATGTTGTGTTTAAGCCTCTCGTGCCTTTTGGGATCTAATCCTGCAAAAAAAAGCCTTCATCCCTGTATCTCCCATGCTGGTGTCTCTCTCTTGTTTTCTTGTGGTGCAATCAAAGAAAACATGTTTTAAAAAAGAACATATTTTTCTTTTTACAATAAAGTCCATTAGTGTCTCTCTTGAATCTTTTTTTGCATGGTCGATTGTATGACTGGGCTTCTTCTGGGTTTCTTAAAATGAGAAAGAGAAAATGTCTCTGCTGAAGATGCAAAGAAGAAAGCAAGATTCTGGCATAAAGATGTGAATAATAGTCGAACTCTAGGCACAACATATACAAATTGTTATAGCATTTTTTTCTCTCCAAGCATTCTGGACCCCTCTTCTAAATGTCCCTTTTTATTATTTTATTTTTTATTGTATTTATTTATTGTTTATTAGGCTACTGTTCACCCCTCCTGTTTTCCTTTGAGGGGAGAGAGTTGTGTTTGCTCATTATCAGTAGTATTTATTGTATTTTGTTTATTTTATGTGAATGTGACTCTCTAGTTCTGGGTGGGGGGGGATCTAAAAGGGGGAACAATGGGTGAAATGTATCTGTACCGTTGAATATGTATTATGTCTTGACAACCCAAGAGATATACATGAAAAAAGAAAGATGTGAATAATAATGCAAATCTCTGTACTTTCTTTCCAGGTTTCTAAGATGCACTCTTGTTCAATAGCGTCTACAGTATGTGCAAACATTCTCAGAGCACGTATGAGAAAGTAGCATTCCCATTTCACCCTTCACCTCCAGCAGGAAAAAAAGGAGAAAATTAGAAAACTGGCAACAGCAGACATGATTGAATATTAAGGCCTTGAGATTTGAGGCTCCGAGTCCGTCTGATCCGTCCTCGATCGAGGCGAAGGCAACAGGAGCCAGCCCGATGTGTGAAACATGTTTATGCAAATTTATGGAAATGACTGTTCGCTTCTTTCTTTCATACTTCCACAGTAATGATTGTAAAACGAGCCAAGGAGAGGGATTTCCTCAGCGTCCTCCTCCTCCTCCCCACCGACCATCTGACAAAATACTACAAACAAACCGGCGGCGAAACACAGCCAGCGATCAGGAAACCAGTTGTTCATTAAGAGGAATGTATACAATTATATTTATGAATGGGGATTCATTGCGTTACAGATGTGTGGGTATAATGCATCAATAGGGCGCCACAAAGGTTAAATTCATATTTATGAAACATCCAGAAGCATCAAATGAGACTCAGCCGACAATTAAGCAATTAAGGGAATGATTTATTTTCTTAATGAAGTCCTGGAAACATTCAGCTCGGGTGAATCTCATTATTATAATTTGTCTTTCAGAACATGATTCCTATACGTTTTTGTCTTCTGGATATTTTGCAACACAGAAGACTTGAGGGAGGTACAGACTTAAACATAAAGAAGTTTCTTCAGAAACGAGGGAATGAGATGACAGCTAACGAGTCCCAGATCTAATTGTTATTGACCTTTAGAACAAAGAGGTTAGTGGAGGTCAGGATGTAGAGTCTCTCGTTGGTCGCCCTGAAGCCGAGGATGGGTTTATCAGAGTCCAGGCTGGCCACCTGCTGCTTGGCGACCTGACCCACCTGCCGGCCCTGCTTCCTGTTAAAGAGGACGGTTTCCACCGGCGCCGGCTGTCGGTAGATGAAGGCGCGGCGGAGACACTCGCACAGTGAAGCGTAGGAGAAGTTTGGAGCGCAGGTCGCAAACTTTTTATCCCGTTTGGACGCCTGGACGTAGCCTAAGAAATAAAAAACAACAGAATGGTGAGATGAGAGACATGTAATAATCACTCAAAATAAAGTGCTGCAGGAATGAGTCCTACAACCTGAAAATGTGTTAATATTTCTGCATTTTAAGTCAAATGGGGGTTTTTTAACACCCAATATACAAGTGCATCTCAATAAATTAAAAGTTTATTTATGTCAGTAATTCAATTAAAAAAAATGTAAATAACACATTATATAGATCCATTACACACAGAATGAAACATTTCATGTCTTAGTTTATGTAATTTCTTCTAATTATAATGATTATGGCTTACAATTAATGAAGACCTAAAATTCAGTGTCTCAAAAAAAACACAAAAACAAATACGACATAAAACATGTCAGCAGAAACCCCTCATGTGCATTTTGAATCATTTCCATGTCTAACAACTGACTGAATGAGACCACAGAAGTTGTCGGGGACGTTAAATGTCACCCTCAGTTTCATGGGGGGACGTTAGAGGCATGTGCCTGATTTTTACTTCTGCTGCTTACACTCACCGGCCACTTTGTTAGCTTGCAAGGTGTACCTAATAAAGTGGCAGTGAGGTCTTCTGCTTAAAGGTTGTATCAAGTGGCTATTTGAGTTATTGTTGCCGTTCCATCGTCTCCAAAAAGTCTGGCCATTCTCCTCTGACTCTCTGACCATTCTCTGTAAACCCTAGAGATGGCTGGTAGATCAGCAGTTTCAGAAACACTCAACAACAACAACCATGCCACGTTCAGACCTTTCTTTCCCATTCTGATTAGTGGTCCACCGATATGTTTTTTTTAAGGCCGATGCCGATGCAGATTATTTTGACATCAGTCTTAACCAATCCCTGATATGTGCTGCCGATTTTTTTGGGCCAATTCTTGAAGCCGATATTGCCTTTCCTCCCTCCATTTACAATGATAACAAATGTTATACAAGTGTCAATTTAAACAAAAAAAGAAACATTTATTCACAAAACAAACAAATCATATTAAAAGTTGGATAGCAAACAATGTGTGTGTTGTTCTAGGCCTGGAGGTGGTGGCGCCTCAGATGAGTCCACATATTTGATGTGTTTTTATTTTTTCCGGTATCAGCAGCAGCTCACCAGAGAATGGCAGATGTTGCACCGAGCCTTGCCTGGTGTTGGCTCAGTGAAATGGGCTAATTGACCGGCGAACGCACGCACGTATCGGCCGATGTCGATACAAGTAAAAAACGCAAATATCGGCACGATATATCGGCCGTCCGATATATCGCTCTACCTCTAATTCTGATGCTCGCTTTGATCTTTAGCAGCTCCTCTTCACCATGTCTTCATGCCTAAATTGACTGAGTTGCTGCCATGTGATTGGCTGATTGGATACTTGCATTAATGAGCAGTTGAACAAGTGTACCTAATAAAGTGGCCAGTTACAGTACAGAGAATATCTTGCTGAAGAAAACTTCTAAATAAACTTGATAAACTTTTATTTGCCACAGAGTTTATTTTCCGCAATAATCCAAAATCCAATAGAAAAATCCCACAGGCTTTTTGCCGAAGGAACCAGGAGGATGTTAACCGCCGGGTTAGCCGACAAAAATACATCATCCTTGCAGCACTCTGTCAGGAGCTGCCTATAGCAGAGGAACAAAGCTGTTCCACTAGAGCAGTTGGGGTTAGAGACGTGGATTCTGACATTTTTTCGCTCATCAAGTAGTCATGTAACAAACAATACCAGATTGAGTAATCGTATTGAGAGCAAATCTACCATGTTAAACAATACTCTTTATAATTGTACAAATAAACATCAAATGATAAAATCAAGGGCATAAAGTAAAACAGTCTCTTTTTAGATGTTTGATTCAGTTTTGTTTTTCTCTATTTTCTCTCTTCCACTATTGCATTTATTTCCTCCAGAACCATAAAAACATGTTATACAGAGCGTCAGAAACTTCCTAAACCCATTAGGGTGACTCTAAAAATAAAACACTATAAATGGACTTGGAAGAAACTAGCTAGCCTAGCAACCATAATAAGACTTAAAACTACCCACAACGTGATGCTGAGTCGTTCCATTTAAAAAGAAATAATCTGATAATGTGAAGGATACAAAACATTAATTGTGTCGTCCTTGAATGTACATAAACGTATGCATTTAAGAAAAAACATATATTGAATTCATACAAAGAAAATACAGTATATTTGACCTGCCTTGGATAAGAAGCACCACTTTAATTATCCATATGGGAAAAAATGCACAAGGGAGCAAAAAATCAATCTAGTTTGTAAACAGACTGCATTCAGATCTACACACTTTAATTTAAACAGCCCATTACACAAACTGCCCTTAAAGATCCTTGAGTGTCTCTACAGCATATGGCAGCATCTGTCCTTTGACCCTTACATTGGAGAAAGAAAAAAAAAAACCTTTAAGAGGAGGGAAAAATGGAAGAAGCTTTGCCAGACAAATCACTTTACAATTGTCCTCTTACGCAGTAATCCATTCATGCAGCGATGGAGGCGGATGCCCTTCAGGAGCATCAGTGTCTGACTCAATGACACCAGTGGTCAATGAATCTATAACTTGTGACAAGTCCTATTGGAAGTATCAAGAACAAACTCAGGGGCACCTTGTGGCGATGAGGCCAGCTCTGCCCTTTCACCGCTCGGATTTATTCGTCCAGGGATTCAACTTGGATTGTTATTGAATCAACCTTCCAGGAACAAGTCAATTTATGGGACGTCGCTACAAGGTTGAGAGAACATTGGTTGAGCCACAAATATGATGCGTTTGATGATCGGGTGCATACAGGTACATCTCAAAAAATTAGAACATTGTGAAAAAGTTCAATATTTCTTGTCAATTATTTCAGAAAGTGAAACTCAAGCCTGTATTTCTTGTAATTTTGATGATAATGGTGTCAGAATATTACTTTTGCATGAATTGCTGCATTAATACGGCATTGCAGATCAGCCTACGGCACCATGTTGCTTTGATAGCAGCCTTCAGGTCATCTGGGTCTGGTGTCTCTCACATTCCTCTTGACAATAGCCCATAAACTCCTATGGAGTTTGCTGGCCAGTCCAGCCCAGTAACACTATGGTCATTGAACCAGCTTTTGTTACCTTTGCCAGTGTGGGCAGGCGCCAAGTCCTGCTGGAAAATTAAATCAGCATCTCCATAAAGCTTGTGGAAGCATGAAGTGCTCTAAAATGTCCTGGTAGATGGCTGCATTGACTGTGGACTTCAGGAAACACAGTGCACCATAAGGACATGGGACCTCAAAGCACCACTGACTGTGGACTCTGGACTTCAAGCTACTTTTTCACAATATTCTAATTTTCTGAGATGTACCTGTAGTTGCAAAAGCTGGAAGCTTTAAATTGTACTTAAAAACAGCAGGAAGAGGAAGAACAGAGTCGTTTCTCTTGTATTTGGTGCAGCAGGAGAGGAAGATTTCAAGTGTTGTAAAGCTACCAAGGTCATGATGTAGCTGAAATAATAAGGTCTTAAAGTTTTATTCACAAGGAAAAAGTGATCGGGGGTAGAGAAAGGAACGCAGCAAATGTTTCAATCCTTCAAACTTGCATCATACTTACACCTCAATTAAACTTCAATGAGTCTATCGCATCAGGTCCTGAACATAAGAGTTAAACAACACAGAAGAACATTCATGAATATTAACAGTTAAATGAGTCAGAGGAATGTGATAAATACTGAAAAGAGGTGTTTTTATGTAACGCATCACGTAACGCATACAGTAAAAAACCAATTAGCGCTGAAATAATAAATTGGTGATTCAAGTAGTTGATGAGAGGGAGAAAATAAAACAGCAATGTTTGTAATGGATTCTTTTGCTGGTTCTAGTTGCTCAGATGAGAAGATTTGTATTTCCTTTCAGCTTTATATCAGTGTAAATTAAATATCTTGGACTGAACAGATAAAACAAGATGTTTCATATATGGGGGAAAAAAACACCTTACCCTAAAAAAAATTCTAACAAAAGGTTTCTCAGCTGTTTCTTGTAGTATTAGATGTCCTTAATAACAAACTAAAAGTTTACCAAAATCTGACTACAAGAAACGTGTCATTTTCCAGATCGCGTCCAATATGGGCAGGAAGCCACCAACACTAGGCAAAGCCATATGAGAAAGAAGAAATATGGAATTATTAAGGGAAATTGTAAATGTAAGTAATAATACAAGTGAAGCTAATAAAGTTCAATTAAATGTATGCATGTTATTCATTTTTCAGAATATATGTACTGTATGTGACCTATATTATTGAGTTGGAAATTACGTAAATATATGGCAAAAATGAACATATATTTGATCAAATAATCATCTAGTGGTATTCTGAATAGCTCAGAATGATTCATTGACCCAGAAAATTTATATTTTGACACCAAGATTGACCTTCTGAGTGGCTTGGAAGATATATTGGTTCTCATAGATTTTATACAGCAGCCATCTCCGATCCGCAATCTTGATGAAATTGAAACTTATTGTGATAGAGAGCATGTGGAAAAAATGTGAAGCTTTTGTCTGACGTGTCCCCTTTATTTAGCTCAGCGGCCTGACTGAAAGGAGTAGTGGAAATGGGGCATTTCTTGGAGACAACAATTGGTAAACTTTTAGTATGTTTCTAAGTACATCTGATGCTACTGTTAACCACTGAGAAACCTTTTGTTAGAATTGTTTTAGGGTTGAACCATATTTGCACCTGGCCATTAGTTGCAGCCTAACAAATCAAATTAAAACGGCATCACTGATGAGGCTTTTCAGTCTTTTTCGTTTTCCCTAAATTCCCTAAACTTTCATTATTTGCCGCCAGTGAGCGATCGTCATGCTCGTCAAACGAGAGAAAAGGCACAAAAGACCTGACGCTCGATGAACCGAGCTTTTGTTCACCGAAGGTCTCCATCGCTGCTGAAAAACAAATTATCTTTCACTTTTAAAAGCTGATTAGCCACTTCCTGTGTGCTGAGATTTCCCATCTGACACCAGGGTATTTCAATAACAGGAGAAAGGACATTTTTTTTCTGTACGGCAATTCAACATACTCATTCAGAGTAATAAGATTTGTTTTTATACAAAATACTGGTGCGGAGCGTAGCCTTGACCAGCAGAATCAATACCAAACCAATTACTGCGTTATGTAACTTTGGCTCTAAAAATAATATTTCACTCTTAAATGCCTTTTACACATGAACTTAATGTTTGTTTCACCAGTGCAGGACATATATTGATCCATATGGGGATATACAGACTGAATGATCCACTATAATGCTGGTTATGTTCAAGAGGTTCTTTCTATTGCACCTTAAATAAATACTTCACCCACAGAAAGACCATTTATATATCAATTATTCATTCTGTGGTACTCTAAATTCTTGAGGTGAACTAGAATTTATTTTTTAGTGTTTTAAATAGTAAGATTTAGCAAAAATGCATGAAGTACTGAGCATACGACTGGAAAAATACAACTTGGATTTTAGTGAACGAGTTGTGGAAGAAGATGTTTCAAACTCTTTGAACCCCAACAAGCTGTTTCAGGATGTTTCTTGATGTGTTTTCATTGTACTCACTGTGGCCTTGTATTTCACTGCAGTACATGAGTCCTGCAGCTCTGTGGAATCAGCACAATCAAGGCTACAAGTGGGAACAACTCAACAATGTCTTTTGTGCAGAATAACACACTGATATGACATAAATCATTAAAAAAAAGGGGGGGGGTGGAGTTTAATTTCTCTAACTAATTCTTTTTTTAAAAATTGGAATTAGATGGAATTTATATATACAACACTTTTCCAAGTGCCCATAAATGTCATTAATATTGGGGGAAAAATTTGATCTCCACATTATACATATTGAATATTTGCATTTTTACAACCTCACCTGTCCTCTCCTCTCAGCTCTGTGTAAACAGATTTTCAGTGAATATTTGTCACGTGACCGTTGGTCTCAGCAGAATCAATTATGGCTTCACAGTGTCGCTGAGAAGCAGAATTTAATGTTTTTAACAGGATCTGGTTATTCCATAGTGGTTTATTTTTGGCAATGTTTTCAATTGGAAATGATTTCTACAGAAATATCACAATTTTTTAAAGCTTTGTTTTGGTTACTTTTTCTAACAGAATCTTTGGTAAACTATGATCCAGAAAGCTCAAATTATGATAAGAATTCCTGTTTTCATTTTTAAACCTGCCAGCGGGATGTGGGGTTCAGAGGTTTATATGGTTAATATGGTTGTTGCTCAGTGACGGCTGACAAAAACGTTGGAGGAGCCTTGAGCAACGGATGTGAGTGTTTATGCTGCTAGAATGGTGAAAGAAAATTCAGTTGAGTCCGTAGAAAACATGCCTTCAACTCTGAGTTTCCCTTGTAACATTCACCTCTTAAAGAGCCTGGGGCTGATCAGTCTGAAATCCAACAACAATCGAGGAAGAAGAGACTGATTTCCTTCCTACTCTCATCAGCAGGTGGGCAAGACCTGCAGCTCAGAGGTGAGATGGAAGCTAAATGTGCCTTGTTGGTCTTTTTACAATGTTTTTTAATCAAAACAGAGCTGTACTGTGCAAAGAAGTGAGCAACATTCCTCAAAGTAGACCCTATATGTGTTAATCACTGCACCATGTTAATTTGCATTGTCCTCATCAAATGAACACATACATTGGTAAAATAAATAGTTTTTCTTACATTATATAAATCATTCTTTTATAATATATCGTATATTGACATATTATTGATCTATAGCCTATGCAACTATGCATTGTATTATGTTGGTGCATTCAGTTTTTAGGATTGTGACACTATCTTGGGCCAATTATTCAGGCAGTTTTCGCTTAATTAAGTAATTTATACAAATTTTAGTATAAAGGATAGTTATTATAAATATTTTTTTTACAGTTTGAAACACCTAAATTGACCTTACCTAAGCATGTTTTATTACGAGGAGCTGTATTGAGAGTTAAAAAACAGTGTATGTGAGAGCTAAAAAAAAGGGTATATGAGAGCTAAAATTAAGTGTATGTGAGAGGGAAGATATAATTTATGGCCTATACGGCCCCTCATATTTTATCATAAGAAATGTTAAGGAAAATTAACCAAATGTATTTTAACATTTTAATGTATTTAAACACATTGGTGTGATACCTCAGTAAAGGTTTGCACTTTTTTTTCTTCACATTTTTGCTATAATCCCACTGGAGAAAACCACACTGCTGCCAATGGTTTTTCATTAAACGAGCCCTAAATTTACTTCAATCAATCAAGGATTTCCTCCTCTTTCTCTGTTCATCATTGATGCATATGTGAAAAACACTTCCTTCAAGGAAAGTAAAGTTTCCTTCAACAAGCCTGATTGTGATGTTCCAAGATGCAAACAGTCAGTTTTCTCTCTGAGCTGCAGTTTGACTCACTGAGATCATTTCTGAAAAGACTATCACCGGGGATTCATCTACTCTCACAAACTGGATGTTTTCCAAACAGAGGGGGGCAGATTGGCAAAAACTCTGCAAAGACAAATGAAGATGTCACACCTGTCAAAGCTGAATTAAAACTCGCTCCAGATGCTGTCGGGAGATGGATGAGCAGATAAATGAAACGAAGACGAAGATTGAAAGAGACGCGACTCCAGAAATGAGTTCACTGGCTGATGGCCCGAGTGTTTGATTTGAGATTTGGAGTCAAATTAAAACAACAGTCTCAACACATCAGTCAGCGCCGGAGCTCAGAGACACAATATAATCCAGTTAACTTCTATCACCTAGACCTCTTTGACTGGTTTATATGCAGAGCAGAACAGAGATCTGTTAATGATCCTGTTCTTAGATATCACTCTTTGTGTCCTTGTGGGCTGCAACCCTGTCAGTCAACTCCCTCTTGTCGTTAACTGCAGTTTTATTGCTGCCATTTAAAACCTTTTTTCTACCGTGCAGCGCTGAAGACACAGCAGCAGCGTGACAGCGGATGTAAACAGAGTTAATAGCTGTAAGAATGAATTATTCAACTCCAGTTGTCATAATTCATCAAACATGAAAATGAAGGTGGGCCTCTGCTGAGACTCTGACACACTGTGACGAATGTACGGGCAGGAAAACCAGTTAAAAGGTAAAGAAGGTGAGATAGATGTGTGAGCAGAGGAAACTAAATCCCGTTAGGGGGTCCGGTCACACGCTCCCCTGAGAATATGATCATTTCTACTGACTCTTATGATGACTCTGGTGCTGCTCACAAGCTAAAAGAACGACAAGGTTGAGCAAAATAAAGCACAAAGTATTAAATTAAGAGCTGATATTTAGCCATTTTCCATGGTTTTCTTGATAAAAACCAAAATCATTATCAAGAAAACCATGGAAAATGGCTAGATATCAGCTCTTAAATTAAACTCTTATGAGCTATTTTTGAGCTATCATTATATTTGTCAAAACAAATGTACCTTTAGTTGTACCAGACATTAAAATGAACAAGAAATTGGAGAAAACAAGGGTGGTCTAATCATTTTTTCCATGACTGTATCTCCTGCTGTATCGAGAGTAACGAGTAACGTTCACAACACGGCAATTCACACACGGGTATGGTGCATTCAATAGCACAGAACAGCTATGGTGCATTCAACAGCGTGGGACATATGAAATCTTACAGAGAAACAAGTTATTACTGAATGGAACTTGGTTCAATAAACAAGTTAACAAAACATTAACAGTGTGGGCTTTCTAACAACAACAAATCTCATAACTTGTTTAATTTGGGTCTTGCATGCCTTAAAAACACTCATATACATTTGTTGTACTGTTGAGTAAAAATATTTTCTATATTCATCTCATTTAATTTGCTTTGTTATTAACTTTGTATGTTAATAAAGTATTGAACTAATCTCTTGTTTTTTTTTCGTTTTCAGGACAGATGCTTTAAAACTGGCAGTTTAAAAACAATATAAAAAACCGTGATAGCAATCGAGATTGGATGATATGAAAAAATATATCGCAGATGTACCTCCACATATAACATGCTCACAAATTAAGTGTGCAGCCCTACCAGGTGCGCAACCAACAATTAACAATTATTCTCAAAATGATTATTCTTCGTATCTGATCTGTGCCTGAAACCATGTAAGCACCTTTTTTGGATTAGATTCGTGGTTGGCATGGTCCATCGTGGCAACTTCGTGTCCATTTCTTCCACACAGCAGGGGACAGACTGATGGTCTGGGCTCGCTCTGCACTCTGACTACACAATTAACTGCCTCCGTTTCTACAGTCGATTGCTGCCGTTTGTTGACAGTCGATGCACGTCCGTCCAAAACCGTGCAGAAGAGCATTTCTCCACGCTGGTCAATGAGAGATTCTGGTCTTTTTCTAATCACACACAGAACAAATCTTAATCATCTGCCCGTCTGCATGCTTGTATGTGTGTGTGTGTGTGTGTGTGTGTGTAAATGTGTATCTCTCGCTCTCTGTTTAGCCAAAACTGACAAATATGTGGAAAATTATAATATAATAACAAACAGCTATTTCTAATAAATACTGTGGATAGGCAGATAACGAAATTTCATCATGGGAATTGAAACTGAAATGGTAAGTTGCACATTATTATTATTATTATTATTTTATCATCAGAATCAGATCATTTATTACATATATAATATATGCTAAATATTGTTTGTAATAGATTCAGATGTGTGTTTCCTTGCCAGATTTACTGAGCAAACAGACCACACACAGAAACTCCCTGAAGATCTTTTGTGATGTTTGTGCTCCATTATCTTTCCTTGTTGTTGTTTTTAGTCGTTGTTGTGGTTGTTTGTCTCTGTTTCTGTGTTCTTAATCATCTTTTTTTAATTGCTTTTAGTCATTGTAATGTTCGTTTGTATTATATTGTATTGTATTGTATTGATTGTCTTCACTCTTCACTCTCTATGTCTGTATTAGAGTATATTGTTGTGGTAGTTAGAAAGCAGAACCAGGGAAAGGTCTGCAAATAAGGTACAGCTAGAAGATCTACAAACACTGCATTGCTTGCATTTTATTCAATATAATAATAGCTGTGTTTCCATTAAAGTGGAAGCGAATTTTGAAGTGAAATTTTGAAATGTCGCAATAAAGGAAATATGAATCAGGGACATTTGTATCTACTTGTTAAGAGCGAATAAACAAAGCTGCAGTAACATACTTTGGTCAGAAGATGGCAGTGTGATGTGTTGCTGTAGGCTAATCCATCAGTAAACATTAGAAGAAGAGAGAAAAAACAACACCAAGAAGAGGTTGTAATCGTGAGAAAATGGAGAGAGGTCTTCAGGAATTAAATTTAATTGCAATTTTATAATTGTTCTTTCATGTCAGAGCAGTAACAGCTGATCAGTTATGTGAGTTAAATGTTCGCTACATCAGAACTAATCAGTAAAATCATTTACATCCCTTGTTTAGCACATTAACTATTTTTCAAAAAAACAAAAAACACCTCAAGCGAGCGTAAAAACTTTTATGCACATTTTCAAAAGTTCAAGTTTTAGTTTCCATCAAGCTTTTCTCATGCAAATCTCTAGCCTGGCTAACGCCAGACTAATCACAAATGAGATCAGTCTGGAAACCAGCCTTTCATTTCTCCGTAGAGGAGGCGTGGTTTACGATCCTCCAGAGCCGTTTATTGGGCGCTACTATTGTCTATCAAAAGCGTCTGTAGGAAGCTCTTAGCCAATCCTATCAGTTATTACCAGATGACGTATGTAGAGCGACAGAAATAGATCTTTACATAGCCAGGCTAGCCCTCAAGCATCTCTACTTTGAGACTAAAATGCTCAGTTGAGCTTCTGCAACATTCTACCGGCGGTGTTGGGGTGTGTGTGTCTGTGAGAGAGTGTTACTGCTGCTTTGCTTCTCCATTTCTCGCTTTCTGCAAGATTCTTTATTTTTATGCCTTATTCCCCCTCATGTCATTCAGCCACACACATCCACTGATTTTATGGTCAATAGATGAGCTGCTGCGGGGCTCTCGGTGGCTCCGCTGTCCCCCGGCTCGTATCGAGATCACCGCCGTTACAGCAGCGATCGGTAGCGGGGCTAGTTGGTAGATTAGGCTTTGGCCAAATCCTGTCGGAAGCAAGGCTAAAACATCCTTTTTTGCGGTGAAACAAGAGTGTAAAGGCAATTGTTGTTTTTCTTTTAAAATAAACTTTCGCTCTAAACTATTTAAAATGCTGTCAGCTAGATCGAAAGAGAGCTTCGCGTCTGCTGCAGCCATGTTGGATCCGTAAGAAAACTACAAAACTACAAACTTCCGTCTGCCAAGTAGTACGCGTTATCGTCTTGCCGCCCCTCCCCGCTCTGTGATTGGATCCCTAAAACAGGGCTAAGAAACCTCCGTAGTTTCCAGACTGTGTTGCAGTTCGAAATGAAATCGAGCATGCAAGGCAGTATGGGTATACCCAGGCTAGCAAATATCCAAAATGTGCAGAGAAATTTGTGTTTATGTGCATTGTTTATCTTTGCTCTTAGCCTCTATGCCTGTATAAGAGCAAACCAGGGACAAGGTCTGCAAATTAGGTACAGCTAGAAGGTCTGCAAACATTGAACTGGCTGCATTTTATTCAATGCCTCATTCATCATCCCTGTCAAAAAATAATTGAATAAATAAATACATTTCTATGGAAGTTGAAGGTTGGTAGGGTTCGCATGGAGGGTGCAAATGGACACAAACAGATTAAAAGGTTTAAAAACATTATTCTGCAATTGATTCACGAAGGAACAAGTGAGAATTTATAACAGCTGTGACCACGTTTGTGCGAGTATTCACACAACCTCACGAACACCAAATTCAGTGTCCAAGGGCAACAACTGTGGCTGCCAGAAGGGCTATCAATGAATTCAATGTGTTTCTTACTTAGTGTGTTAGAGTGGAAAGTACATCATTAATACCTTAACAAAGGGGACATAACCTATTATATCCAGATCCAATGTATATTATCAGTTGGTTTAACCAGTAATTTTTTTTTCATAAAAATCTGATATCTATATCTATATACAGGAAAATAAAAGTGAACTAAAATGAGAAAAAAAATCAATCAAAAACATAACACATTTTACATAATTTGTCAAAACTTTTAGGAAACAATGGTTGTTTTTAGAATATGTTCTGCTCAATATTGACGAAATGTGTAAATGTAGAAATACTCAGAAATCTTTTTTTTTAAATGAAGTTATTATATGTATAAGTCAAATTAAATACACTGTAGGTGGGAAAAGTATTTCATATTTATTAGTCTTTTGTGGTTACACCATTTGACATTTTGCCAACCCTTATTTGTCACTGACCCATATGTTGTGTTTTCTGTGCGGGGGATGCTGCTGCAGATGCAACAAATACATTAATGAGTCGGAGGTCTTACCCAGGGCGTTGAACGTGGCAATGTGCTCCCACATGTTGCTGGGCTGGTCGGGGCGCGGCTGCCACACCAGAGCATCCACGTCGTGTCTGAGGCAGAAACACGGCATGTCAGACGGGTTCACGTCCACCGTGAACAGGTACTGATGGCTGCCCAGGTTCACCTGCACAGACACGGACAGAGTTTTACTAAATGTTAGTGAAGATTTTTCAATGACATATAATGAAGGAATTACTTTACGATTTGTCCTGATGTAATCAGTTCAGGGTTCGTACACTTTAGCAGTGGTCAAATTCAAGCATTTTTCAAGGACTTTCAAGTTAAATTTTCAAGCTTTTCCAGTATCTTACACCTGTTGTAAATACTTACAACAGGTGTAAGTGCTTACATACTAAACGAGGGAGATTTCACTTAACCATGCCAACAGCGATGGTATTACACTTTTAGGAGCAACGGTCTTCAATTCAGATAGACTACTCATTATTTTTTACATT
The DNA here is from genome assembly GCF_030273125.1 of Centropristis striata. Classification (NCBI taxonomy): domain Eukaryota; kingdom Metazoa; phylum Chordata; class Actinopteri; order Perciformes; family Serranidae; genus Centropristis; species Centropristis striata. Next base: position 17,193,682 of record NC_081530.1, read on the forward strand.
GAACATGTGATTATCTATAGTCTATACATGGATATAGTCAGATTGCAAGAGGAATACAGTAAGAATTTCAAGCATTTACAAGCACTTTATCCAAAATCCAAGCACTTTTTAAACTTTGAAAAAACAACACTTAAATTCAAGCATTTTCAAGGATTTCAAGCACCCGTACGAACTCTGTCAGTTGTGTGGTAATCATATATCCTTTATTTCCAATTTATCTTGTTGTTTCCTCCCTTAACTTCTTTTTTCTTCTTTCCTTACTATATGCATTTCCTTCTTTCCTATCTTTCTTCCTTTCTTCTTTGGTCCCCTACTCCCTGTACTTTCTGTACTTCATTCCTTTCTGTCTTTGTCTTTCACTTCATGCTTCCGTTTTTCATTACTTACTTATTTGCTTCATTCCTTATTTACCTCCTCACTTCCTCCCTTACTTCCTTTTTTCTTCTTCCCTTCCTTCTTTCCTTCTTTCTTCCCTTTCTTCCTTCATGCTTCCTTGACACTTTCCTTTCTTCTTTCCCTTCTTTCTATCTTCTTTCCTTCCCTTTTTAGTCCCTTACTTTCTATCCTTAATCTATTTCCTTTCATTCTTCATGCTTTCTTTTTGGTACTGTACTTATATACTGTACTTCCTCCCTTGTTTACCTTCTGGTTCTTCTCTTTTTCCTTGCTTCCTTTCTTTCTATCTTCCTTCCTTCCTTCTTTAGTCCCTTACTTTCTGTTCTTTTCTGTACTTCATTCCTTTCCTTATTTCCTTTCATCCTTCATGCTTCCTTTTTTCATTACTTACTTATTTACTTAATTCCTTATTTACCTCCTTGCGTCCTCCCTTACTTCCTTTTTTCTTCTTTCCTTCCTTCTTTCCTACTTTTCTAACTTTATGCGTTTCCTTCCTTTCATCCTTCATGCAACCTTTTTGATACTGTACTTATATACTTCCTCCATTATTTACCTCATTGTTCCTCTCTTTTACCTTTCTTCTTTCCTTCTGTTGTTTCTGTCTCCTTTCCTTCCTCCTTTAGTCCCTTGCTTTCTGTTAATCTCTTTCCTTTCTTTTCTTTCATCCATCATGCTTTCTTTTTGGATACATACTGTACTTATATGCTTCCTCCCTTGTTTACCTCATTGTTCTTCTCTTTTTGTGTGCTTCCTTTCTTTCTTCCTTTCTTTCCATCTTCCTTTCTTCTTTAGTCCCTGTACTTTCTGTACTTCATACCTTTCCTTCTTCCCTTTAATCCTTCATGCTTCTTTTTTTAAAATTACTTTCCTTATTTACCTCCTCACTTCCTCCCTTTCTTCCTTTTTTCTTCTTTCCTTCCTTCTTTACTCCTTTTCTGTACTTCATTCCTTTCCTTTCTTTCATCCTTTTTGATACTGTACTTATATACTTCCTCCCTTGTTTACCTTGTTCCTCTCTCTTTTACCCTGCCTTCTTCCTTTCTTTTTTGCTTCCTTTCTTTCCATTTTCTTTACTTCCTTCTTTAGTCCATTACTTTCTGTACTTAGTTTCTTTCCTTTCTGTCCTTTCATCCTTCCTTTATGATACTTTACTTGTATACTTCCTCCCTTGTTTACCTTCTTGTTCCTCTCTTTTTCCTTGCTTCTAGTTTCCTACTTCCTTTCTGTGCTTCCTTCCTTTCCTTCTTCCCTTTCATCCTTTGTGTTTCCTTTATTAATTACTAATTTTATTAGTAATTTATTTACCTGCTTAGTCCCTTCCTTATTTCCTCCCTGATACTTTCTTTTTTCTAAATGTTCTTCTTTACTTCCTCCTTTCTCTCTTATCGTCTTCCCTTCCTTAATACACTTCCTTTATTTGTGGCTTAAAGAATAAACTTAACTATTTAACTATACTATCTATTTTTGTTGATTAAGAAGTCTAGTTAGAAAATCCAGGTTGCTCTCCATGTTTCTCCCACATGGTTAAAAATATCATTAAATTGCGAGATCACGATTATCGGCTCTGTCAGATCTTGAATCCAGCAGGCCATTACTTGTGAAATAATCCCCTACTGAACAGAATGTGATAACAGCTATAAAAGTCCATGTATTTGCACCACATTCTCTTCACTCTGATGGATGTACTTGACATAATTGCATGTGTGTGTATGTGTGTATGCACTTTGAAGCTATTCTGGTCTGACTCTAGTTGTTTTGGAGAGAAAATGACCGTTGCTGTGACATAATCGCTCCTCGACACCTGACTGTTAACACCGATCCGTCAGTCGGAGTGAACCCACACCCAGCTGCCAACACGTCTCGGAGGCTGTCAGCCGGCGCTGTCCTCCCCGCCTTGACACGCACTTGACAAGCATTGAAAAAACTCAGCATAAACCGGCACATATGTTGGTGGTTGATGGCTGTGCACAATGACAAGTCTTTTAGCGAGCCATCACTCCTCCACTCTAAAACTCATTTTCTTGCCACTTGTGTTTCGACAGCCGATCGCTAGCTCTTGAGTGGAGCCTGAGCGTGTGAGAGTGGACTGACAACGACACCAGTGACTGCCCGGGTCACGGTCTGTGAACAATCACAAGAAACAACAACACATGAAAACAATCAATAAGCACAATGCTGACTTAAATCTGATGATTATATCCATCATGGAGGGCAGAGTGTGTGCAGGTTTCATGCAGCCAGGGTTTCCAGGGTTTTTGCTGTATTCATTTATTGGCGGCACCAAAGACTGCATACGGGTTAGACTGCCTGTTAGAGCGAAAGGCTAGCTAACGTTACTGGAAGAGAACAAAGCACACTGCGGCCAGTTAGCCTCCACTTGTTTTCACGGTGCTTGTATTTACTAATCGTTACGGTAAGCAGTGTCAGACTTGCCTTCAAAATAAAAGCAAACAAATGTAGCTTTTAAAATAAGAGCAAGTGGATGTGTTAGCAGAGTGCACCACATAATTTACAAGAACACTGTCAAAATATGATGCCTTAAATAAAACATAGATAAACCCTTATTCTCCTTCACAATAATTCTCTAAAATATGCAATGATTGAGAGGAAATAGTGGCATTAGAATGTGTGTGTGAGAGGCCAACAAATTAAGGCTTTTAAGGCGTCCCTACTTTGTTTGGGTCCCCCCATAGTCTGATTTAATCCTGTGGGAAACACCATTTTAAAGCTTGTTTTGTAGTCAATTGTCCTTTTAAATTGCTGATTGATATTTACATGCACATACCATCCAGAGGACAAATAAGCCTTTACCCCCGCTGCTGAAAAAAGTCCTTGAGGAAACACTCAAATCCTCATCAATCAGGAGAACCAGCTGCAGTGAAATTGTGAACAGCTAGCTGTTGATTATTATTTTATTTAGATTAAAGATAACACTGTGGTATGTCAAGATTTTGGGATCTAACTTTTTAAGATCATCACCAACATCTGCCACCAATAAATTTGTGATGTTTCATTCATGCTCCTCAGAGTTAAATGTCTTTCAGGAAATAATTAATTGATTAACAAATCAGAAAAAATACTATCATGATTCATGTGGAAATTGAGTTTGAGAGCCGATTTCTCATCTCAATAACACAATGGCTCGTCTTTTATTCATTAATTCCCAACAACCAACGAACATGTTTTAAACAATCAAGGTGCGGGACCTTAAAGAGACAGCGTCCCTATAACATAGAACAAGACGCTACATTTATGTGTCATGCAAAACGCACCTTAGATAACGTATAACTCACAACACAGAACACCAAGCATGTATAGCTGAGTAAATAACACAGTATGGTGAATTATGTCCATAGTTTCCTCCACAATCAATTAATTGTAACAATTTGAAGGTTTCAGCATCTCAAATCTGAATAAAACTCAGATTCAGGAAAAAATTTAGACTCTGCTGGCAAAATAAATAAAATCTGACCTTTGTAAGTATCTCTGGATGCTCAAACATCAAACAAAACATAAAGGTTTTATAATTTGAAGATGACATGCAAAACATTCAAGAGAAATGCTTTTTTTTTTACTTAATTGCCATCTGTGGGTGGCACATCCTACCCACGGGTCTTCCACTGAAACACTGAAAAAAAGACAGCTGAAAGCAACACAAACACATAGATTTAACTCGTTTTCACCACAAGTGTTTTAATTTTCAGAATCATTTAAAGATCATTTAAAGATCTTTTCATTATGAAAGAAAAAGTACACTTTGTTGCTTTCAAAACTTCAAGAGGAAGTCTTACTTTTGATGCACTTAGAGAAGGAATACAAGAATGTGTCTGAATGTTTTAACACAAAGATGGAGTTATGTATAAGCCTTCATACTTTCAGAAAATCTTCTCCTTCAACAGAATAATGTTCTCAGCTCTTACTCACTGGTGCTGATGCTGCTGTGAGTGGGCGTGGATAAATTCTCTGGTATTACAGTTATTGATTACTGAAGCTGGAAAGTCTCTGCCACCTTTATTAAGAATGACATCAGCCTGAAGCTGCAGGATACTTTGAGATCACTTTGTTTTCCTTCTCCGTGTCAAGACCTTTCCAGAGTCGGTGACTCAGCATCGTTCCTGTGTGACTAACACAGTGCTGCGTCTGGCCTCCGTCTTAGAGGAAATGGTTTCATATTCAGATATACTGCAGCTTGTTAATGGTCTCATTCTAAAAAAGGAAAAATCCAATCATAAGGTTGTTTTTTTTAATCTCATTATTTTACAGCACACCTTTTGCAGCAGGTCTGATTTATGTGTTGAACATGTACAGCAGAAGGTTCAGGTCTTCTCTTATAAACCAGTGCAAAACCTGTATAAAAAGTTAATAATCTGAGTCAAACTAACAAGATGCACATAAAAGAAATGTTTTTAGTTTCTATTCAAAGCCATTTAAATGAGGAGGATTTGCTGTCAGCAGCAGAACAAAGCATCGGATTAGACTCTAGAAACCAGAATCTAAATTCCTGTTAATTCCTTTTGTTACCTGCTTAACCGAGATACGCTGTTCAGAATGGAGAGTGATCAAAAACATGAAAGGTAAGCTCACTTATTAGGGAACAGGGGATTTTTATTAAAGGCTGTGGATGACCTGAGCACAGCAACAAAACCTCAGGTGTTCTCCTGCATACTGCACGACTGTTCAATGGATTTAACGCCTAAACATATTGTGTAAAGCACAACATAAGCTTGAGTGAATTGTAACCTCTTTCTGTATAATTACTCATTCACTCATTCACATTCAACTCAGGTTGCAAGGACAGGTCTCCAGACTATCACAGGGCTGACACAAAGAGACAGACAACAATTCATGCTCTCATTCACTCCTACAGGCAATTAAGAGTCACCAATTAAACCTAAGCTGCATGTCTTTGCTGACACCAGGAGAACATGCAAACTCCACACAGAAGAGCGGCAATCAAAGCTTTGACTTTGATACTTGAGTCACGATACGATATTATTGCAATTTTAAGCATTTGCGATATGGTGAGTATTGCGATACAATATATTGCAAATTTACTGTTTAACTGCATTTTGTGTCCACAAACTTAAATTCAATCAACAATTCTTTTGTCAAATAAGAGAAAATGCTCAGTCTGTTTATCTCACTTAAGTCTTTTTATTTCTCCACAATGAGAGTCAAACCCACAGACTGACCAACAAAATATTCAGTCAAACTGAACTCAACTGAAATCAAACATGTATGCACGACAACAACTGCAGCATTTTATCAAACTTTCCTCAACTTTCACATATCTGGTTCCAGTGTCTTTAGCATGTAGCTAAAACCATTGTAACTTTGCAGCTTTATTCCGACAACTTCCAACTTCCCGACATTTGCTGCCTATAGATTCCTTAGATCTTCTTGTTTCATATGATACCAGTCTCCCCAGTATATCCATAAAAATGAGCCCGCTACGCTACGGTCGTAACACTGAATATCGATACTTGGCGGCCAAGATTCGATACAATATCTCCACACAAAATATCGCGATACTAATGCTGTATCGATGTTTTTCCCCACCTCTACCCAGTATAAATAATAATGCAATTGCAATACATTAAAGAAGTAGGAGTTATCCTTCAGGGCTTTCTGTTGGAAAGGGTCTGTTTGAACCTGAACCATCGACACGCAGGTGGCAGAAAGCACATTTAAAGTTGGATTGCAATCATCATAAACGCATATTAAGTAAAAACTGAAACATCTGATTTTACAGATTATGTCAAACTATTTTATTAGAATTCTTATGCAAAACAAAATTTAACAGCCAAAGTATGTTGTGCAGTTTTGATACTTTTGGTACGTTTACTAAAAAATAAAAAGATCGTTTGAAGAGTCAGAAGTGTTTTCATGTCAGTTGGTTACAGTTTAGTCAGAGCTATGCAATATTAAATCACCCATCTTTGCTCACTACATGTGATCCTTTACGAGTGTGCATAAACTACAGGTTCTAAAACTTCTTTTTAAAGTTCAAAAAGGGGAAATTTGGTTATGGGCAATGAGAATACTGCAAAAAATCCACATTGTGCATCCCTAGTTCTGTCAAAATAAAATGTTAAAAATGTGCTCATCTTTGGTGTAGCTGCAGGATTACTACATTGAGGATGTAGTCATGCGAGTCACTTCTGACAGGTCTGACACACAATTATATGTGTGGCTTGGAGAGACATCGAGGCTTTAACCATGTATGAAGAGCTGCGTTTAGAGCTCCTCCAGGCTCAAAAAAGATTGGTGAGATTACATATGAAATGTGATTAAATTCTGTTTTGTGGTGTTTTCTGGTGTCTTTTTATTTGTGGTAGCGCTCCTAGACCGCCTAACACGTCACAGTAATGGCAATAATATTTGTTTAAAAAGGTCATTTTAAGCCTCAAGAACTTTTAATAATTCCATGTTTTTCTGTTCATTTGTGAGCAGGGTTGCAAAGGGGTGGAAATATCTGGTAAATTTCCAGAAACTTTACATGGGAAGTTAAGCTGGGGAATATGGTGAATTTTGAAAAATGGGAATTATGGAAATTTATGGGAAATGTATGGGAATTAACTGGAAATTGGGGGCAATTTAAACAAACTGTATCATATCCAAACATAAATATAAACAACAACAACAACAAAAAGTTCAATTCAAAATGTTAAGATGTAACTTTATGAAGTCCAATTTCAGGAATTCCAGGAATTTTTAAAAGTGGAAACTTTCCATGGGAATTAACAGGAATTTATGGGAATTAACAGGAAAAAAACAGGTATTTTCAAAATTGAAGGTCGGCCCTTAACAGGAAACTTAAATATAGTTTATTTATGGGCCATGAGAGCTGCGAGAGTACTGAAAAAACCCCACAATCATGCATCCCTAGTTCTGTCAATATTAAATGTTAATAATGTGCTCATCTTTGGTGTAGCTGCAGGATTACTACATGTGAGTCACTTCTGACAGGTCTGACACACAATTATATGTGTGGCTTGGAGAGGCATCGAGGCTTTAACCATGTATGAAGAGCTGCGTTTAGAGCTCCTCCAGGCTCAGAAAAGATTGGCCTGATTACATATGAAATGTGATTAAATTTAATGACATGTTGTGCTTTTATATTGTGTGTCTTCTCTTTCATTTCTCTAGCTGCGGATCCTCCAGTGAGACTGAAATACAGGTGGTGTTGATTGAAAGACACTATATATATTCTTGTTGTTTGGGTTACATGATTGATGCACTACTACTGCCGACTCTGTACAGGTAAATACACAGGATGGATGACCTGTTGGCAATCTGGAAAAAATAAAAAACCTTTTAGTGTATACTTGTTCCGTTCCATCAAAGGGTTTATAGGCTTTGCAGGTGGAGGAAGTGAGAAGTTTGCTTGACGAAAGCCAAAGCGAGGCCAGACGTCTGTAATAACAGCTGAAATGCCAACTATCTGTCATCATTATCATCCAATCCGTCATGTTCCCGTACGGCTGCTGCTGCTGCTGCTGAGGCTCACTCGCCTTTGAAGCGAAAGGACAAGTTGTTGTTTATTTAGACTCTCTGCTGCCCGAGACGCTGAACTTTGTGTTTTGTTTGAGTGTAAAGAGACGAGTTGAATCAAAAAACAGTGGCACACGGTGACCTTTGATATCACTCAGTCTGTTAGAGATCATAAATTTATGATGTTCACAGTAAACCTTATCTGTATAGCCTTAAAGTGCGTTCACACAAGATAGAATCGTATACACATAAAAATGACTAAATATAAAACACAACACCTGATAAAAGATTCAATAGATTTACTGTAAAAAGGCCTTATTGTAAGGAGCGATTTAACCCTCTGGAGCCGCTTATCACACTGTTGTGCCAAATCACATGAGCTCATGAAGTAAAAACAAAGCAGCGAGGTCAGTGTGTCAGTTCAGGAACCCAGACTTTTTTTACTTGGTCTATACCCAGAGGGGCATAACCAAAATCACCATGAACAAGTTTTTCTTAATTTTTGTTTGCTACAGGCAAAGTGAGTTATTGCATTAACCCTTTGATGCACAACATGGGTCTGAAGTGACCCGACTACGTTTTTTTTTCTATATCTTTGCATTAAATTAATTTAATCATTCCTTCATTCATTCAGTATTCCAGGTTTTCCTCAAATAACTTGTTTTTGATCATCATACATCCTAATTTTTTGTTTTAATTTCTTACTTAATACAAAAACTATTTTTCTTCATAAAGTATGAACGGAAAAATGGATATCATGATCTGTTGTAATAATTAAAAAAAATTCAAACACACAGCCAGCATGAAAGTACATGGGAAATTAATGCGGGTCATTTTTGACCCATGTTGTGCATCAAAGGGTTAACATGGAAAAACATTTGTAAACCAAGTACGTCACAGTGGTTTAAGGAATTAGCTTTATGTTTACCCCTAGAAAGAATTACATATACACTTAAGAATAAACAAGAGGTGTTTCAAAGAGTATGGGGATGATTTATACATTATATTAAGAACAATAATCTGGCCCATTTAATGAACAAACCTGAAGCAGAATAACTATACCCTCTGCATATCTATACTTATGTCCATTTGCTCTACACTGTTCTCTTAAAGAATGTTACCTTTGGCCGCCATGTTCATATATGTTTGTTGTTTTGTATTTTTCTTGTGACCTATGTGCCAATTTTGTAAAATAAAGCTCAATTAAATGTTGTTGAAAAAAAACAACAAAGCAGCTTGTTTTCTGCCGACAGCTTCCCTCAAAAGTACCAACTTGAAGCTCCACGCCAGTTTTTGTTTGATGATGATAGTCGAGTAAAACCGGAGATAAGTTCAAATATACAGTGCTTAATAATATAACCAAAATCATTATTAAGAAAACCATGTAAATGTCTAGATATCATCTCTTAAATAAACTCTTATCAGCTATTTTTGTTGTTATCATTAATATTTGTCAACGCAAATGCACCTTTAGTTGTACAAGGCATTAAAATGAACAAGAAACTGAAGAAAACAATGGCCTAATATTTTTTTTCATGACCGTATACACTCTGAATTAACATTTAAGACAGCAGCCAAACTTTTTGGGGAACCGGGGTTGTAAAATAAATAACTAATATTCGATTTTCAAAGTTTCCTAAATCTCCTTTTTGACAGAAGGTGGGAGTGGAGCCTGCAGTAGTTACAGTTATATATGGCCGGCGGATGTGACTCAGCCTCCCTCTGGAGAACGCACATTAAAACCTTTTGTCGTCTTTTCAAGCGGGATCAGAACCAAAGAGAGAAGCACATCGACAAAAGTAGAAAAAAAATAATAGGCAGTGCCACAATTTCAAGCTGAAAGGTTTTCTACAAAAAAGAGGTCAGCGTGTGTCCTAGTGGGCAGGCGAGCGACTGAAGCATTAAGGCGGATACAATGAAAGAGGGGAAGTGAAGAATAGGAAGGTAAGGCTTCCTGGATGAGATAAACACACACACACACACACACACACACACACACACACACACATTTATATACTCACATGTCCACACACATGTGGAACAAACACAGTACAGCTACTATTACAATCCAGCTTATTATAGGTTACTAAATGGAGGGAGAAACATTAAAGGGGTTGTGTTGAAATAAAGCCACTGCACCTTACATTCAATACTCATCATTAGCCTTTCATTACACCATGAAAGGGCTCGTTTCTGACTGTTGGGAAAGTTTTTGTGATGGGAACCAAAAATTATTTTGTGCAAATGAAACAGAAGGAACTGAAAGAGAAGCGTCGGTGATGAACAAACACTAATGTCCACAACTGAATAGAGCCGCTACATGTCTGCTTTTGGAGAAGAAAAACATTCACTCATGGCATTTACAAAATACAGAAGTATGGTTGTTCCAGCTGCTTCTGGAAATATTACATCCCAAGCATACAAAATGACGATTTTAGAGCCTGTGTTGTCAGCTGTGGACGTTTTTTTGTTTTTGACAAGTTTTCCGGTCTAACACGTCACATTACAACGTAATTTTAAGCCCTTAAGAATTTTTTAATAAATGCATGTTTTCTGTTCATTTGTGAGTAGGGTTGCAAAGGGGTGGAAAATTTCCAGTACATTTCAAGAAACTTTCCAAGTTAAGGTGGGGAATTTTGAAAATATTGAAAAATGTGAATTATGGAAATTTTGGTGAATTTATGTGAAATTTGTGCGAATTGACTGGAGATTGGGGGTAATTTAAACAAACTGTATCATATCCAAACATACATACAAAACAAAAAAATAAAAACAGTCCCATTCAAAATGTTAAAATGTAACTTTACGTAGTCCATTTCCAGGAATTCCAGTAATTTTCATAGTTTAAAAACCTTCCATGGGAATTAATGTGAAACCAGTAATTTACAAAATTTAAGGTTGGCCCATAACAGGAAAGTTAATTATAGTTGGGGAAAATATATTTTAGCATAATTTTGACTAAAACAACAAGATTTCATGCAAGTACACTTGAATATATGCTATTCCTCAATCACATACACATAGCACAAGGCAGGGCGCTGAGACCACGCCCCCTAGTGAGACCACGCCCCCTAGTGAGACCAAGCACCCTAGCGAGGCCACGCCCCCTACATGCACTGTGCATTCCTCCATCACATGTTCAATTAATTTACATGTTGAGGGAGGGAGAGGGGCTCTTTTCATTCATTTTTTTCTTTTAAAATTTTGAATGGGACTTTTGGGGATTTTTGGAGGAGGGAAGGAGATTAATATTTAACTTCAACATTCATGTTTTTGTTGTTCAATGAAATAATTGATTGTTCAATAAAATAAATAAAACTTGATAAAGTTCTACTAACAAATAAATTTGTTGACGTCATGTTTTTTTAATTGTAATATTTTGCATGGATGTCTGCTTGTGACAAAATTTAATCATATTTATGTTTGAATATGATACAGTTTGTTTAAATTACCACCAATTTCCCATTAATTCCCATACATTTCCAACATGGCCAACCAAAGTTTCCAATTTGGAATACTTTCAAAATTCTTCAGCTTAACTTCCCATCGAAAGTTTCTGGAAGTTTACCTGAAATCTTCCACCCCTTTGCAGTCTTATTTGTGAAGCTATTTCCTCTGACTGAAATAGATCACCTTCTCTTCCAAGGAGGCTGCAACATGTGACTTGAGTATTTCACCTTGGGGACAAATAATGGCTTCTCAAGATTTTTCCTCGTACATTATGAATGGAGGGACGAGGCAGGCTCCCATCTTCATCAACAATGGCCGTTTTTGAGCAAAAAAAAACCTTAAACGATTGCGGAGCCTCTTTACACTTAGAATCCTTCTCCTAAAGGATGCTAAAACTATTGTGTCTTTCTGAGTTCACCTGCATTCTCTTGTTTAATGACGTAAAGGACAAGTCCCTCAACTACTTCCTCAAGGATTTCTCCCTTTTATTCTGAAAATCACTCAAAAAGCCATTTTAACTCAAACTAGACAATGTCCCACAAGATGCAAACACACGTACGATGAATAAAGAGAGAAGTATAGTGCTTAATGCTTAAATAAACAGGAAATTCTATTCAATATATATCAGTATGCAACGCTAAGCCAGCTGTCCTGAATCATCAGCACCATCCACACAGGAAGCACATTAAAAAAAACACCTTCTTGAGGAGAGAAGGTCAAACATCATCCAGCTTTAGCCATGACCACCTCCGTCTGCACTTCCCACATCCCACAACAAGAGCAGCACTTTCTCTTCTCACAATTCTCTTATCCTGAAAATGAATGCAGAGCTGGATGCTGAGAGCAAAACAGCAGGATGAACAAGTTAACTCGTCAACTGCTATTTGTTTTTTAAATGTGCATCAGTAGTTTGACCAATATCGTTATTGTTGGCGTCATGGTAATGTCGACCACAGCTGCTAGAGGTGTGAATCAACAGAGGCCCCATGATACCATTTTATCCCAATACTTGAGTCACGATACAATATTATTGTGATTTTGAGCATTTTGCGATATGGTGAGTATTGTAATACAATATATTGAGATTTAACTGCATTTTTTGTTCAGAAAATTTAATCCAATCAGGAATTGTTTTGTCAAATGGAGAAAATTCTCAGTCTATTCATCTCACTTCAGTCTTTTTTATTTCTCCTCAATGAGGGTCAAACCCACAGACTGACCAACAAAATATCAAACATGTATGGACGACAACAACTGCAGCATTTTATCAAACTTTCCTCAACTTTAAGCTTCACTGCTCGGAATTTTTTAGAATGAAACATAAAAAAAGTCTAACTTTGCAGCGTTATTGCTTATTGCTTTGTTTCATATGATACCAGTATCTCCAGGATATTCCTAAAAGAGAGCCTGCTACGGCCTCCGGAAAAAAACAAAAACGGCAAAAATACTGAAAGACAGCCAACCGCCGAAATGCTTGATATCGATACTTGGCGGCCATGAATCGATATAAAATTGCCACGCAAAAAAACGTGGAACTATGCTAATGGCCCTCTAAGAGCTACTGTAAATTAATGCCCTTACATATTCTTTTACATAATGTTTGATTATCTTCAACTTTTCTTGCCGTACGGCCAACGAAATGAATTGGATCCATCAACTGTATGACTCATGGAAATCTGAAGCTGCTCTGACACATTATGCAATGACATTAGTGTGACAGTAATACTGAACAATTTATTGGAATTTTTATCAGAATCCCAGAATGGATTTGTGAAATATCCACATTGCAGGAGACACAAGTTTTGATAAAGGTAAAATATGTGTAAAAAAATATATAATTCTGGGTTATCAGGCTGCAGAGATCATATTTAACAGACTTAAAAGAGTCTTTGTTTGATATCACACCATGAACATTTATATATATTAAGAAAAATTATGCGAAATGATAATCCTTTGAATGTTGTGAATCATACCGAGTTGAAATATAAGTAAAAATAACTGCAATAAGAGATTTTTTATAATAAGAAATTCTTCCTAACTGGTTTTCATGATACTAGAATTTCAAACTTTGATACAATACAAGTATTTTAAAATTTTAAGTAGTTTTTAAAAAAGCAACAAATATCACAGCAAAAAAAAAAAAAGTCCAAGTCACATAAAATAAGCTTTGTTTTTTCTTCCTGTAGAAAATAATGTAACATCCACAGGTTGACAGGTTAACTTTCCTCCCTGTTGTTTCATCTGTGCAGCCTTGAGCTGATTTCTATTTTCATAGCTTCAGTTCTTCCAATACTATCAAATGTTTCATTAACAGAGATTGTATTGATTTAAATACGTAGTGTGGACAGAGTATTGAATTATTCATTCAACCTGAGTCAACTGAAAACTTTATCTCAAAGCACTTCTGTGCACAAGTTACACAGCTGTTGTCAACATAAAGAATTATTGTTTGTTGGAGTATTTATTCTGAGGACAGACTGTAAACACTATTATAAATGCCAACAATGGATTTTATAAATCTGCTGTGACCTTTTTGCGTAAGAAGCAAACGCTTACTGCAGCTACCCAGAAGAGTTTGATCAGAGGATTGTAGGAAAATATCTATTTCAACACGTTGATAATGAATAAAAGGCTTTTTATCAGATGGAACGATATGCTCCGATAAAGGTCAACAAGTCCACGCCTTCCTCTGCACAAAGAGTCGCTATGAAGCTCAGCTGCGACCTGAAGAACAATAGAAAAACCTGGAAACAACAACAATGTAAAAAAAAAAGGAGGCGGAAAAACAAGAATGTAGACTTCAAAAAGAAAACCTGATGCTTTACACTCAAAACTTTGGCTTTTGATGTGACTTTTCAATTACATTACAGCCTCTATAACCAGTCGACAGCCTGCCAAGTGATGAATACGTTCTCAGAATGAGCATTTATAAAAACAGACATCAGCTACAATGGTTCAGCTTCTTGATATTCGAGTCATGAGGAGGGTTGATGGAAATTCCTGCCTGCTTCTTTTTTACTCTTGCAAACAGTTTTTTTTTTTGGCATAACTTTGATTTTGATTTTGATTAAATATCAGAATTTCAAACTTTGGTTTGCCTACTTTTACTGACTGAATTTTTCCTCACACATGATGCATTCAAGAACCATTGGAAAGATGGAAAACCAGCAATTATATCTGTTTTAACAGTTTCTGTCTATAGGCACATTTCCATTAGATACATTTCCCTCTAGTGAGCCACTATGGGTGTGGCTTGCTCGGGAAGTTACTTTCTGAGCCGCTATCTTAGCAACTACTAACTAGTCGACGCTGATTGGATACGGTTGAGGCGGGATATGACGCCAGTAGAACTCGACACAACCACAATTATTATTATTTCAACACAGAGGCCGAGGGGAACACCTAGTGGGCGGAACCACAACACTCAGCCACTTTCCAAAAAGTACTCAGAAAGTACTCAAAAAAGTACTCAAAAAGTACTCAGTGGAAACACGTCTTATGGTAAGTGGTCTAACTCTCAGGGTTCAGAGGATTAATTTCTGGGCACTTTTACACTCAAAATGTTTTGAAAAAGGCAGAGCTACTCCACTCAGTTTGGGCTTTTTTCATGCATGTGAGGCAGCTTTATCAAGATATTCGTTTTAATGACCATAACGTTTAAAAAAAGGAGGCAGAAAAGCAAGAATCTAGACATTAAAAAGAAAAACCTGATGCTTCACGCTCTGTTTAAAACTTTGACTATTGATGGAAACGTGACTTTTAATTTACATTAAACGCTCTATAACCAGTCGACAGCCTGCCAAGTGATGAATACGTTCTCAGAATGAGCATAAAAACAGACGTCAGCTACAATGGTTCAGCTTCTTGATATTCGAGTCATGAGGAGGGTTGATGAAAATTACCAGCCTGCCTTTTACAAGTGCGAACAGTTTCGCTTTTGGCATAAATATGGCTAATTTATGGGCATATTTGCACTCAAAATGGTTCGAAAAAGGCAGGGCTACGTCACTCAGTTTGGTGTATTTTCATGCATTGGAGGAATGAGGAATCTAGAGATGAAAAAGAAAAACCTGATGCTTCACACTCGTTTGAAACTTTGGTTATTGACGTGACTTTTCAATTACATTACAGCCTCTATAACCAGTCGACAGCCCTGCCAAGTGATGAATACGTTCTCAGAATGAGCTTTTATAATAAAAAGAGATCAGCTACAAAAGTTCAGCTTCTTGATATTCAAGTCATGCTTGCTTCTTCTTTACTAGGGCAAACAGTTTACTTTCTGGCATACATAGGACATGTATAATAAAGGGACTTTGATTTTGATTAAATATCAGAACCATTGGAAAGATCTAAATCAAGCGATAACTCATGTTTTAACAGTTTCTCTCTGTGATACATGGTGTCGTCTTTAAAGATTCTTAAAACTAAAACAGGCTTTTCAGACCCACTGATTGACTCGGGCTCAGAGAGTTCATTTGTTGGCACTTTTACACTCAAAATGGTTCAAAAAAGGCACGAATACTCCGCTCAGTTTTGGGTATTTTCATGCATGGGAGGCAGCTTTATGAAGATATGTTTTTTTAATGAAGATAAAGGTAGTAAAAGAAAAGGAGGCAGAAAAGCAAATATATAGACATCAAAAAGAAAAACCTGAAGCTTTAAAACTTTGTTTATAGAGGCTGTAATGTAATTGAAAAGTCACGTCGATCAATAACCAGTCGACAGCCCTGCCAAGTGACATGTTGCACCCTGGTGAATACGTTCTCAGAATGAGCATTTATAGAAATAGACGTCAGCTACAACGGTTCAGCTTTTTGATATTCGAGTCATGAGGAGGTTTGATGGAAATGAGGAGCCTGCTTCTTCTTTACTGGGCCTTTGTGGGGCTCTTTGGTCAAGTGGCTTGTTAAAGGGGCACTGCCGGCGCTGGCTCGCCCGCTGGGGGCCGGGCTGAATAAGAAGCTGGCTCTCATAACGGCAGTGAGCATCAGGTAGCCAGCAGCGTACTTGAGGGGGAATGAGGGATGGTAAGGAGTCAGAAATGACTCAAAAACGTGAAATGTGAGGGCTCGGGCTCGAAGGATTGGAGCATCAGAGTGTTTACAAGTGAAGGAGAGAGGTGTTACTCACCACCTGAGTGGGCTTGAGTGATTCTCCGTCAAAGTGTGTGAGGCTGGAGCTGTCTTCTGGGAACCCATCACAGTCCTCCAGCTCCTGAGAGTTACAAGGGGGCTTGTCCCTGTCAGGGTTTCCATTCTGGGATTAAAAGAAAAGAAGAAACAGGAAAACAAGACTACAGTTAAACTTGTTTAGCATTTATTAACATGTAAAAAGGATTGATTTGCACTCAAAGCAGTGAGTGGACCCAGATGATACTCGTGAAGGGTAAAGGCGAGAAGGAGAGGATGTGGCTAAAAAATGCGGTGCAAACATGAGACCGGAGGCGACTCTGGAGACTCGAGTGTGACGATGTGTAAAAAGACGTCAGACAGAGGAGGAGAGGCTGGAGAGGGAGAGGACGGAGACGAGAGGCCTCAGTGGAGGGAGGGATGCTAAAAGCTAGAAGAGAAATGTCTGTGAGGTCATGAGAAACCCTCCTGAGAACACGAAGCAGAGCCGGAGCCCTGCTGCATCAAACTTTTATGTTGGAGTAATCAAACACATACTGCTGACTGATTTAACAGCGCTGTGACTCAGGCAGACATTTATCAATAGTGCAACAACACATACTGTGGAGATTTATGATGTTATACTAAGAAATGGTATTTATGGGTGTATTTATCTATCGCAGGCACCGTTACAAATCAGTTAGCAGGACTATTTTATCATAATAAAATACATATTTGTACATATCTCTACATTTACATTTACATTTAGTCATTTAGAGCAGCAACTGTAACAAAAGCAATTTCCCCCCCAGGGATCAATACAGTATTACTGATTCTGACTCTGATAATACAGTGATTGTTCTTTTCATAATTTATATCTAATTCACTCTGCAGAGATAGATAAGGAAAACACATTTCCATCTTGTTTTTTTTAATTAATTAACCAGTTTCCAATTTTGTTTCTACTACATGAACCATATTGACTATATATTGAAATTGAGAAATTCACTTAGAAAAAACACTTAATATTAAGGGTGTCCAATTCCTGATAAATTCCTTATCATTTCTATATGGGTTTCCATGGAATAATTATGTAAAGTTCCACTGAATATAGAGAAATTGAAGATGATATTTAATTGGTGTACTTCCAATTAAGTTATCTTAATTAACAGCTGGTGATACCTAGTTTTTTTTTTTTAGTCAGTACAAAACAGATCAGCTGACAAACAAGCACATAAATGTGATACAATATGGTTACCGATAATAAATAAATAGCAAATTAATATTTATTTGGGGTTAAAGGAAACAGTTACCCTATATTGTTTTGTTCGTTTATGAAGTTACATACATCCATACATTACATTGCCAAGGAAATTAGTCATAAATTCATTATTAGATTAAATAAAATCTTTTTTTGATGATTACTAAAATATCATTGATACAAAACATGTATTTGCCTATTGGCAATTTCAATCAAATATTCAACAAAAAATTGTATAATATAATAAATGTCTTTTTAATATATAAAAGATATATATACAGTACGATGCAAAAGGCTGTTTTGATAAAGAGACTTCCTGTCTATCGTAAAACTAAATCAAGTGAGATAAAACTGTAAAAAAAAAAACCCGTCAAGGAGTCTTTTTTGTTCGTGGAAAAAAATATTAACAGGGTATGCTTAGTACAAATGGTTAGTTTTTGGCATAAATACATGTAAAATAACATGACTTTTACTTTTAAATATCACTGTTTTAAGCTTTGGTTTGGTTAATTTTACCGACAGAAGTGTTCCTTACAAATGATGCATTCAAGACCCATTGGAGAGATGAAAATCCTGCGATAATTCCTGTTTTTACAGATTTGTCTGTGGTAAATGGTGTAATTTTAGAGATTTTTAAAACTAAAACAGGCTTTTCACACCCACTGAGGCTCAGAGGGTCATTTATGGGCACAGTTTGAACAGTTTTGGTTTTTTTCATGCATTGGAGGCAGCTTCATCAAGATATTTGTTTTAATAATGACAAAGCATTAAGTATCACATATCTATAGGAGTCTTATGAAAGACACATCAGACAATAACTCTCATATTAAAAGTGAATGGGATATGGAACTCAATACAATGACATAATTACACATGGGAAGATATATGTTTAGCAAGTCATAAAGGGATCTGAAGTCAGATGTGGAAAGAATTTGATTGGAAGGTGAAAATGAGATTCTTTAGGACATCTCTTAACCCATTAGGCCTAAAACGCCTGAAAAAATGCCTGTAAAACCTCTGGGCGATTTTAAAATAACCCCCTAAAACCTGAAGTTTTTCTGGAAATTCAGCAGAAGTGTCAACGCCTACTAAATAATAGATTTTTCAGCCTTTGTAGCAGTTAGAAATGAAATTCAAAAAGTATTTGAGAGCTTATACCTGTGGCTTTCATGAGAAATTGAGTTTATTTGTCCAAACCTTCAATAAAGTTTTTTATAAAATCAACAAGTTGCATTGTGACACTCCCACATGTATTCTGATGCATTTCATTGGCCAAGAGACCGAAAATAGGAGGAAAAAACTTAAAATACTACAAAACGACGTATCCGCTTTCCCGGCTTTAATGGTAGAATAATGCAACATCGCCCCCGGTTTTAATGGTAGAAATGCGGTAATGCTTTCCCAGCTTAAATGGGTTAAGGTATTAAGGTTTAAAAACAATGCCCCCAACATTTGCTGGAGAAACTGTGGCATGGTGGGGGACCATACCCACATATTCTGGGATTGCTCTGTGATACAGACATAAGACATTAAAGAGGAATTGGACAACATTTTCAGGATGGATATCCTTATGGGCCCCTTCATTTTCTTATTGGAGAAATTACCTGAAAACTTGCTTTCTAAGGACCAATGCCACATGTTACATATTGCAATGATTGCAAGAAAAATCATCACTATTAACTGGATGCAGCCTAGTACCCCTACAAAAGCTCAGTGGATACAAAACATCAAACAGGTCTATACAATGGAAAATATAACTGCTATTTTACAGTTGAAAGTACCACTGTTCATAATGAGATGGACCCATCATTCTAGGCCTTAATTAAGAATAATACTTTAAACTTACTGTGTGAAAAGTGGGATACCATTTGGTCTCTTACTAAAAAGATTTCAATTTGTACTCGGACAAGAGCAACACAACTTATGATTTTACACATATATCCCCTCACCGCAGACATTTCTTCAACCGTGCTCTCCCCTCTGTGTCTCAAGTGTAAAACTGAAGTGGGAACTTTAACTCATTGTTTCTGGTCTTGTCATAAACTTCAAAGATATTGGGCTGAAATTATAAGAGAAATGGAGAGAATTTTTCATAGAGGAGGGTATGATCAGATCTCACGTCTGCTCTCAGCTTGTGTACGCAAATTTGAGTCAGTGTGAAGTCCACACGTCTGAGTCGGAGAATTGACCTTAGATTATGGTATCGATGCCTGGAGCTGATCAAACTCTGTGGTGTTTTGATTTTTTAAGGTGATAAAGCAAAATTTTTCATTAAAACATAATCCAAAAATAAATACACCCTGCGATCGTGAAATTCTTTAAACAGAATACCAGCCGAGGATATTAAATGTTGTTGTCTTCTGCTGTTTACTGTTATCCAGCTCCGACACCGGAGCGTCAGCGCCTCTTTTACCAGCGGTGCTGCCCGAATAGAAACATTTCCACTCAGCGCTGCCACACGCTCCTCTGACTAGGACATCATTATTAGTAAATGTAAAGAGGTGAATAATATATCTCCATCATAATAATAGCAATATTTGGATATTATATAGATTATTAGGCTTTATATATCACAATGTAATTACTTAAACCTCGTGTTTAATGGTCCGCTACTTTGCTGACAGCACCACTGATTTCCTTCTTTTTCACTTTTTATGCTGCCAAACAAAACCAGTTTGTTCTGATACAGCTGTTGGACGTCAGCGTTTCACTTTCTGCCTCTGAGAAATTCCTCTTCTTTTGGAATTAAAACTTACTTTAAAACATTGTTTACCTCCTTCAACCAAAAAGCTGTGAAAACTTCTAAGTCCGTGCTCCAAATGTAAAATATTCAGTGTACTTTTATTTCATAAACCTCCGTCACTGCATATGTCTTTATTATGTCTATATTGCCCCTATTGTCATTTGTAACAGTGCATTTTGCAAATAAAGCTGGCTTTAGGGGTGAAAAAATCCTCTTTTTGGCCGTATTGCGCCCTTCGGTGTCGTAAACTCTGAAGGCGAGCCTTCTGAATCGGGTATATATTAGGCCGTGGTATTTAAATTACGCTTGTTTCGAGCCGCCACATTTATCAACAGCCGATCATTTTTACGATGTGATTGGCGAGATACAATTGTTTGATAAATCACACGTGAACCCTGTCGTAAGACGAAATATATACTCAGATCTGCGCTCGCTTGATAAATGAGGGCCAGTGAGTGATATGCAATGGTTTATCGACTCTGATTCTATGTAAACAATATGTGTTGAAGGTGACCTTTTTATTTTTAACCTCTCATTGAGAGTGTTAAAGTGTGTGTCTTTGTGTTTGTATTGTATTGTAATGCTAAAATTGCCTGCAAAAAAATAATGACAAAGATTAAAAAGATTAGTATCTGAGTTCTCAGCAGGAACCTACCAGGTCTTCCGAGGTGAGGAACGTCAGTCTCTCGTGGATGAGAGCAGCTTGCTCTTCGCTCACCACGTACTGCCCTCTCTTGTCACCCATCACCAGCTCCGTCCACATCGGCCCCTCGCTGCGCTTCTGCAGGGTCACCTCCAGGCTGAGGACACAAACACAAATAAAAACACGTCCCTTCTCTTTCAAAGTGCTGCTAATGGCTGAGTCATATATATGTAAATGATGAAGCTTGTGCAAAGACATGCAGCGTCAAAAAGCTCACGTACTGATTTATCGTTTGTCACAAGCTGCCAAAATCAAAAAAACTTTGGTTTCACACTTTAAGAAAGCGCCTGAGAGTGTGATTTTTGTGGACCATACAGAGAAAACGCTGCACTTGACAATGAGAATGATGCAATCAACCAGTAAACATCACATCAGGAGCAGTCTGGTGGGCTAAGATGCAGTTTTGATGAGAAAGGTCAGAGCGGAGCTTGAAGAGTTATTCAGGCTGACAGGACTGTGGCCGCTCTGCTTTTGACACAAATTATGTTCCTCAGCAGCAACTGGGAAGTGTTTGAAGTTGAGCAGAAGAATAAATCGAGGAAGACGGTACAAAAAAACCCTTAAAAGAAGCCTTAAGATATTACTTTCTGTCCTCTACACACCAACTTTTTGTGCTGATATTGAGACTAAAGTGATTTATAAAAAAATAAATTCAGTTTCATTATCTGCAAACATCTCAGAGAAGCATGAGCAGCTCTTACAATAGACTCTTAATGGTACCTATGGAGGTTAACAAATCAATAAAAAAAGATGACGAAAGAAGAAGAAAAGAAGACATTTTAAAAGGCTGCTTTAAATGTTTCTTATTGAAAATAAATCCCATTCAATTCTTAAGAAATAAAGAAATAATTGGTGTCCTTGATAGTTGTCTTTTTTTTCAATGAGATTCTTCAATGTAGGTTCTTCATTGTGTTTTATTCAGTTGGAACTCGTCACCTCTCAGTCTGATGACGACAACGGTTCATATTTTAAGGTTTCCACTACAGCCAGTGAATATCCAGATAACAGATAATGGATTTCCCAGATATCAACGTGCTGGTCATTGTTTACACTCCAAGAAGCGCCTTGACATGTGAGAACAGAGTTCAGAGATGACATCTACAACTGGACTGATTCTCTGATAATGAATGAAGAAAAATAAAGGAAAAAATGACGTCAACCAGATGATAGCCGACGTTCCAAGATTGCATTTTCAACCGTGCATTCAACCTTTGTTGTTCTCCTCATGGCTGGTTTGTCTGCATGCAACCAACACCCACTCACACGTGATTGGTCAACACTTCTCAGACTACAAACAGATACCAGAACTAGGGATGGGCGTTTGGAAGAAACCTTCCAACTCAAGCATCTGTAACGTTAGCGATCAATTCATTGATTAATCGCTATATTTTTATACATCCTCCAGGATGTATAAAAACATGCATACATGGGCAAAATGAAAGATAGATATGAATAGTACTATGCAAAAGGCTGTTTTGATAACGGATGCTTTTATTTTGGAAGAACGAAAAGAGGAAGTCTCTCTGTCAATCCTTAAACTATGTCCAGTGAGATTAAACTATAAAAATAATGTCAAGGAGTTCAATGTTTTAGGTTTTAGCCCTGAAGAGGCATGAGGTTAGTTTTCCCAGTAATCTTCATATTTATACAGCTTTGTGTTTAAATACTTTTTGGATCGAATTAAACTTAGTAGTTCATGCTACCAAGGTTTGATACAGTAAGCTAGTTTTGCTCCAATTAATCTTGTATTTCTGTGTGTTTTAAAATTGTTATTGCAACTTTCACTTTGCAAACTGTAGCTTTATCCAACTTAATTCTCAGCTCATTGTCTTATTGACGTATTGACGCAGAACTGAATACTCAGCTGTGTTTCAGTTCAGTGATACTGATACGCAGTCAGATATACAATTAAATAAAAAAATACACAGATCGATTAAAAATTCCATGTGATGACCAAATTCTTAATTGTTAATCTATCTATATATCCATCTATCACTCCATCCAACTGCTGAACACATAGTTTTGTTATTTTAACTGTTAGAACACAACCACATTAACACACAAGTACTTTAATTTTTGTTGCCAAATTATGAAAACCAAAGCTCACATCTCCCTAAAAACCAAGGTCCAAGCAAAGAAAAACAACTGTGACGTAGAGAGTCATTGGAACAGTTTGCCGGGCTTTTTATTTCAAGAATCTAGAACAAAATGTTTTTAAAAGCAGCTAAAGTTGCTGAGTTTTACTCCAATGGTAAAGTCAAATTTGAATATGGACTCCTGGAAGAGTAGAAACAAACCAACATTTCAGATGATATGCTTCTCATAGGTTGCAGCTGTGGAATTTGCATCATATTATTTTGTCTTTCTTCAGATTAAATATCGTGTTCCACTTTAAATTCACTACCAGGACACCTTAGCCTGTTCATTAACTGGCAGCGTTTCACTAAATTATGGAAACGAAGCCAAAATCTGAATAAATTAGAATAGAATCAGAATAACATCTCCTTCCTTGTTTAACATATGTTTGCATATATGCATTTTGGCCAGAGCGATTTCATCTCACATCTTTCTGTCAGCTGAGTTTATTCAGTCACAGTGCACCATTTGGATCTTTCCATTAGGCAACGGCAGCATAATGAATGAATGTGCTGCATGCTGGTGCTTTATCATGCTTTTTGGTCCTGAATGTATGAAGTACTGATGCATTATGGTCCGCTGAATAAAGCTGAATGGTGAAAAGGTAGACTGTATCGTTGTAGCCGCAGGACAGGAGTATAGGAGTACATGGGGAGACTATTAGAAGCATCGGCCAGAAAATTAGAACAACAGAAGTTATTAATTATATTACTTTAAGTCTACAGTCATGGATTAAATATTAGACCATTGTTTTCTTCAATTTCGTGTTCATTTTAATGCCTGGTACAACTAAAGGTACATTTGTTTGGACAAATATACAAAAATACAAACAAAAATAGCTCATAAGAGTTTAATTTAAGAGCTGATATCTAGACATTTCCCATGGTTTTCTTGATAATGATTTTGGTTATTATCAAGAAAACCATGGAAATGTCTAGATATCAGCTCTATTTTTGTTGTTATCATTATATTTGTCCAAACAAATTTACCTTTGGTTGTACCAGGCATTAAAATGAACAAGAAAGCAAGGAGAAAACAAGGGTGGTCTAATAATTTTTTCCATTACTGTATATTAGGTCTATATGCAATAAGAATGTGGTTTTGAAAGAATTTAACTGTAATAATTGTGTAATTTTGTACACTATGTGTCTCATTGTGTATCATATTTTATCATCTTCTTCTATCTCTCCTCTTCTTTCCCTTTCCATCTTCCTGTAAAACAACATCTCTGTGCTATAAAAAAAAGGTTTATTTCTGCCGTTATGTAAACCAACAGTTAACACAAATCTCTCCAGGGCACAGAAGTCCAGATAAGACTCTGAAATCCCACAACGTGCCACGTGAAGGCATTGGCAGATGAATGTAGCTAAATATGTGATCAGAAGAAAGCTTTCGTACTGTAGCTTCCCTCTACATTTTAAAGAGCCTTGGAACTATAGTTGTCTTATTTAGTTACTACAGTATGAGTCCGGTCTTTATTACCTTAGCTAATTTAATAAGGTTTAACTTTGGAGGTTTACACATCATTTTCGTATCTTATCTTTATCTTTTGTTCTTTCTTACAGATTTCTTATGTTGGCTGAGTAGGGAGAAGCACAGTTTTAAGTAGTTTATAATAGAGATATTATTATGAATAACATGTGTTGCACTTTTAAACATTATTCTTCATGATCCATTATGTATTCAGGCAATTAGACAACAGCCACACATTTTCCCCATTATAGAATTATGGTTAACTAGAAAGGCGTCCCTTGAGTGCAGACCACCTCCATGGCCAAGTGCTCTATCTCAAAATGTTGACAAAAGAGGAAAATGATTGCTGTATCTGCCTCATGAATTGGACCAACTCTGATATTCAATGGTTTCTTCGTTGACCCGTGCTACACTCTTCCACCAAGTTTCATGAAAATTGAACCAGTAGTTTTTCTGTAATCCTGCTGACAGACAAAAGAAACATAACCTCTTTTACTTGGTGGTGGTCATCACATTCAATTTGGCACTTATGTTACACTGTTGTTACATATATACACATTTGTACATATCTCTATTTACTTAAAATGTATTTCTAAATGTATATTGTTATTTCTTGTTGTATGTATCTCTAATTATTTAAGACTTGTTGCATTTGTATGTTATATTGCTGTTGTATATTTAGCATTGCGCTCTTTTTCGTCTTTATTTTATTTACATACTTGATTATTTCTAATTCTATTTCTTACACAGCAGCAACTGTAACAAAAGCAATAAAGTATTTTCTGATTCTAATTCAATTCTTTGCTCATTAAAAAGCGTGAGGAAAGATGAAACATTCAATAAACTAATTTGTTGTTATCAGAATTTTAACTAATATTTTATAGTAGATTTGACCTATAAATTACCGTACCAGTTACCTGAACAACATCTCAAAAGTCCAGTTATATATAATTATTCACTTACTGGATTGTTGGTTTTTCATGATGCACAAAATTCAAATTAATTTCTTATTATCAGTGTTAGTTTCAATTAAATGGACCATAGTGACGATGGGCTATATATTGAAAGTGATAAAAAAATTAAATAAATCATTAAATATTATAAAGTATATTATTTGGTAACACTTTATATTAAGGTGGTCTAATTTCAGATAAATTCCCTATAATTTCTTTATGTATGTATCATGTAATAATTATGTAAAGATCAACTAATTATAGAGAAATTGAGATAATATTTAACTGGTGCACTTCCAAGTAAGTTATCTTAATGAACAGGTTCTGTAACGTAGAGAGTATTTTAGTCAATACAATCAGATCAGCTGAAGATGCAAAAATGTTAAAAATAAATAAATAAATAAAATAAAATAAAATAAAATAAAATAAAATATATAAATAAATAGCAAATTAATATTTATTTTGGTTTAAATGAAACAGTTCTTTGAAGGGCATTCCTATTTTTCATACATTTTTTAAATTATTTTGATAAATTACATAGTTCCTCCACAAACCTTCCAAGGAAAATAATCATAAATTATTTATTAGATTACATAAACTAATTATTAATATAGAATTTATTTTAATCAGTGTTGAGGTTGTCACAAAAATATATATATATATTTCACATTTAATTAATTACTCCCTGTAAAAAAGTATTTTATTTCACGACTTGTCACATAATCGCCAGTTAATAATTTAACATTCAACCTCACATATGCCCACATATAAGACTGAATCTATTGTAAATATTCTGAATCATATCGCGTTTGCAGTATTAGTCAAAATCGTAGCAATTACATATTTTTTTCCAAATCGTGCAGTCCTAGTGATTACTGAATTTATTTGTATATTTATGCATTACATTACTGAATGACAGACAGATTAATGTGATTTCAGTAATACTGCAAGTAAATGCAGTGCCTGCCTTCATGCCTCAGAAATGTAATAACTCTGGGTTTCGGTTCAGCAACAGAAAAAAAAAAATGTTTTTTTTAGGTATAAAAATAGCCAACCTACTACGTCAACCTGTGCACATGCTGCAGCCTCAATCTAAGAATGTGAACATGGGCCTTCAGAAGCAAATATCATTCATACTCTATTGTGCTGCTGGATGTTATGAAATATGTCCTTTTTTGGAAAACAATGACAAGATATGAAAGAGCCACAAAGGGCAGCTTCTTAATTCAGTTCCGGACGGAGGAGAGCAGGATGATGCTTAGATGTCTAAAAAGAATAAGCCACTGGTATGGAAAAACATGCTCTATACACACAATAGGAGTGCTTATTTTCTAAGTATTTACATTGTGAAAGGACATCCAGATGCAGTCTGCATGCATATACAAACACACACATAAATCCTTCTCCCAGGTAGATTACCATCTAGGAAAAACTGTCTATTTTACATTCTGTTTGGCCACTGTAACATCCTTTGTGTATCTGCTGAAAAACACAGTCAATACCCAGAATGAAGCTGTGATTTTCTGAGATATTCACAGCTTAAAAGGGCATCTAGATATGCAGAGCACAGAAAGAGAGAGGGCCACTGTATGGAGTTATCTCCCACCAAGCACCAAATGTCAGTAAAATGTTATCTTTGATACATAAGAAGGGGATAAGCTTGAAGAACACAAGATAGAAAAAATAAAAAAGGATAAACACTCATGTCCACCTCACATTCACCACAGAATCAGATTATTTTTCCTTTCTGCACAAGCCTTTTCAAACCTTTATATTGATCAAGGATGATCAGAAATCTAACAAACAGGCCATGTAACATGTTTTTACTTTCTAAATGGAGCATCAAAGGACTCGTACTGAAGAGACAGGAAGCAGATAGAGACACAGATGAAAGGTCTTTAAGTGGAGGATATGACTCAACTCGTACTGACGACTGGTTTAATAGATCCATGGCCTATTAGGCTTCACTGGCCTTCTTTTGTTGGTTGTTGTTTGTGACACTGAATCACAGTTGATGTAATTCGAAAAGGCAGAAAAACTTGAAGTTCAGCAGTACGGATCCAACTGACGGATCCATTTCTTTCTGAGCAAGTACACATTTTGATAATCGGAAACGGATATCTACAAATATTTAAATTTGTATTGAAAATTGAAAAAAATCAACATGTAGAATAACAAACACTACAAATTTTTTTTAAATACCATGAATTGGGGCTGCACAATGGTGTAGTGGTTAATACAAATCCGGCTCTACTGTGTGGAGTTTGCATGTTTCAAACACATGTTGCTTAGGTTTAACTGGTGACTTTAAATTGTCCATAGGAGTGAATGAGGGCATGAATAGTTGTCAGTCTGTAAGTGTCAGCCCTGTGACAGTCTGGAGACCTGTCCAGTGTTGTATAGTACAGTCACAAATTCTTGAGTCTGAGTCAGTCCTGAGTCTGAGTCACCAAAGAAGAGCCTGGGTCGAGTCTGAGTCCAAGTCCTAAGTCCCCAGTGTTTGAGTCCGAGTCCCAAGAAAATCCTTCAAGTTCTCCATTCTGGCACCTTCAAAGAGCTGATACACAAATAAAAAAGGTCTATATTAAGCATGATGACACATTGCAGGGAGTTAATTTAGTTCTTCATAACCCACAAAAACTGAAAAAGCCATTGGCAAAGTCAACTTTTATCATGTGGTTGTTCCATTTCTTTATATGCATTGTTGAAAAAGTTATGTTTTAAATATGCTCCAGTCCCAGTCCAAGTCTGAGACATTAATGTGCAAGTCCGAGTCCATCCCTGTCCAGGGTGTACCTGTTCCCGCCTCTCGCCCAATGTCAGCTGGGATCGTCTGCAGCCCCCAACTAAGTGAATGTTTAATTAAATGCTGCAAAAGACAACTGTTACTGCACTTATAGACCTTTTCTTTAGTTAATCCCTCGACAGAGAGAGAGACAGAGACAGAGAGAGAGACAGAGAGAAAAACTCTCCTTTAACTGAAGCCATGTGGGTGATTCTCATGAAGCCAGTCTAAATTATGTCCGTGAAGATAAAGGACATACTTTATTAAACTAAATATATTTCACTTTTATATGAATGAACAATATAACCAAAATTAGGTAAAATTCATTGTTTTGTGTTAAAATAATATTTTCTATATTTTTAAACATGTTTTTGATTCACAATTTCATTACTGTAATGCGTTTAGGTGAAAATGTTATGGTTTCCCCACACTTATATACAATACATATTTAATAAGTTTTCTAAAAATAAATATACATTTGTTTGAAATGTATAATTTAACAGAATATAATCAAACAATGGTTTTTGACAATGTATAAAGAACAAAATCTGAATGAAAATTGATGAGAAAAAATGGCTATGTGTTACGGTAATGAAAGAATTGTTTGCATTAAAAATGTGTATATTTTAATAAAATACATTTTGGTGATACCAGCTACCATTGAACACATTTAAGTGCTTGCCAAGGAAAAAAAACAAAAACCTTTCGTTGTTTTGTTTTTATTTAAGAATGTGTTACGGTAATGAATTTACCTCACAGTGTCTCTAAAAATGTCAGAAAATACCTTAAAATTATTTAAAAAGATTATAAATTCATATTAAACAGTGCCTTTAGATTGTATAGGTTATAAAGGGTCAAAGAAAATATGTATTCAATGCTCTTGGGTTATTGCTATGAGCTGCACCATGTTCATGAGAATCACCCAGTTGTTCCTGTATAAATCTCTGGTTTATCACTGTAGTGTATTAACTCCCCTGTAGACTGAACACTGACAGACAGAGTGATGTCTGACACACACACACACACACATATATATATATATATATATATATATATATATATATATATATATGACCGACTCCAACGCCGGCTGCACATCAGTGAGTTCACATTATACACATCTGGTGTATCGTCCCTGAGCTGCATTCATATAATGTGGTCACATCTCGCCCACCTGCAGGCTGCGTCTCACTCCGTCTTCGTCTCCTCGCAGTCATACAAATGCACGCCCAGTAACTACTAATAGCAATATTTGCTGTTTTATGTTCGACACACAGCTTCACTTGTTCACTGCAGCAGCTTTGACCGTGAAAGCCACAGCAGCAGCAGCAGCAGCAGCTACAGTGGTGTTGATTGGCAGATGGTGTCGTGAGCGGGACAGAGTGAGCTTATACCTATTATATCTGAGCTCCCTCCGTCGTCTTCTAGTCGTCTTCCACCGTGATTTCAAAGTTCTTGAAAAGTCCCATGTTGCATTGCGACACTCCCACATGTATTCTGATGCATTTCATTGGCCAATTTGTTCTCTTCTTTTGGCCAACAATGGCTCTTTTGTTAGTAAAGGTTGCCGACCCCTGTCCTAGACCATTCTGATATTCCTAAAAATGCTGACTACTGCAGCCGAGTCCACCACACACTTCTAGTAAGTAATAAGTGAGAGGAATGACTTTCGTGTGCGTCTGAAAAATGTTTTTATTTTTTCCCTCTGCCTTTAAGTAGTAGGTGAAAAGCTAAAGCTGTGCTCCACTGTCCTCTCTGTCTGAAGCCTGTTTTCTCTCCACAGAGGGCATGATAACTGTTTCATAAGTTTCTAAAGTTTTCCCTTCACCGACTAACTGTATCCCCGGTCAGGGCCACCAGAAGCCTGCAGGAGTTCGTTTCAGTCTTTCAGACTCTTTCCCAGTGGTGTTGATTTAATGTATACGGCTTCTTGAAATACATGGGGTCTGGCTCATTGCCTGAGGCCAATTTACCTCGAGAGAGCGTACGAGGACACTGTGACCAGATTCACACAGACACACAGTGGCAATTTACTCGAGCTGCACTGAATATAATATTTCATTCTAAGGTTCTGAGCATCAAGGCTCATAATCTGTCTCAGGTCTCTTAAATATTCAATATTCCACACATTCATAGAGATGTGGAACAAGTCTCTGTTCAGACTATATACAGTTATATTAAATAACATCTATTTCTTTTCTTTTTTACAATTAGCTCTTGAAATGATGAAGACACTTGCAAATGACAAGATAGTAGAAAACGTACTTTGATGTTTAATTTTTACCTGTTAATCTTAAGATTTCATTAAACTTGTTGTTGTTTTTTACAAAATTAACCGAAACACTGATAACAGGGAAGATCTTGGGTCGATAATAATTAGAGTAATTATGAAACAAAATTTAAATCTAAACTGAATATTAAATTAGGTTTGAATTGAGATCAAACACTAAGCTTGTTTAATCAATGCTGATCTATGGATATTGGTGACTCTAAATTGCCCATCTGAGTGAATGAGAGTGTGATTGTCTGTCTCTATGTGTCAGCCCTGTGATAGTCAGACGACCTGTCCAGGGTGTATCCCGCCTCTCGCCCAGTGTCAGCTGGGATCGGCTCCAGCACCCCACAACCTCTAAGCCACGGAGTGCCCAATTAACTCATCATGAGGTTTCCCTTTTCACTACAGCTGTTTTAAACCTCTGAAGTCCAGGAGATTTTGGTTCAAATTTGTCAACTTCCTATGCATTCATTTCTGTCTCTGTTTAGCATCTTTCAGTCTGTCCTTTGATCACATGCATGGTTCCTTTTTCTCCACACAAACTTGGCTATCAGTGAGATTTTTCATTTTATTTTAACTTGCAAAGTATAAAGCTTTCATCCAAAGCGTCTGCTAAATTACATTGAAGATTGTAGACATTGTATTTGCATGTAAATTAAAAAATAGTAATAGTTTTCATTGTAGAAAGAAAATTCACAATTTAAAAATGGTCTAGAAACATAAATGGCACACTGTGAAAGCTCCTATGATTGCACTTTCAACTGGCTTTCTAAGCTTGTCTACATATCATATACAAATAAATAAAGTAATCACTGTACCGAAAACATGTGTATTTTCAATAAATAGGTGGACTCCAGAGGGTTAAAATACGAAGATCAAAGAGCAACTCAGAAACTTTGCACACCTTTTATCATTCTTGATGATCCAGGCGCTGGCCTCGGGGTCTACAGACGCGTGCAGCTGGCCCTCCAGTAAAGGAGGGAAACCCTGAACTCCGAGCCTGATGTGGTCCGCCTTCAGCCTGAACTGCACCTCCTCCTTGGTGACGCCCTCGGGCATGCGCACACACACGGTGATGTCCTCTGCAGTCTGCTGCCAGAAGTAAATGGGATCTGAATTCAAATAGGAGAGAAATATATGGTGCTAAAGTTAATGACAGTCCTGCGCCAGCTGTAACAGAGTCATACATAAAACATCTAATACAGTGCAGGAGATGAAGGGACTTTCTGCTGAATATTCAGCGACGCTGCAGATGGAAGACTATTAAAATAAATGAATTAGCATCCCGCCAAGGGGACCGCCAGGGCCAAGCTCGGAGTGAAGCTATTAAGCCAATTCTGCTGCACAATTTGACATTTTAACCTGCAGTGCTGGGGAGAAATATCTTGTCAGACCTAAACTTTTGCAGATTGTGTTGTGCTGCTTGTAGTAATTTACCCGCAATCATTCCTTTGCTGGTTCATTTTCAGACTGAGGTTTACCACTAATGGTCTGAATTTGTAGGAATTGAATTAGATATAAACAAAATATAAAGACTGAAATCATATTAGATATAAGTGACAATTTTGGGTAGCAATTCTAGACTCTGTACAAGATGATTTTCACAGAAAAATCAAAATTCACACTGAAATACGGACGTGCAGGTACTGTTCAGGGAATCTAAATGCTCAGATGGTTTTTAAATCTGAAGATGCAGATTATAAGATTTAGGTAGAAATTAGATCCCCTTTCATAAACAAATGTCCTGAATTCAAAGCCCCCTAAAACTTGAAAAAAGTATTTCTTCATATCATTTAATATTCATAAGCAACAATCAACCTTAAAGAAAATAAACTCCTTATTTAGAACAAAGTTGGACAGTGGAACATAAGCAAACAAACACATAAAGTTTTGTTCAGAAAGAAAACAAAGCAATTTTCTTCCTCGCATCATTCATCTGAATTTGACCGCCGGACTGTTTGTGTTTATATAACAGCCAAAAAAACGTAAGGACGTTAACTGGAAGACCACAAACAGAGGACACAACGGCCGCGTGTGTGTGTGTGTGTGTGTGTGTGTGTGTGTGTGTGTCTGTGTGTGTCTGTGTGTCTGTGTTCGACCTCTGACTGAACCGAGAACTCACCAGAGACTCTGCTTCGTTCTCTTATTTCCCTGCAGTCTTTGTTTCCTCTCGTCTTTGTTTTCTTCTCGTCTCTCCTTTGCTCTGGTCTTTGTTTTGTTTATCAAACAGACTTCCATTGAATCTGAATGCAATCATGCTACCTCTTATATATGCTTTGCATTTTGGTCTGCAAATACACTAAGTGTCAATTTTAAATATAAATATCTCTGCTGCACAGAAGCACATAATGACCTCTTCAGACCAGTGAAAAGAGCACAGACAGAAACACAAATAGCGAAAATCTCTCCTGTGCATAATAACCGTAAGCATAATAACTGCTCTGCCAAAACAATTATTGCTATGCGCAACAGTAAAAAAGGTAATTAAAAAAAAAAGGTTTAAGGGCTATTTATTTACGATATTTTGAAACCCACAAACACCACATTGCTGTCATTTGTTACCTTGTTACCCCCATCAGTGGATCTGTGAGGTTTCAGTCCCGTTTATCTGCTGGTGAGAATAATATCTCAAATCCTGTTAACAGATCTTAATTAAATTTGGTGCAACGTTAGGCCGACAGCCAAGGAGCATGTTAGCCTTTATGTGGAGCCAGGTCAGGTGCTGAGTCAGGATTTTTAAAAAAGGATTTCTCAATTTTGTTATGGCAAGTAAGCATTTCTCTGATGAGCTGCTGCTGTTACTTGATTTAAAACAAATCTGTCACAAGCGTCACTTCAACGTCTATTATTACTATAGTATATATATGTGATTCAATCAAGATACAGATACAGATTTTTACATTTTTATAATTCAAATAAAAATGAAGAGGGTTGTGCAGCACTGGAGACTGTATGCAATCTACTAAAAATAATACAATAATATATAAATAATAATAATAATAATAATAATAATAATAATAATAATGATAAATAAATAAATTACTTGATCAATTAATTAACATGCCAATGAATGTTCCAAATATAAATAAATGTTTAAATAAATGTTTGTATCAACTAAATATTTAATTCTTATTTTTATTTCCTTTTTAATTTGACATTTTATTAATAGTATTTCTTTCTTTCTTTATTTTTTTACATTAAAATTATTTTTAAATGTATTTATTCATTTTTTTCAGTTAAAGTTAAATATTTATTTATGCATTTATTTATTTCTGTATTTCATTATTTTCTCTATTTTCCCCATATTTATTTTTTTTTTAAATATTATTTTGGTACAAGAATAACATACATTATTTATCAAGTTATTTATTTGTTTATATTTTTTCTACAGCGTATACCCTCCTATCATAGTGCTTTCTATTTATGAAAGTAATAGCTAAACATTAACTAGAGTGTAACAAGTTAAAGTTATGGAT
Organism: Centropristis striata; assembly: GCF_030273125.1. Lineage (NCBI taxonomy): Eukaryota > Metazoa > Chordata > Actinopteri > Perciformes > Serranidae > Centropristis > Centropristis striata. The sequence goes on from NC_081530.1 coordinate 17,227,935, forward strand.
GTTTTAAAATGCAACACTAAAGTAGTCGATGCATTGGCACATAAATACATCTTTTATTGACCCTTTTCACGAACATGACAGCTGCATTTCCGCTTCTTCTTTATAACAAATCGAGCGAATCTGTTCTCACCATTGCCCACATTGTTATGAAGCCAATTTCTTTGCTGCCTCTGACTCAGCACTTCCACTGGCCTCCAAAATCAAATCAGTTCTACTTTGTGGTGCGTGCGCTTTGATAAAACACTGAATAAGTCGTCACAGAGAGAGCTGTTTTGTAAATGCTGCCGGTGGTGGTGAGGACAGATTTATACCGAGAATGGAGCTGAAGTCGGGAGACAATTTTTGTTAAAAGTCTTGAACTTGTGTCCAACAGTCCACAGCCTGATGAAACGACTTCAGCTGCCAAGCACATAATCATAAATGGAGCAAACAATCCCATCTCCAATCTGATCGCAAACTATTTTGCAGATTGAATCACATTCTGAAGGACGAGAGAAGTTGTTTCCTGTTAAATATTTGGAGCATAAAGTCCCTTCGAATCAGTCTTTTTTCCACAAAGACCTTTTTATCTGCTGCTGATCTAAAGGGAGATTCAAGCATATTTTCTTCCAGGCTACAGTTTTTTTTCCTTTTGTCTGAGTCATTGCTTCAGGTTAAAGGTTTTCTCCTTGCTGTATTGTTGCCTTGAGGCATTTACAAAGAAGCAAAGTACAGTGAACCCCTCACTGAACAGTTCACCTCACCTCATTTAATTCAGAAATACTGCTTCGTAATTTCTGAACAACGTACGGTCACCACCTGCTACAAGAAAGACCTGAGGGCTTTTAACAGGACGGGACATATCAGAGAGGCAGAGAAGATCCATCTCCCTCACACTGAATTAATAGACACACTGTAAAAAAAAATCAGCAGCTCTGGTTGCCAGAACTTCACCGTAAAAAAGTCATGGAAAAATGACTAGACCATTGCTTTCTTCAATTTCTTGTTCATTTAATGCCTGATAGAACTAAAGGTACATTTGTTTGGACAAACATAATGGTAACAACAAAAATAGCTCATAAGAGTTTAATTTAAGAGCTGATATCTAGACATTTCCCATGGTTTTCTTGATAATAACCAAAATCATTATCAAGAAAACCTTGATATCAACTCTTAAATTAAACTCTTATGAGTTATTTTTGTTGTCATTGTTATATTTGTCCAAACAAATGTGCCTTTAATTGTACCAGGCATTAAATGAACAAGAAAGCAAGGAGAAAACAAGGCTGGTCTAATATTTTTTTTCCATGACTGTATATGTTAGTCCACCATGGTGCTGTTATTTATGTCAAAATAGACATAGACAAAACACGATTTATTGTGAGAAACCAAACAACTCTATGTGAAATCAGACATCAAGCAGAACCCACAGAGCCTGACAGAATGATCCTTTGCTCCCTTGCCACATTTTCCGCCACTGTGACAATCTGACTTTGAGATTTCTCGTCACATCAGACTCCTTACATTAAATTGTCAAATAGTCAGGTAATCATGGTCAGCTGTAAACTAAACAAAGTTTAAAATGCTTTGAAAAACATAATGAAAGAACTATAGAAGCTATTTAGATAAGACCAAAGGGAAAAAAACCCTGAGGTGAAGCGTCTGACTCATACATAGACAACTGCTGCCAGTTTGCTCATATACAACACTCCTATAGAGAGTATGTACCAGAACCGTCATATACAACTATCACTCTGTGATTGCTGGCAAAGCCTGAGTGCTGAAAAAGGTCCAATTATGATGCTCCAAACCAACAAACCTGCTCCAGATCTGGCGGGGACGTGAGGAGCCGAGACGTGTTCATTATCACCTTTTGTTGTCGACTGAATCAACAAAGGAACTAATGAGACGGGGAGAGAGGAACTGCCAGATCGCCCATTTTATTTCCCAAACCTTTCCGATGTTCATCATTTTATCTTCTCTGTTGGCCAAACTGCTGTGCACACTCATCTAATGACAACTACTTACAGAAATGATCCAGAGTCACACTTCAGTACTTTTAGCATTGGTATATTTATTCTGAGTGTTTTTTGTTTGCTGTGAGACTTTCCTAACATTCACTTTGCTGTTTTCTGGATCTATACAGTGAATATATACTATATCTGCCCCTCCTCTCCATCAGTAAGTCACCTCCACCTCTCCATCCTCTCTCATCACTTACAAGCTTTGAAGATGCCTCCTCTCTTGACATCTAATCCACTCCTTCCACTTCGAAAGGAGAAAAACAGAGCGCTGATAAAAGGATCGGCTAAAAAGCTGCCATTATACTGCTTCTGAACCATCAACACACACACACACACACACTTTGCCCTGTCTCGACCACCCGAGGTCTTTATTAATATCTTTTAAGAAAGAGGATGGCTGTCTGTCTGCTCGGTATAACTGAGTGTAGAAACAGGAAAAAGGAATAAAAACCGGTTGAATATGCACATGTGGTTCAGTTCAAAAACTGTTTTTTGTGAATTTAAGTAAAAGTTATGATGTTAAATTCCCTGAAATAATATGGTTGTAAGGTAAAGCCAAGTCAAGAATCTAACTTTGTAAATAATCATAATTACTGCTGAAAGATTTGTGTTAAAAGAATAGTTCAGCATTTTGGGAAACTCCCTTATTTGTGAACTCTCATATCGGCAAGTGAGCTTAGCTTAGCATAAAGACTGGAAACAGAGGGAAATTGCTAGCCTGGCTCTGTTGAAAGGTAAAACCTTGGGCTGCCAAAGTTAACGTGATAATGCAAATCAAGCAATAATGGCTGAAAATGCTGTTTTCTGCCCCTCAAATATGAGATTTCCAGCTTTTTTCTGATTCATATCATATAAAACTGAATATCTTTGGGTCTTGGACTGAAAACAAGACATGGCCTTGACTTAAGAAGCTATCTTAAGGAAACTAGTTTTTTTATTACTAGACATTTTATGGACACCTTTATTCATCCATAAATTCAGAAATTAACTGGCAGATTAATCCATAATAAAAATAATCCTTAGCTACAGTCCTACTTGAGTCAATATATAAAGTAATAATATTTTTAATTGAGTACGATTTTACTCACCAATGATCAATCTTATTATTTCACGGATTAGAAATAAATTATTGGCAATTTCAGAATTGTCTAACAGTCATTTAACAAGTATGAACAAACTAATATTGTTTTGTTCAAGTGTCTAAAATGTGAGAAAGTGCTACTTTTCACACATTTGGTTTTTGGACTGTTGGTGAAAGAGGAATTTGAAGAAATCATTTTGGGCTCAAGTAACAGGCATTTATCATTAGTTAGACATTTTTAGAGCAAACAGTTATCAACTACAAAACAAATATATTCAGTAGTAACATTCAGCATTAGAAAAACTAAACAAAAATTCCCAATTCTTATGATTCTATCTGACTAAACACAAACTAAAGAGCCGTTTTAATGCACCATTGCCTGCGAGTGAAGAAAGATTATGCTGCGGTGTTGTAGCTGACACACAATGTGAGTACGAGCAGCAATAAATAGCCTGGAAACACGTCCATGGACAGACACAGATTAGCAGATCTGACAGAGACCCGGTCTGATTGGGAATATTCTGCAGCCTCCTCGGGCGTTTCTATGGCTACAACCCAGCTATTCAGTTTGTGTCTCTTAGAGGTAATGAGCAGAAAAAGCAAACGTCGCTTGACTGAAAACAACCAGATGCAACTGAATGATGAATCTTAACCGGAAACAGAAATGCAGAGAAGTGAGTTGAGATCGTATCATGGAGGCCAGATGATGTTTGCCTTTCACTCTTTCTCAGCAGTTTAACAGACAGGCTGGGCTGCTCTGTGGCCAGTTTCACACTGTGATCTTAACGAGACAAAAAATTAAAAAGCTGGCACTTTCTCGCTATAAATATGATCAATGCCAAACCGTGTCAAAATCTCTGTCAGTGTTTTCTCAAAGTCTGAGGAAACATGAGTCAGACTGTGTCGAATCCTCTGATGTGACATCACGACTTTTTATAAATGAGTTTTCTGACAAAGACAGAGCCAGACGCTGAAAAGAAAAGAGGGCCTTGAGATATGCTTGCTGCAATTAGTTCTTTGCAAAAGGTTATAAAAATATCAGAATTATATCAAAACACAGTTACATGTACAAGAGTTCACCTTTACACAAGTGTGTGAAACTAGAACACCTACTGACTTATTTGACTTGATTACACGTAAAGGCAAGCTATTGGTTTATTTGTTATAATATAGTAGCACATCATTATGAAGGTTTTTATATACAACTTGACCTATGGATTAGGGAATATTTGGACCTAAAATCCTATTTCAGCCTTAGTTCAATGTCCTTAGGCTCTAATCTAGAGCCTGTGTGTATTTGAGTCTGAAATTGTTCCTGATATCAGAAGGTTAAAATGAATCGATTAAAACAATACTTGATTGAATTTCATTTTGTGGACAAAAAATGCAGTTAAACAGTTAAATCGCAAAATATTGTATCACAATACTCACCATATCGCAAAATGCTTAAAATTGCAATAATATCATATCGTGACTCAAGTATCAGGATAAAATCGTATTGTGGGACCTCTGCTGATTCACACCTTTAGCTGATACAGTAATTTTTTTAACGGAAATTAAAATAGACCTTTTCAATGTGGATTTTTCACCAAATATGAATTTTGGAAGGAAAAAAAACCCTGATATTTTTGGTGGTGGAGACCAAAACAAAACAGAGCTAAAAGAAGAGTGAATAGTGGACTTATACCGGTCAGAAGGAAGGAGACAAAGATCCAAACAAATATCACTAAATGATTGCTAACACAGTATCCATAACAACTTTATAAAGTAATAACATGCCAAGTGATCCTCTCACCCCATGTGCCAAAAAAGAATTCCTGCAGATCTGCAATGGCTTTGCTTTTTGGAGAACTTTGGTCATAATACCCGGTAGAGTTGTGATGTAAAGAAGATAAATCTATCACACTGTAATTACTTTTAAGCAGCGTGCTGGCAGATTTCCCAGCAGCAGCTCTGACCCACCTGTCTTCTCCACCTCCATGGGCTCCGGGTCAGGCAGCTCCACAGGAAGTCCGTCCACGTGTGTGAAGGTGAACGGTTTCTCCGAGGCCACCATCAGGCCCTTCCCCTTCGGCTCCACCGCTGCATAGTGCGGCACCGACTTCCCCCTGAGGAGCCTCCTTTTCTGCACCTCGTACTTCTTCTCCTGACCTGCACATGGAAACCAAAGGATAAAATGTGTGAAGCAATCTCGTCTTTCATTAAACTCTGACAGAGAAAAGAGACACTATCTTGACACGTTTCATGTCGGAGCTGAAGAGAGCTCAGGTAATTTTTCCTGGAGTCCCAGGAGTTCATGTCGCTTCCCTCAGGGCAGAGACGAGGAATATACAATCTTTGATTCCATCAGTTATTAACTCTTAAAATAACTGTGGAAATAACAAATTGGATACATGAAAAATATAGCAATAAATTAATATACACACTGAAAAAAATAGATTTTTTTGGCCCTGTAATTATTATTTCAATCAAATATATAAATTCTACAACGAAATATGAATTCAGTGCTTTTACTTTAAAATAGCAGTTTTTCATATGGTGCATTACTTAGTGATTGTTTGTTATTATGTGTCCTCAGTTTTGTATGTAAAATGAATCATTCGTTCCAAGTAATATTCACTAAACCAGTTCATTGGCTTCATTAGATGATATTTCCAAGTAAAATGTAATTGAGGGACATGAGTGAATCTGCAATTTACTTGTGTATTTTCATAAAAAAAAAATAAGTGGTTCTATTAAATAAATATTACTTAGAAACAGTCTGAGTAAAGATTACAAACACTTTCTGTGTGGAAAAAGTTGCCTAGCTTTTTTTAAGTAAATGTTTTTTTAAGTGCAGAAATACCTAAGTAAATAATAAAATCAATATATGTTTTGGATTTATATATATATATATATATATATATATATATATATATATATATATATATATATATATATATATATATATTTCTACATTGTTATTTATTATTTATGTTATTTCCACATTTATTTCTAGAATTCAACATGCTTTTATTTATTTGTTTATACATTTTGTAATTTCTTTTAACTTAGAAATTTAGTAATTTTTTATGTATTTATGTACAATGTCAGAATGTAAATAAGCTGAGCAGAATATAAATAAGTAAATGTGGAAATTAATACATAATAAATACATTTTGAAATAGATGCATACATGAGGGAATGTTAAAATTAATGTGGAAATAAATTAAATACATGAAAAATGTTGAATTAAATGAATACATGTATAAATAAATAAAAATATATAAATAAAGGCAAAAAAAACATGGAAAATCTTCTTTTACATTTATTTAATTCTTCATTCTGGCATTCCTGCATTCATTCATTCATTTTTCCCTAAACTTTCATATATTTATTTCCAAAATTAATTATACCTATTTGACAAAATGTAAACAGTCTGCAGCCTGCATCGACTAGTGTATAGTGTGGGTTTTTTTCATTAATTGCTATTGTTTTATTAATAGCTGTATTTCTCACATTTGTTTTTTACTTGACTACTGAATACAAACAAAACTGCTCACTAATCTACTTTTTAATGACCTCTGGATGTGCAGTTATTGCAGGGATATCTCTGACTTAAAAAATCCTTTTAAGTCAAATCAATAGGAAGCTAATTCTAGCAGAAGTTTAACAGAAATGTGTAGAAAAGAAGTAAAACATTGCAATGCTCTATACTGAATTGGCTTGGGCTGTATTATGGTGTACCAGGCTATTAGAAACCACAACGTTGTGAGTTTCAGCGCCGTCAAAATGAAATATGGTGCTTTTTCAGTCCGTTTTAGCTTGTCGTTGTGTATTTTTTTAAATATGTAATATTAACTTTTAAAACTTAAATGACTCTGTCCTTATTTGGGTTTAACTCTGATGATAAAAAAGAGCCAGCCAACACAGACCAAGCTTCTATTTGGGCAATTTTTGTCATTTTCTTCTCGAATTCTACCTCGGAAGAATAACAGAGAGCAACTGAACACAAATACGTTCATATATACTGTATAACTCCATAATGTCAGAAAGGTATGACAGCATGAAAAAAACGGATACTGCCCAAACCTAATACTGAAGATTAAGATTAAAGCTGAAGCTAATAACTCATTTTAATCATCTTTAAGTCCAAATTTGTCTAAAAATAAATATTAATACAATTTAGAGAGTTTTACATATAAGAAGCTGAAACCAGCAAATATGTTTTTGCATACTTGCATATATTTCCTGACCAGTTACTCATCAATTAATCAGCCCTTTATCTTGGTTTTATTTAAGTTGTTTTAAGCATTTATAGCTTAGTCTTACTGAATCTCACTATTCAATGTCTCCCAACCACAGATGGACGATCTCATCTAAATCTAAATAATCTAGAAACAGATGAACGGATCTAATACTGTCTCTGTATAAGTTGTTTATTTTATCACTTTTTTTAAAAGCTTGTTGGCTTCAAATGATTTTGTGTCACCACCATTTCTTCTAATTATCTGAAGTTCAACTAAATAAAATATAGATTTTGAGTGGGAAGCCAAAAAAAACCCCAAAAGACCAGACTCTCTTGATGTTGCTGTCACAACAGATTGGACAGCTGCTGGCACTCCAAAACAATTTTCTATCTTATACCTGCAACCAACAACTCATAACACTTCATACAAACATCCACAGAGCCTCTTGTGAACTCGGTGTCACGGGACGGGAGAAGCCTTTAATATGATGCAGGCATTATTTGTTTTTCATGTTAGCAAATATGGCATAAATCCTCCTTTAAGAACACTACACAGGCATATTGAAAATGCTAATACTTGTATTAATCCTTTTGTTGTCTTAACTTCCTGTATACACCACTTGTCCTAAGGGTCAAAAAGGGTCACTAAACCTCTTAAATAAAACCGATTGATTGAATTTTAAAACTCAAATCTATTTTGCATGAAGAAACAACCTGTCAGTCATCACAAACCTTGTGAATATATAGGGTTTACCCTATATACAGTGCAGAAAAACTGGATTTCATCAGTGGAATCTACTAGTTTTTATTACAGCACTTCTGTAATTTTTGGTTTACTGTTTTACCAAAGGGGTTTATTTTTATTATTTTTATTGCTAAAGATACTGCATAGGTATAAACATATTTTTTTAGCAAGCTTGCATGAATATGTGCCCGCATGCATGCTTGCTTATTATGGTTTTTGTAGTATGAAAATGATTTAATAGCTGCCTAAGACGAGATTTGTACCCTGTTGGTGTGCAGCTTTCATGGAAATATTAACAAAGGCAATGTTTTACTTTTTCTCATGTTGGGGTCATTCTAGATAAAGTTATTTAATTTCAAGTTGAAAAAAGAGCATTGAAGGGGGTTTCCTCTGCTGTTAAACATAGTGGCGGGTCATTTTTCTCCCCTAAGACAACACAAGGGTTAAAATATATTGTTTGACAAAGTTGATTTTGGAGACTAATAGAGTCAGGGAAAAAAATTATGAGACCACCCTTGTTTTGTTCAATTTATTGTTCATTTTAATGCCTGGTAGAACTAAAGGTACATTTGTTTGGACAAATATTATGATAACAACAAAAGAGTTTAATTGAAGAGCTGATGTCTAGACATTTTCCATGGTTTGAAAATGATTTTGTTTATTATCAAGAAAACCATGGAAAATGGCTAGATATTAAACTATGACCTATTTTTGTTGTTATCATTATATTTGTCCAAACAAATGTACCTTTAGTTGTAACAGGCATTAAAATTAACAATACATTGAAGAAAACAAGGGTGGTCTAAACATTTTTCCATGACTGTAGTCCCCTCAAATAATGCTGTATAATAAAAAGGTAAAGCTAGATTAAAAGTGAACAGCAGACAGAGCTGATAATCACTAACAAAATGTAGATTTAGTCAAACCTGGAGACACTAAACAAACAACAAAAGATTACTCCACAGCTCGCAGATATCAGAGAGATGCATCTTTAAATCCAACTTAATGAGGAAGCGACTCTCCAGAGGCTGCTGGGTTTTTTTGTCTATACGATCTTTGAATCATTAGTTAGTGTGTTGTTGTTTTTTCTTTTTCAGCAAGAGCCAAGAACTTTAATGAAAATTCTTCTTGCCAATGTTTGCTTTAGAGTACACTAATCTCATCTGGGACATAATAATTAAACTGCATTAATGGCAGACCATGACTAACTTCCTAGTGTGGTTTAATTAACAAGGATTTCTGTCGTCTGCTGGGTTGAATGCTGTAAAAAGGGAACATGGAAATGAAATAAGCTTGAAATGTAAATCCTAATTCAGACCTAATTATATATGACATGCTTGTCTTCTCTTGTTCGACTTCATGCTCAATTACTAAAATTATGATAAGCCAGTACACCACCCACCATGTCCCGCAGTGTTGGCGACTGTGATCCATTCCAGAGACACCGAGTATCCACTTCCTTTGGTTTCCTGTGGGTCTTTCTGGATGCGGAGCAGCAGGACCTCCATGGTGTGGACTTTATCCAGGACATGTGAGATGCTGTGGAGGATGGTGAAAGGCTCCCCCATGTCTTCAGTGAACAGTGGCTACGGGGACAGAACCAACAAATACATAAATACATTTGAACAGTTAACAGTGGGCAAATCTATTAGCTGGCACTAGGGATGGGCATTTGGAAGAAACCTGCCAACTCGATTATCTATAATGATCAATTAATCGCTACATGCATACATGGGCAAAATAAAAGATATATAAGTAAGTAAGTAAAGTTTATTTATATAGCACCTTTCACAGATAAAATCACAAAGTGCTTTACAGAAGATAAAAAGAAAGAAATAAGATAGGAGAGCATAAGACAATTAAAACACAGTTAAAACACAACTTAAACACAATTAACAATTAACACAGTACCATGCAAAAACCTGTTTTAATTACGGATGCTTTTATTTTGAAAAGACGAGAAGAAACTTCCTGTTGATCGTTAAACCAACTAACGTGAGATTAAACTGTAAAGATAACGTCAAGGAGTTTATGTTTTAGCCCCCGAAGAGGCATGAGGTTAGTTTTCACAGCAATCTTGCATATTTAACTGTGTTTTGTGTTTAAATAAGTTTTGGATAAAATTAAATTTAGTAGTTCATGCTAGCAAGGTTTGATACAGTAAGCTATTTTTGCTCAAATTACTACTCTTGTATTTCTGTGTGTTTTATAATTGTTATTGCAACTTTCAGTTTGTAAACTGTAGCTTTATCCAACTTCATTCTCAGCTCATTGGCTTATTGACGTACGGCTGCAGAACTAAACAACGCTCAGCCGTGTTTCAGTTCAGTGATACTGATACGCATCATCGCGTCATAGATCAAATTAAAAAATACACAGATCGATTCAAAATTTCATGTGATCGACTAAATTCTTAATGACCATTAATCGAATATCAATGAGTTATTCCCATCCCTAGCTGGCACCAATGTTAATGTAATGAATCTAACGTTTTCATGCGAGTAGAAGCGAGATTTGGTTATCTGCGACACAGTAATATAAAATAAATGGAGATTCATACCCAGTCAGCCGCATACAGAACCACTGAATGCAGCTGAATGAATTGGTGCATATTGATCTCCAATAATAACCAAAAGTAATTAATGAGCATTTGCCAATTTATTTCTCTTTGAGGATGTAGTGGACTCAGTTTTAAGGCTACCAAGTAAGGGTGGGCAATATGGCCCTAAAAGAATATCACGGTATTTCAGAGTATTTATGCGATAACAACATTCTTGACGATATTACAAAATACTGAAAAATAGAGAAAATGATTATTTTTTTAGTCTGTATAAATAAATAAAAATCGTACAACAACAACAAAAAAATCAACCATAAATCTAAAATGTAGTGTAAAGTGCAAATCTCAACAGTTGCCAAATACAAAATAATTTACTCTTGACTCTTGAGTATTAGTAAATAATAAAAATAACCATCTTGGGGGTAAAAAAGTAGGAATGTTGCAAATATCGTGCTATGCATTTTTTTACTCATATAAAAAATATACCAGTATTATCGATGCAAACAATACGATATGGCACACCCCCCCACTACCAAGTCATGATATCTTGTCAGGTAGATTGTCGTGGATTTTTGACCATTTTTATTGATTCTCAACTAACAAAATTTAGCAACAAATCTGTGTGACAAATGGGATTAACCCAAAAATTGCTGCAAAAAACAGCATGTTCTGAACCTTTATAATCAATTCATATTTATTGACTTATTAATTTTTATTACAGATCTATGACTAGAACAACTAAATACACTGCCTCTCAAATAAGTAGTTAGTATAATAATTCTATGTGGCTTCCACTGTTGACCTGCTGTCCCCCCCTAAAAAACCTATCAATTCTCTAAAGCTGCTTTTTTATGTTGAATATCACTGTAAATTGAATATCTGAAGTTTTGCACAAAAGCAGGAAAAAAATCTATTAAAACTTCGACAGATAAACAAATAATGAAGACAATCAGTATTTGCAGCACTTCTGATTTGAAAGGCTCAGAGCAATTCTGTTTTCACCTTGAAAACCTGTTTTACTTTGCTTTATTCAGAGACAGGAAGCTTGTTCCTTTTGAAATGAATAGAAGAAGAAAAACAGGCTACTTAGCATGAGTAACGGTGACTGATCACCGTGTCAGAGGAGTGGTCCACCTCACCTACAATAAGGACCACTGCCATTAACACCACACTGACTTTATAAAGTTAAATAGAAAATGTTTTAGAAAATAAAACTTGTCTCTTCAAGGAATAAAGGGCTGAGGTGCTATCACACAAATTAAATACATTTAATGAGCTCATTTGACCTACAGATGAGCTATATCCTGTGAGATGGAGTAATGCTTACAGAGAACAGTAAATATAGGCCAGATGCAACTGAGTGATAAATAGCATTCAAATACAAATAGACAAACTTTTTAGCTTCCCACGCTGTGAACCCCTATTTTAAGTTTTCACCCTCAAGAAGACCAGCAAGTCGTTCCTTCCAAATACCGAATGCACAGCCTCCTTTAAAGAAGTGTGAAAGACAGGGGCATCACAACTCTGTATACTTATCGACTCTTCCAGCTGCGTCTGTTTATTAAAGTCATGTTTGTTGATCTTATATCTGTCTTCAATCATATTTTTAATATAGGCTGCGTTTAGTGTAGCCAAAGACACCTCTGTGGATATTAAAGCGAGACACTGTTTTTTTCTTGCAATGGTCAATTTTGAGGTTTTTGGCTATTTTTCTCCCATTACACATCTTCTTTTAGAATAGTGGAAAGAAAACATCCAAAACAAACATTTAGGTGTATATTTTACTATATTCGCGCCTGTTGATTTCTCATAAATTCACTAAAAGTTCTCATTTTATTGCAGCTTGTAGTAGTATGAACCTTGTCATCACAGAATTGTTAGAAAGCTCCAACTCTCCTGCACAATATTATGTGTTCTACATGTTCTATATTGTTGTTGCTGTGAATTAGATTCAATATTATGTCTTCAAGTAGTAAGTACCATTAAGAATGTATAAAAACCTTTAAAGGCCGTTTTCTCAAAATTAGTGTTTTTCTCATTAATCTCAACTTCAGCTCCACTTACAGACACCAAACTCACCATTTTCCCCCCTAAATTATATTCTGAAGGTTTTCACAGAGAAGTTTGTCTATATATCATTCATAACCTGATTTATAGAACATTTTGCTCCTAAAAACATGATGGAAATGTATTTTCTGTATGGCTTTTAACAGATTTATGAATTGATAAAAAGGAGATTTACTTCTTTAAAAAAAAACCTTTTAATCTAATTTATCAACAAAATAAAATAATTACTTTGAGATTTGTTTTGTCCAATGATCAGATTCATGTCCTGGAAATATATGCAAATTAGTGCATATTATATGAGTTGACACCTCATTTGCATATATAAACATAACATTTCAGAAAACTTGTAATGCAAAAAAATATTGTCTTAATGTAAATAAACTGGGGAAGCTTAGAGGTGATATCTATCGTTAAAAAAAATGACCCGGTTCACCTGTAGTGTCTCCCCTTAAGGATTCTAACTAAAAACTAAAAACTGTGAAGTTATTGCTGCCAAAGGAGGTTCGACTAGTTATTTAATTTAAGGGTTCACTTACTTTTTTTACCAGCACTATGAAGTTTAATGGATATGTTCATTAAAAATATGAAATATTATAATTGTTTGTGTGGTATTAGGTTAGGCCCACTGTGTTTGTGTGTACTTGGGATGCAGATTTTAAGACATTTTAAGACAATTTAAGGCAGAAAACTAGGTAATTTCAAAGGGTTCACTAACTTTTTTTTATCTGTAATCAAATAAAACTATTAAAATATTCATTATTATTATGACGCACCACCTCTACTGTATATTATATGCGAGAAGAGAGCTTGATTTATTAACCTAACCCAAATGTAACATACTATAAGACTTGAGGAGATTAAAGATATTGTTGAATGTTAATATAAAGTTTAGAATAGCCTTTAATTCCATTACAAAAATGAGGATTTATCCCTGCATTATCCTTCTATGCTTCAATAAAAGGCCACAGCATTAACTGTTTGCGTCAGCTGGCTTTAAACGGTCTAAACTGTGCATCAGTGAGGAGATATTTGTCCTTATTATATCAATAACATGCTAATTCAAACTAGTATTTCTAAATCAGTGTCCACAGTTGTCTGGTTGAAGGAGGTGATGTGATGCAGAGATGCTCGACTTCCGTGCGACTGCATAAAGATTTCTGGTTCATGAGTCTATTTATTACCGGTGTCTTCATAACACACACGCACACACACACACGCACACACGCACACGCACACACACACGCACACACACACACACACACACACACACACACACACACACACACACACACACACACACACACACACAAACACAAACACACACACACACACAGCCTACAGTGAAAGATTCAATACGGCTTGGCAGGGATCCCTGAGTGCTGAAACTTAAAATTAGAACATTGGAAGTTACTGACTCGAGGGCTCAATTCTTCATTACAAATTCCACTCTTGAACTTTGCTTTCAGAAGTGCATCAAGTGTGCTTGTTCAGAGAGCGAGCTCTCATTTGTAGCCAGTCCCAAATGCAGCCTGTTAACAGGATAAAGTGCACAAAGACTCGTCTTATCAAAGACAGCGGCTAAGCTTTATGAACACAGAAACGGCTTCTGAAGCTTTAATTTGCATAACTTTTTTTTTTTTTAAATCCTTCTTTTGACGAGTTTATATACTGAACAACAGGACAGGTCACAATGCAAGAGCACATTAAAAGGGCTGCACACCCTCTGAATCTCCAAATATTATGTAACCACACAAAGACAAATTTTCGGCTTTTGATTTGGACAACTGAAATTAAAAGCTTATTTTGATGGGTTAACAATTCAGTATAGAAATCGTGAAAACCTCTACGAAACAACCTACTCTTGGTTGCTTGGGTCCGTTAGTTCTATAACTGATTTTTCTTGATTCAATGTCTCTATGGTTTATATTAATACTTCTCCCTTCAAATACACAATATGTACAGTTCTTTAAAGGTGCCAATATTGCAAAAAGTGAGATACCCACGTCTTTTAATTATCAAGCAGGTCTAGGTGCTATATAAATACTGTTATACTGTTCATTTGGTTCGTCCGAATCAGAGTGAGATTTATATATTTGGTTGACTTTGTATTTAGTCTGGTTTTCTTTGACAGTGCATTAAAAAAAGATTTGCAGAGGGCGTGTATGAAGGTGGAAGGCTGGAAATATCTAAGCACTATTATTTCTTAATGGTTGGAAAGTTGGTGGTGGAAATTGCAAACACAGAAATAAACAAAGCAACACGGAGCCGATTGAAATACTGCTGTCGAAGTTTGTTTTCACCTCAACTTTGCACTGATCTATTGTGCACATGAATCCTTTCTCCTCCAATTATTTTATAAACGTCATGCTTTTGTGGATTTTATTCACCATTGAACCACACCAGAGTTCGATTAGAAACCGTGCCTTTAAACGAGCTGCCAGGACTTCTGTAAGGTTGTGATGTCACAACTACAGGTGCTGGTCATATAATTAGAATATCATGAAAAAGTTGATTTATTTCAGTAATTCCATTCATAAAGTGAAACGTGTATAATGATATATTTCTGTGTCTATGTGGAATGAATGTAGGCTATGCATTATACAAGTTTTACTTTTTGAATGGAATTACTGAAATAAATCAACTTTTTCATGATATTCTAATTATATGACCAGCACCTGTACATATGGGTAGAAAGTTCTGCTACGTTGTTGTGACAGTCATTCTCAAGCTGCTATGACAGTGCAGAGATGCTGAGAGTTCAAATGTGAAAGACCCGGAAACACCGACCAATCACACCGGACTTATTTGGAAGGGAGGGGCTTAAAGAGACAGGTGCTAAAACTGAGCGTTTTGGATGGAGGATGAATAAAGGTGTATTCAGACAGACAGTAAGAAAAATGACAGTGTTTTTTTTAGCTATTAATGCATGTAAACATGTTCAACTTCTCAGGTCTGAACATAAAAATTAACATAATATCCCCCTTTAAAATGTGCACACAGTACTAGAGTAATAAACTATTTATTCTTTATTTTCTGGAATAGGAATCTACTGCATCGTACATGTCAGGTTAAATAAAACCAGTCTGGCGATATTCTTTATTTGTCTTAAGAGACTTAAACCAACAACCATTCGATTGTCTGTTTTTCAGTATTTTTCTGAACAAAACGACTCAATGAGGAATAAATATGCATTTGGTGAGGACTATTTTCTACCACAAATTAATATAAATCTCAGTATGTCGGATGGATTTATATAACCAACAGGGCCTGTGTTCATCATACTGACTAAACATCTCTACAGCAGTGTGGCTCAGTGATGTATTTTTAATCTTTTCTGGATAACAATGGAGCACTATGGCACGGGGAATTAAGTGATTTAAGCTTTGGATACACAGACAGATGCCTATCAAGACGTTCTTCTCCCAGACAGCGAAGATTTTTAGAAATGAAACAACTATCAAACGCTGGCTTGTCACCAGCTAAAGTGTCTGCTGGCATAAACAAACTTATTTGTCACTGTCAGGATGAATTACCTTTTTATTAAACTAGTAACGCTCCTGTGGGACCTTGATGGTGTTATTTAGTGACTCAAATATTATATCACCAGTTGTTGGGATATCTGACATAAGACACTCACTTTCATGACATTCAAAACATCACTTATCTGGCCCAAAGTTGGCTTCGTTTTTTGTGGACAACTCATCCATTGAGTGGCATTATTAAAAGTAAAAATGATAATTAACTGTTGTGTCAAACCAAAAAAGCTGATGAACAATTTATTAAAGTGGTGCATGGTGACATATCTCCTTTTCAACAATATATATATAAATATAAATGAGATACAATATGCAGGATTCCTGCTTAGCTCAATGCATATTTTGTCAAATAGTTCATGTCAATTTTAGACTGATTTTAGACTAATTCATGGAGATAGTCAGGGCTTTAGTACAAAGTAATTATGTTCATCTTTGTTGCTGCTATTCCATTTAGTCACCAATACAAATCAATAAAGAGTCATGGATTAGTTGCTGTCCTTTTACCGTCACACTGACTGCTAGATTGCATTGAAACCAGGGTTACAAAGTTGGAAACTTTCCATGCGAATAAACTGGGAAATAATTCAATTGAAGGTTGACCTAATAAATATAGTTGGGGATATATACTTTATACGAGGAAATCCGGTCGGTTGAGTCAGTGATTCTCTTTTAAATCTCTTCTTAAAACATACTTTCATCAGAGAGCCTTTCCTGATTTTACCTGAACTTTACCTTCCCTTGAACTGTCTTTTAATTGCACAGAACTATGTCATTTTCTAACATTATTTTTATCTGTTTTTTTATGTCTGTTTTTAACTTGTCTTTGTAAAGCACTTTGTAACATGCGTTTTGAAAAGTGCTCTTTGAATAAAGATTATTATTATTATTATTATTTAGCATAATCTTGACTAAAACAACAAGATTTAGCAGTAGGGTGAGTATGTTCATGTTGTTCAATAAAATAATTAAAACTTGATAAAGTTCTACTTATAAATAAATCCGTCAAATGTTTTTCTTAATTGTATTTTGCATGGATGTCTGCCTAGGGCAAAACAAAACGTTTATATTCATGTTTGGATATGATACAGTTTCAGTTAATTTCCAGTTAATTCCCATTAATTTCTACAAATTTCCATAATTCCCATGGAAATTTTATGATTTGGAATATTTCCAAAATTCCCCAGCTTTACTTCCCATGGAAAGTTTCTGGAAATTTACCCGAAATGTTCCACCCCTTCACTGAACATCTTTTTCACTGAAATATACCTTTAAAAATGCCTTTTTAGAATAATTCTTTATGAGACATAGTTTGGAAAACATACAATTGGTTTACCGATTCTGAAAGCTGAAGATCTCATGTTTTCAAAAAGTATAACATTTGTATCTTCTATAAATAGATGACTATAATGTATCTAAGTATGTTTGGGGCTGTGTGAATCCTAACAATTTCAAAGAAAGCTAAAACGTGGAAAGCACAAAACATAATTTGAGTATGTGTTTGTGTATAGCTTAAAGCATTAAACTCGGCTGTTACACTTACTTCCCACTTCATATTGGAGCTGCCCTCTCCCCTCTTGCCGGTGCGGAGAAGGTAGAGTCGGCCGGCACCGTCAGCGAGGGCCGCCCAAGTCGCCGAGGTGAGGCTGAGGGACGCGCAGAGACGATCCTCACGCTCGCTGGAGTCAGCGGTCACACGGTAGACCTCTCTGGGCTTCCCCAGGGCCGTGTCCTGGAGAGACAATACAGCAGAGCCATCAGCGTTAGCAAAACACACAGATACTACAGTTACTGCATCAATCTGACCTTTGATTCATGGTTTTATACAGGGTTCATACACTTTTTCAGTGGTCAAATTCAAGCACTTTCAAGGTCCATTTTCAAGCTTTTCCAGTACCTTACAACAGTTGTAAATGGCATGTTTTAGATGAGTACTTCGATACTAAAAGGGGTAATTTCACTTAACCATACCACCAGCAATGATACTACACTTTTACCAACTAAAAGTAGTTCTCTTTCATAATATTTCGTTCGATGTCTCACTATCACTATGGGATGCACGCCCCCGCTGCAGACCTCAGAAGCATTAATCTCAATACGCCAATCCTGATTGGCTGGTAAACGTGTCCGTCCGTCCGCCCGCGGTAGTCCCACCTCCTATAAGTACCGCCTGCGGACGGGAACACGTCATTCAAACACCTCTTCTCACCCGGAGCATATCTTGCGTCCAAGGCTGGCTAGCTTAACTGTCTGTAGACGGATCTTATTTAGCTTCTGTCGCCGGGCGCTAGCTAGTTTTTTGGACATTTTATTTGCTTCGTCGATCATACCAGATCGATTTCAGTGCTTCCTAGCCCCACCACGGTTTGGTCAGCACTGTCCTCGGCGCCACACCAGGCAGCTCGAGTACCGAGTGTCGGCACACCAGCCGGTCCCTCGGTGCAATTAGCGTTAGCACACCAGCTAACCATCCTCGACTCCCTGCCTGCACACCAGCTCGCACGGAATGGAGGTGAATACCCCTCACACCAGAGGGCACAGAGACTCAGCGGCCCGCTCGTGCCGCTGTGGGAACAAGATTGCGAGCAGGGATCCACACCAGGTCTGCTCGGGCTGCCTAGGGCTGGAACACGCCCGGCTAGCTATCGACGTCCCCGGCTCGTGTCAACACTGCGCGGTGCTCACGGTCAAGAGTCTCCGCCGACGGCTAGCCCGCCAGGCTAGCTTGTCTGGATTCGACCCCTATCTCCCATCCGACGGCGCCGCCGGAGACGGAGAGGAAACGGGGGTCGCTGCGGTGGCGGTACCGGAGGCTTGTGCCAGCTGGGGCTCCCAGGCTGACCTCGCCACGGTCTCCCCGCAGGAGGAAGACGTCCTGGAATTGGACTATGGGGACGATGATGACTGCGCCTCTGAACTCCTCATATCAGAGGATGAAGAAGAGGACGACGTCTTCATCACTCCGGCCGGGGCTGCAAAGCCCGCGGTCTCCGTTGCCTTTCGGGATGGAGATGAGAGTAGCTTACCAGCCTCTCCCCTCCCCAGCTCGGACATGCTCGACGTGTGCAAACGCGCTGCTGCCCGGCTGGCCATCCCCTGGCCTGCTGTCGTAGCTGAGACCACCAGGTCCCGCTACGAGGGGAAGAAATTGCCCCTGGCCAGGAGCGCGACAAGGCAACTTCTCCCCGTCTTCCCAGAACTGCTGGATGAGGTGGCGCGCTCGTGGAAAGACCGCCCCTACAGCAGCAGGAGCCCGGTCCCCGGTGCCTCGTCCCTCGACTGTGAAGCGATGGAGAGCCTGGGCCTGCTCCGTATGCCTCCGATGGAGCCACTCGTCGCGGCGCACCTCCACCCGCGGCTGTCAGCGTTGTCCTCCCGGAGCCCCAGCCTGCCGTCTAAGTCGGACCGTTTTCAGTCAGCCCTGACTGAAAAGGCCTACAAGGCAGCTGCGCTTTCGGCCAGAGCGCTCAATGTCCTCTCCCTGCTCACGGCCTACCAAGCTGAGTTGTGTGAGGATTTTGTGCAAACTCAGGACCCGGCTGCGTGGGAGGAGATCCCGGTCATTACCGACCTGTGTCTCCGTGTCCAACGCTGCGCGGTCCAGGCCACGGGGAAAGCGATGGGGACCATGGTCCTGCAGGAACGGGCGCGGTGGCTCAACCTCGCCAACCTGTCGGACAGGGAGAAGGACGACGTCCTGGACATGCCCATTGTCCCGGAGGGGATTTTTGGCTCCGCGTTGGCCTCAATGCAACGGCGGTGTAAAGCCAAAAAGAAGGAGGATGAGGCTCTTCAGCTCTGCCTCCCCCGTAAGCCCCCTGCGCCCTCTCCACCTGCGCAGCGTAAAACCTTCGCACAGGCTGCTTCCCAGGTTTCACGGTTTAAAGTGCCTAAGCAGCCAAGACCCCAGCCTGCGCCGCCTTCCCAGCCAGGTCGGCCCAGCTGGCCCAGAAAACCCTCGGTCCCGGCCGCGGCTTCGCCGGCCGCGGCTTCGCCGGCCCCGCCCGCGCAAGCTACCGGCCAGGCCAGGAAAAAGAAGAGAGCGGCCTGACCGCCCCTCTCTCCACCGGTGATGCAGCTGGACGTTCCCCGTTCTCCAGCCCCACCTGTTCGGCTTTTCAGCGTGTGCCCGGGGGCCCCCCACGCCCCCGCCTCCCAGCCGCCACGGCCTGCGCCAGAGCGAGCCGGGAGAGATGGACGTTTGACGGCGGAGAGTTCATCGGTTGCCCCTGTCTTACGTCCACAAGCACGCACACACACACACATTTTTTCAAAGAAAATAAAGTGTGTCCCGCTGCCGCATCCAGGCCGAGTGCCGAGGGCGCAGCTAATAAAAGCCAAAAGAATCACAATGAGCAGCGCGGTGGCAACGCTCGCTGTTCCCCTTCGGGTAAAAGCCGAGGCGGGGACGGCGGGGCCGCCGCGCTGCCCACCCGGACGGCCGTCCACTGTGCCGTCCGGGTGCCGTGCCACTGTTCCACCACAGGAGGCCGCCACCGCACCGCGGCTGGGGCCTCTCGTGGTGGAGGGGCTGCGGTGCGGGACCACTCTCTCCCTCAGGTGGGAGAGATGGGCCGCACTCGCAGCTCCGCCCTGGGTGTTGAGGACGATTTCGCGGGGTTACAGGTTGCAGTTCGCCGCCGTTCCTCCGCGATTCGCCGGTATAATACACTCTCAGGCTCGGGGGGAGTCAGCTCGTGTTTTGCAGGAGGAAATCCTCTCGCTGTTAAACAAAAGAGCAATTTGTGTCGTTCCCCCCGCACAGTGTCAGAGCGGTTTTTACTCCAGGTATTTTCTGGTTCCCAAACGGGGGGGGACCGGTATTCGCCCTATCCTGGATTTACGTGCTCTGAACAAATTTCTCAGGAAATACAAATTCAGGATGCTTACACACGCATCCCTGTTGCGCCTTGTGCGGCAGAACGATTGGTTCACTTCTGTCGATCTGAAAGACGCGTATTTCCACGTCCCGATCTATCCTCCCCACAGAAAGTATCTGAGGTTCGCTTTCCAGGGGATCTGCTACGAGTATCGCGTACTTCCCTTCGGCCTGTCTTTAAGCCCGAGGGTGTTTGTGCGGTGCACGGAAGCGGCGATAGCCCCGCTGAGACGGCAGGGCATCCGCCTGGCCACGTATCTGGACGACTGGTTGCTGCTGGCACAGTCGGAACGGGAGGCCAGAGCGCACACGCGTATTCTCATGCAACACCTGGTGGATCTGGGTTTCGTGATAAACGCGGAAAAGAGCGTGCTGTCCCCGGCGCAGGAGATAATCTTTCTGGGATTATCCCTGGACTCGGTGTCTTTCACGGCGCGCCTCTCGGCGGAGCGTGTGAGGGTCTTCAGGACATGTCTCGCGCTTTTTCGTCCGGGGAAATCTGTTCGATTCAGGTTGTGTCTTCGGTTACTCGGGTTGATGGCGTCGGCCATTCTCGTAGTCCGTCTCGGTCGCCTCCACATGAGGGAATTCCAGCTGTGGGTGGCCTCATGTGGGCTGGACCCCGTGCGTCATGGCGCACGGATGGTGCCGGTCACGCCGGGGTGCGCCAGGTCGCTGCGCCACTGGCGAGTCCCGTCCTTTCTGACCCGCGGGGTACCCATGGGCTCCGTTCTGTCCAGGAAGGTGGTCACTACGGACGCCAGCCTGACGGGATGGGGCGGGATTCACGAGGGCCGGTCTGTGAGGGGCGTCTGGAGTGTGGGCCTCCAGCGGTCTCACATAAATTTTCTGGAGCTTTCAGCGGTGTTCCTCTCCCTGAAACATTTTCTTCCGTCTCTCATGGGTCATCATGTCCTGGTGAGGACGGACAATACGACGACGGTGGCGTATATCAACCGTCAGGGGGGTTTACGCTCCCGTCAGCTGCACATGTTGGCACGCAGACTGATCCTGTGGAGCTGCGGTCGTCTCCTCTCCCTGAGAGCGACGCATGTTCCGGGAGTCCTGAACACGGGCGCGGACCTGTTGTCCAGGGGCGCGCCAGTGTACGGGGAATGGACTGGAGCAGTGTGTGTGGAGCAGTTGTGGTCCCGTTACGGTCGGGCCGCGGTGGATCTGTTCGCGTCGCGAGAGAACGCGCAGTGCGCGCTGTTTTACTCTCTGCGCGGCGTGGATGCTCCCCTCGGCATAGACGCGTTAGCGCACGCCTGGCCGCACGAGCTTCTTTATGCGTTCCCTCCCCTGGCCTTGATACCCCCCACTCTGTCCAGAGTGAGGGAGCACGGCCACGCGCTGATTCTGGTAGCTCCGCATTGGCCTGCGATGCATTGGCTGGCGGAGATATATCGGTTGCTGTGCACCCAACCCTGGCAGCTCCCGCTGCGCAGGGACCTGCTGTCGCAAGGGGGGGGGATGGTCTTCCATCCGCACCCGGAGCGCCTGGCGCTCTGGGCTTGGCCCCTGAGTGGCTCAATCTGTCAGCTGGGGGTCTCTCACAGCGAGTGATTTCCACTATTCAGAGTGCTCGAGCCGCCTCCACTAGGTCTCTGTATGACTGCAAGTGGAGGGTGTTTGAGGAGTGGTGCCACAGAAACGGCCACGTTCCTCTTCAGTGTCCGGTGGGGGTGATTTTGTCATTCTTGCAGGACCTGATTGACAATCGGAAGGCTTTCTCCACGGTTAAGGTGTACTTGGCGGCTGTTGCCGCGTGCCACGTGGGGTTTGGGAAGCTGACGGTGGGCCAGCACCCGCTCGTTTGCCGTTTTATGAAGGGGGCGCGCAGGCTTCTCCCTGTGTCCAGGCCGCTGGTGCCGCCTTGGGACCTGGCTGTGGTTTTGGAGGGGCTCAAGGGCCCTCCGTTTGAACCACTGGAGGGGGCCGACTTGAAACACGTGTCTCTCAAGGCGGTGTTGTTACTGGCTCTGGCTTCGGCGAAGCGGGTTAGTGACATTCATGCGCTCTCGGTGCACCCGTCGTGCACTCAGTTCTTCCCGGGGGATGTGAGGATGACCTTGAGGCCCAACCCGGCTTTTGTGCCTAAGGTGGTGGGCTCATGTTCTCCTATTGACCTTGTGGCCTTTGCTGCCTCATCTGGTGAGCTGCGGTCGCATGCGTTATGTCCAGTCCGTGCTGTGCGCACCTATGTGGATAGGACTGGGGGGTTCAGGAGGAGCGATCAGCTGTTCGTCTCCTGGGCTAGTCCTCATAGAGGGAAGCTTATTACGAAGCAGCGCCTGTCCCACTGGGTGGTGGAGGCGATTGCTTTGGCCTATGCGGGTCAGGGTTTGCAGCCACCTGTGGGTCTGCGAGCGCACTCGACTCGGGGCGTGGCTACATCCTGGGCCTTGTTCAGGGGAGTGTCTGTTCAGGACATTTGTGCGGCAGCGAGTTGGTCCTCGCCTCTCACTTTTGTCCGCTTTTATATGTTGGACGTCTCCGCTCCTTGCGTGGCAAGCGCGGTGTTGATGTCCTGATTGGAACAGATTGTTTTCCCTGAGGGTTGGTGGACGCTGGATAAGCTTGTCTGGCAATACGGGAGCAACCATATCCCATAGTGAGACATCGAACGAAATATTATGAAAGAGAACTTTAGGTTATTTACATAACCCCGGTTCTCTGAGTAATATGAGTGAGATGTCTCACCAGACAACCCTTCTTGCTTGGGCGGGTGAGAAGAGGTGCTTATCTTGAATGACGTGTTCCCGTCCGCAGGCGGTAATTATAGGAGGTGGGACTACCGCGGGCGGACGGACGGACACGTTTACCAGCCAATCAGGATTGGCGTATTGAGATTAATGCTTCTGAGGTCTGCAGCGGGGGCGTGCATCCCATAGTGATAGTGAGACATCTCACTCATATTACTCAGAGAACCGGGGTTATGTAAATAACCTAAAGTTTGCTAATCTCATAAAACATACTGGTATGGGAATCTAGGGGCTAGGAGCAAAAGTAAGCTCACAAAAATCATCAACTGGCAGCTGGTGGAACTAAACACGACCCAAACTAGAAGTAAAAGCCCCACAAATACTTCAGGACCCCCCACATCCACTAGGAATTAGAAAAACTCCCTTCAGAAAGAAGATTCAGGGTAGAGCAACAAGAAACATCTCAGAAACAAGAAGACGCAGGCGAGACGCAGGCGGAGCAGTCTTCATTTCAGATAGACTATACGCTATTCAGGTTATATACTTTTTTCCATTGAAAATGCTGTTATCTATAGTCAGATTGCAAGAGAAGAGTAACAGTAAGAATTTCAAGCATTTACAAGCACTTTATCCAAAATCCAAGCACTTTTCAAACCTTGAAATTCAACAAATTCAAGCATTTTCAAGGATTTCAAGCACCCGTACGAACCCTGTTTATATCTATGGGTGCACGATTTATATTTTTATGCATTATTTCGATCATTACATTATAGCTGATAAATTATCAGCCAATAATTCAAAGCCAAATTGCTCTACCAAAGCTTATACAAGTATGTTTATGAGGTTTTGATGCACTTTACTATACTGTGTTTTGGTTAGATAGAACTTTATTAAATATTTAACATTGATATACATTACAAACATTGCACAGTCAATTTTATAAATGATAACTGAGAAAATAAAGAATAAATAGAAATAAAATAAATTGAAAAATAAACAGCATTACTGTTCAGTTTCAGTCAAATGCTGAAAAAAAAAATGAATAAATGAGTAGTAGCACCATTTGTAAATCACGGCAAGCAACATTTTCTGCATTATATATCGTATAAAAAAGGCTTCCATAACGGCACATATCGAACAGCATATACACCGATATCAGCCGATCTGTCGGGCTCTAGTGACTAATTTATCAAAGTCGTTTGTGTCTCTTAACTAATAGATTAATTCATAAAAGCATTGGAATAGTAAAAAAAAATGCATTTTGTCTCTATGACTAAGGGAAAAGGTTGTCAAATAATGTAAATTGTGTGATAAATATGGTCTCCCATAAAGTTGGAATAAAATATATTTTTTAACCTCTTTCAATGAAATGATTGTGACAATGTGATTTATTCTTGACAGATAAAGAGTATATCTTCTCAAAACTTTAGTAATCAATCCCTTCCAAACATATCACAATGAAATTGAAACACATTAACAAATTCTTCTTGCTCACCAGGACATGTATGGATGGACACAATGTTTCAGAACAACAGCTCTTGTTTATTTTCTTTAAACTTAAACATTCAAGAGACTCCCAGTTAAACTTTAAAGACATTAAATGGGTAAACATTCAGGTTCTCTCTCCCGAGGTAAACTGTGCAGCATACAAGCATGAGCAAATAAGTGGCACAATATAATATTATAATATTCTTAATATTGTAAACAAAGTGACTTTCATGCACCTCTATACTACCGTCTTTTTTTCCCACTATTTGTTTTCTTTTTGAGATATTATAAATAATCGATAATGTAAAATTGCACATCGTCTAAACCAGTTGTGGAAAAAGTATTCATATCCTTTATTTCAGTAAAAGTACTAATACCACACTGTGAAATTACTCCACTACAAGTTAAAGTCCTGCATTAAAAACTTACTGAAGTAAAAGTACAAAAGTATCAGCATCAAAATGAAGTATCAAAAGTAAAATTACTCATTATGCAGAATAGCCCCACTCAGATTGTTTTATTTATTCTATATATATTATTAGATCATTTGTATTTATGCATTTATGTAAGCAGCGTTTGAATTTTGTAAAGTTAGGCCTCATTTTAACTATGTAATATAGGCCTACTGTTATGAGGTTTAAAATGCATAATAACTTTAACTTTATCATGCTTTTCATGTGAAATCTCAGCCTGAAAAAGTAACTAAACTTGTCAGCTAAATACAGTGGAGTAAAAAGTACAAGACTTGCCTTAAAATATAGTGAAGTAGAAGCATAAAGTTACATAAAATTTAAATATTCAAGTAAAGTACAAGTACCTCAAAACTGTACTTAAGTACAATACTTGAATAAATGTACTTAGTTACATTTCATGGCTGGTCAAAACAACATTAACGATATTATTGTAGACGATATACAGTCATGGAAAAAATTATTAGACTACTCGATTTCTTGTTCATTTTAATGCCTGGTACAACTAAAAGTACATTTGTTTGGACAAATATAATGACAGCAACAAAAATAGATTTAAGAATTTAAGAGCTGATATCTAGACATTTGGAAAATGGCTAGAAATTGAAGAAAAAGGGTGGTCTAATAATTTTTTCCATGACTGTATGTCACCCACTTCTCGTCTGAAAACAAAAGTATTCCAGCTTAATGGGCGACAGTGCATTTGTCTTCCCAGCTCCCAAACTATCACATGGCATTGTTCCATCAGTCCAGCCATGACTCACAAAGACTCAAACAGACAGTTAATAAGAGAGGGCTTTGAACTACGGGGGGAAAAAAGAGAGAAAGGTCACTGCATTGATATTGAAAGGGACACTTGAATCCCATAAGAAAATTAACTTAGCGATTAACATCTAATAAACACAGCAATACTCTTGTTAAAAGGCCACAGAATGAAGAGCTGAGCAGCATGAAAACAACATGGACTCATCAAGGAGAGCTGAAGTTACCAGCTGTCATGTGGACGCCCATGTGGCTCCGTTTCACATGATTCACGACTCTGTTATTAGTAATAGACAGATATGCCACCACATGAGCATCAATTACTCATTGCGTGAAGTAACAGTGTTTCAAAAGGACTGTGCAGCAGCTGCCCTGTTGTTGCCATGGAGCGTGACACTGCGTATTATATCGCTACCTAATGTATGATGCACCTTTGAGATCATTTGCTCCAGCTTCTGTGCCGTTAATGCCCGGCGAGATCCGCCTCTGTACAATGTACCGGGGCCACACTTTCCCTGCAAATGTACGCAAAAAGCCTTCTCAGGGACGATAATTACCATGTGATGGTTGTAATTAGAATTTGAGCAACGCATTTTCATAAAGAGTAATTTACTGAGGCCACTGAAAGCCAGAGATACTGTCTCACAGGATTACAGCCTGATGATCATCATTCGGGCCAGTTCTGACATAAAAAAACACTGATGTGGCACCAATTACCTCTAATCATGGTCAATGATGTCTTCGACATAAAAGGAGTCTGTGCTGAAAAGGTCATTGGGCTGATTTTGCTCCTCGTCTCAGCATCTTAGGTTTTAGGTAACAAACCTGGATCAGCAGCTTGAGTTAATTATGTGATTAACCAAAGACGTACAAGAGCTTCTTCAAAACTTTATCTTCTGTACACTTTTATTCCATCTTCTTCCCATTGTACGAATCAGAACAGAACATTGTTTCTTCTCACTTCCTCTCTAAATGTCTAATTAAGCATCTTAAACAAGATTTAAGACAATTAGTATGAGCCACATTAATACTGCAGCTTGTAAAATGTTAATATTGTGAAGATTTTTTTTTTTCACCTGCCAGAAATGCATCGTGGGCTGATGCTGCTATTACACAAGTATTGAGTCACCACCTGCTGGTGTGTCAGCTGCATTAAAGCCCACCAACGACTCCACTGTCACAACATCTGAATCACAACCGGTTTATCTGACATAAAGAATAATTATACAGCAAATTGGCCTTATTTGGAGATACTGGTGGAAGGATATGTGCAAAAGGAAAAACCAGGAGGATTTAAAAAGCTTACCAGGGTGACAGTGAGACTGAGAACTCTTCCTTTGCAGTCCACGAACAAAACGCTGTCTTCGTACCACGGGTCTAAGTGGAGGTAGTTGTACATGCCAAAAGCACGCATGTGTTCCAGCGTGTACTGAGTGTCCTTCAGCTTCACTTCCTCCACAGCTGCAGCAGAGAGGGAGAGCAAAAAGTTTAAAATAAGGCATAAAAATGAGAGAGCACTCGATCATCTTTGCTTTAAACAGTGTACAAAGCAGATTACCATATCTACTGTTACACAATAAAAAGATACATTTCACCTCTAATAATCTCAGTGTCAGTCAGACTTCCCTTTTTTATTTTGTACATACTATTTTACGGCAGTATTTTACTGTGTTGTAAGTGTTTTCAGGTAACAAGCTACATTAAACATATTATTTATCCATTATTACATTGAAACAAATAAAAATGTTTGTTACGTAAAAGAGGATGGATTTTCAGCATTGTAATATGATGATTACTAATTTTGATTTCCAAGAATTTTCATGTGAAAGTAGCCTACAATAATGTGAAAACATCAATCTAAACTAACTTTATTATAGAGTATTTATTATATATAATTATTATCAGGTTAACACCACTAAGGTCACCATATTATCATTTTAAAATCCAAATAAGACAAGTTTCGGAAGGAGATTACTAGATCTACTGTTACACAATAAAGGGATACAGTTCCCCTCTATTAATCTCAGTATTTTGATGACAAATAGGTGGCAGATGATGAGGCTGGATTTTTTTAAATCATTTTTTGTACACACTATTTTACGGCAGTATTTTACTGCCCGATTTGTGGTTAATACACATAAACTTCCATTAGTGTTTTCACTCATATAATTTCTCGATTATCACCTTGATACAAAGAAAAATGTTTGTAACATAAGACATTTTCAGCACTGTGATATAATGATAATATTGTGATTTCATGTGAAAGTAATGCACTGATACTAGCCTAAAATACTGTGAAAACATCAATCTACACTAACTCTGAGTATTTATTATATATAATTATTGTCAGTTTAACGCCGCACTAGTGTCACCATACAGCCATTTTAAAATCCTAATATTAAGTCTAATATCACCCAGATATGCCCATTGTGCCTGGTGTTGCCTACTTACCTACATGTATCGACTTTTTTAACATATTCATTAGCAATCTCAGTGTCAGTCCAACAGTATTTGGATGATGAATAGGTAGCACATTGCATTTTTTAATCATTTTTGTGTGACTTATTATGTCTAATAAGATTTAAAAGTATCTAAAGAGCTGTTTGCAGACACATTGTTTTAAGACTCTTGAAATGCATTTCTGCAGCTGTGGACAAATTAATGGAAAAACATACCAACAGCAGAACATCCCTTCCAATCAGCCATTTATTATCCAATTACATTTGTCTGCTTGTACCTTTACTTTCATGTCCTGATCCAGAGTTTTTCACTTCTTCACAATTTTGTGTGTGTGTTATATATGGACACGTCAGCGAGCTGTTATACATAAGTGAAGGCAAATGTAATCAAAACAGTGATGCATAAAACTTTTAATATTTAACATTTTTAATATTTAGTTTTTGGGCACCCCAAACTGCTGGCTTTCCTATTTCTATTCCTATATTTTATGAAAAAAATAGTGTTCCAATGTGCCCAAAGGCTAAACATAGTTTAAGAAAAGGGCTGAACAGGAAGCTCAAATAAATATTTGTTATATATGAGCTCATAACATATTAAATATCAAATATATGCATGCATATGCAAGGTGAAAAAATAATAATATGTGGGTAGTTAATACACACAATGTTAGCATTTCATCCCCTTATTTTCCTGACACTGCATATTGATAAAAGTCTGATTTTTCATGTGAGCTAAAATGTTCAACAGCTGGAGTTGCATACAATACAAGTCTCTGTACTATACTTAAAGCCTTGACAGCAGTCAGAATTATTCTCATGGCATTTTTTAATTGTCATACTAAATATATTAGTAATTTAATTGATAATATTTGGGCACAAGAGGGTGTGTGGTGAGCCAAAGGGATTTTTCCACATGAAGGGCATTATAAATCCCTTACTACCACTGCTGCATACAACATGAAGTCATACCTGTATGTTATGTAAACATTGTTGATACGTATTGAATAAAACTAATTATCTTGATAGTTATGTTAAACTTAATGTTCTTATGGACCCTATGAACCCCCTAAAGTAAATGAAAGACCTTTAGCTACTTGGCTAAAGCTAGAGCAGCTTACAGTGTCATTACTTATTACTATATTATGTTGCAATAGCCTTCTATGAAATTAGGAAATCAAGTTAAGTTGAACTTAAGCATGTTAATACATTTGCATTGAACATCATGGTACATTTTATGTTTACCTTGTATACTCTTCTATAATCATGTAACTCTTTTATAATCATGTCTTGTACTACTTAATATATATTATAATCATGTTAATATACATTATACTCATGTTAGGATGAATTACTTCATGTTATTCTCTGTATAAATGCTGTAATGATGTAATTGTGTAATAATTGTTTGATTTAATGTGGACCCCAGGAAGAATAATCTTCATCTCTTTGAAGACTAATGGGGATCCAAAGAATACAATAAACAATACAATTACTTGGCATAACAACAGGACGTTTTAAATTATTAGCAACCAGTATATGATAACAACTAAGCTTGGTTATGTTAGTTTCCAGCTGTGACAGAAGTGAGCTCTCAGTGAGGTATCAGTGCTAAGCTAACACCTGCTAACTGTCCTGTAAGTTAGTTTCTCACCTGCATCCAGCTCAACGTTGTACGTTGGTATGGCGTCCAGAGATAACCTGTAACTCTCAAAGCTGGGGTCCAACAGCTCCCTGTTGACCTTCAGGGAATAATTCGACGCAGCCATGTCTGATAAATATGACAGGCTTGTGTCTGCAAGTTGATGAGAAGCAAGAAGATGATGTTGAAGTGAAGAAGTCACACGTTTCCTGTCTGGGCGCACCCGGAGGCATTTTCACAGCGGACACGAGCTGCCCCGGGTGCTCATGGGAGTTTGAGTTCTTTGAATTTCTGTTGACGAAAATGTTGGTAATTCTTAAATTTAAAAAACAGCAATGATACATTAAGTTGTATTAACAAAGACGCATTCATGTGGAGAAAACGGCGATATCTGGGCGATTTTTTTTTAGCAAAGACGTTGTCGGTTTGTGCTACCAACGGCTGCCGAAGCGGAACCGTTCAGCTTTAAACGTTTCTAGACGGGACGGGTAAGTGAAGGGATTGCGTGTCCACCAGCTGATCCGTCTCGACAAAAAGGTAACGTCCACTTGATAGCTAGCAACATAAAACCAAATTTCTCGCTAAATTCACCTGAAATCGTTGAATACAAATGGAAAGTGCTGCTGTTTGTGTTTGATTCGAGGCAGATCATGAGCAAAGACTCCCAGATGAGGGCTGCAATAAACCAGAAGCTGATAGAAATGGGGGAACGGGAGCGGTGAGTGAAGCTTTTCTCTTCAGTGGTTATGTTAAAGACAGCAGCGGCTATTTACATGTCGTCACCCTGTCAAAATAACTCATTTTTTCAAGTTTTGCAGGAAACACAAAAAACTTCACCAAAAGTGTAACATATGACATTTATTTCACTCAAAAAGGATGTAACAAAGGATGGCTATTGGCATTGTAATAACTCTGTGTGTAAATTATGTAACCTAAGAGAAATAAATAACTTAGGCAATTTTTGAACATGCCTTTGTGACTTAAGCAAGATATGGTAACACTTTATTTTGAAGGTGTCTACACAAGAGTCACACAAGCCTGTCAGAAACATGACAAGACAAGTATCATAAGCATTAATGTTACTTCAAAGTACATCCCATGTCATGTTTATGACACGCTCATGTCACTCTTATGTAGACACCTTCAAAATAAAGTGTTACCATATCTTGCTTAAGTCACAAAGGCATGTTCAAAAAATTGCCTAAGTCACATTTTATTTTGACTTAGGCATAATAAATCCACTTAAGTCACCAACATGACATAGGCCATTATCTTAAAGGGGTAAAATCACATGATCTAATCAACTGAGGATGTAGGCGATTTTACCATAGGTGGCCGGCGTCATGAGGAGATGATTCAGGCAAAAAAAAAAAAACAATTTTGACAAAAAATGACCTAGGCTATTATTTTAACAGTGTGACAATGTTTAAATTATGTCAACTTTATTGTGAATGTGTGGCTGCAGGTTGAAAGAATTGCTCAGGGCGAAGCTGGTGGAGTGTGGATGGAAGGATCAGCTCAAAGCACACTGCAAAGGTATTATATGTGTGTTTGTAACACTGCTTCCCTGAAACTGCATCTAAATATAGTATTATAAATTTTAATAAACACTTTTGTGCAGATGTGATCAAAGAAAAGGGTCTGGAGCATGTCACAGTGGAGGACCTGGTCACAGAAGTCACACCAAAAGGCAGAGGTACGAAAACTCAACAGCAGGGGGTGCAGAAAAGTCTATTTTTATTCATATTATTAATTTGTTTACTAATTTATTTTCCAAGGTATGAGGCTCATTTTCAGTTATGCTTTTTTAAAATATTTCTTTTCTTTTTTAAATATACTAATGTTTTAATGGAGCGTGATCATTTTAAGCATGTTTAACTAATTAAAAGTTGGGTTTTTATGTAGTAGCAAAACTAATGGCAATTGAGTTTCGTGTGAAAATAAACAAGTTTTCTTAAGTCTTAATAAGAAAAACAAAAATGTACAAAAATAATAATCCTACTCAAGTAGATGTGCTGTTAAAGTGCAGTTTGCTTCCCTGATTTATGATTATTACACATAAACTACAACATGTTTTTGTCCGTGTAATCATTATGCAGCTTGACGTTTGGTTTAAAATGACTTTAATATTAGTTTATACATTTTCTTAGTTATTTACTGCCCTGATTCATGGTTATTACACATAAAACTTTTACTTTACTGCTGAAACGTTTAAAAACAAAATAGAGGGTAACAAATACAATAGTCACCAATAAACAATGTTCCATTTAATGTAATCGTTCAGTCTTGGTTTTGAATATTTCAGGCATAAAATTGAAAATGCATGATACTAAAATGTGTACCTAAAATTTAGTCTCACATCAAAATGTATTCCAGTACAAAATCACAAACGCAGACAATATATACTAAAATGTTGATGATAATAGAATGTGTCACTGTATGTTTACATATCACCACTTTGTTTCTCTCCCGTGTGCAGCGCTCGTACCCGACAGTGTGAAGAAAGAGCTCCTGCAGAGAATCAGAGCTTTTCTAGCTCAACACGCAACCTTGTGAAAGAGACGATTCCCGTCTAGACATTTTTTTACTCTCCGTAGATCCACAATTAAAATCCAAACTGATGTTTGTTCTCGTTGTGAGCAATGCTGAAGTGTTATTTTTATTTTGTATTGTGTGTTTTCATATTGATTTTAGTTTTGTTATGCAGCAGTTTTGGAAAAAAATAAAAGTCATGCCTATTTTGGTCACTCAGGTTCCCCCTTGTCTTTTTATTTAAGACCTGTTTGACTTCATGTCTTTGTTCAACAGAGAAATGCAAATCTATTTTTCCACTCTGCACCGACAGCTTCATGATGGATTTCTGTTTTTCTACATGACAGTAAGACAGAAATGTTACAGAGTGCTTGATTATTGCATCATTTAGTTCCCTCACTGACAAGTTGTACATTGATCTTATATATATATATATATATATATATATATATATAATATATATTCATAAAAACGACGCCACCACTACGGTGAGAACCCAGTAAAAAGTCTTTAACATGCCCAAATAAAATTTCCACAGCTTCCAAAGATTAATGACATTTATTGTAGTTTCTCAAGTCAATCGCATTTGTGCGGTCAAAAACTGCTTCTCCCAGGCATCTCACTAACAAATTAAGTAAATGCACATATAGAGGTGTGTGTGTGTGTGTGTGTGTGTATGTATGTATGTATGTATGTGTATATATAGATATATATATATATATATCTATATATACACACACACAAGAAAAAGAAAATCACCTTAACTCTTTACTTGAAGATTTAGCTGTCCAAGGAAAAACAGAAGAAAATTTGAGGGAAATTCTAAAAATCAATATTTGTGTGTGTGTGTGTATGTATATATATATACATATATGTATATATAAAAATATATATATACATATACGTATATAAAAATATATATACATATGTGTGTATATATACATATATATGTATGTATATATATATACACATATATGTATATATACACGTGTGTTTATATGTTTGCACACAAAGTAGGAAATGTAAAGAAAGATCACTGAACATCTGATCAACATGTTTGTTAATTAATAGCAAGTAACGTGATTAATTAGTTAAAGTAACACTAATTACTTTTACAACTATAAAAGTAACAAAAAAGGAATTACTTTTCCACTATTTTGTGGTCTTGAAGTAATAAGCATAACTAATACCAATTATTTTATTAATAAACAACTTTTAAAAGGTTTCTTTATAGGCCTACACATTCTTTATGTCGTTATTGTTTTTTGTTTCATTTCTTGGGTTGAAAATCAGATTATTTTTTAAAGCTTCCATGCTTCTGATACTATTTAGTGTTTAATTAAACATTTTTAGGTTTTTAAACATGGTTTCAAAAAGTATTAAATTGTTGATACTTTTGACAACCTTTGTATATTTCAAGTGTATTTTTGTATTTAAAGTGTTCACAGTCGTCCAGTGCAAACTTTTACTTTCTGCATAAATCAGTATATCGCTGTGGCCAATGAGCTCATGCTGCTGCAGTTATGCAATGTGTCCTTTCAGGAATTGTATTTTTAGTTTTTTCAGAGGAAGTTGACGCTCACAAGCCTTTCATCACTGTCTGAACCTGCCAGACAACATATCTGACTTCATGGAAAGAATTTGTCCCTTGATGTTGCAGACTTTAGAAAACACCAACAGTTAAAGGGTTAATTACACTATTAGACTGTTCCACGTGTGCAGCGTGGGCAGTCAGAGAGCTTGTGTTTGTCCCTGCGTGTGGTGGTTGTTGTTGTTGGGCATGACAGCTGTCAGTGCCTGTTGTTTTTCCAACATACTGGAACATTTATTGTGAGATTGATTGTGCAGAATCCTGCTGAATGCCAGTGAAAGAAAAAGGGAAACTTGATCATATATTCAGAAGATTTTGGCGCAAAACATCTCTTATCTAATTTAACTATTTGCTTGTGTCATTAAAAAAATGTCTAAAATATTGAGGTTTGAAGTTTCCAAGTTAAGGAAATTATTTAATATTTTGGGGATCACATTTATTCACTTTCTTGGTGACAGTTCTATGAGAACAGCTCTAAAACCCACAAGCTAACATTTCATATTACGTTTTTTTTATTCATACAAAACTCAAAGTATTGTCATAGCTGTCACACTTACTATCATTTTTATGGCTCAATATTTCATTTGACTACTTTAAACACTACAGAAAGCATGAGATTCAAGAATTCAAAGGTTTTGTTTGTCGCATATACAAACAGTATGTGTCATGATATGCAAAGTAGCATAAAACGGTCCAATTAATATTCAATTATTTCCCCATAGTAATCTCTCTCTACCACTTGAGGCTGCTAAAGCTGCAAAGTTGACCTCTCGTTTTATTTCTCTCACTCATCAGCTGATCAGATTTCTGTCTTTAAAGTGATTTGACACTACATCGCTTTGTTTGAGCTCATCTGATTCAAAAGGAACCAAAACTTTTTTCTTCTTTGAATTTCTGTTGATTTTACTTATTCTACTCAGTAGGGGGGGTTATGTTCCTGTGTTATTTGCCCTCATGCATCTATTTGTTAGGGTTTCATATACAATTTCATATTTGTAATACTTCCCAGTATTTTTTTTTATATTCATAGCTCAGTGATATCAGCTCCACTGTGAATCCTGCATTAATTCAGACGTGGCCCTTTCTCATGATTATGTTATTACAGACAAAGAAAAACTTCCAACATTCAGACTACCACCCTGTGATTCAAACCATAAATAAAATGAAAAAAGGTTTATATACTCTGCAAAACTTGAGGCAATGCATCGTATCCGTTTTTGTGCAGGTTTTTTTCAAATCTCTATCCAACAGCCTGGATTTTAATTTCTCACTAAAAGACGAAACACAAAAAGAACAGACCCAACTTTATGCCACAAGGCAAGGTCAGAAATCAATGTGAATTTGGTGAGTTAGTCTTAATGAAAATAAAGTGACTAGTTATTAAACCACAAATTATAACTGTAATTTTAAATGCACTGTACTGTAGACATTCTGCAAAAAATGAATGCGTGGCATGCTATGTTCACTCAGTTATGCAGGTGTCTTTTAAAATCATGGCAATCAAAGACTAATTAAACAATTACTGATTTTCATTCATCACTCAAAAGTACAAAGTAATAAAGACTCAACAAACAGACTCACAGCTTCATATGGCACAGGAACTTTATTTAGAACACTTGAGCAAAAACACAGACATTTCAGGAATTTTATTCATAACACAGCCAAACTGGCATTTTACAGCATAAACATTGGGATGTATTTAAGACCACAATGAGATTATCTGTCCTGTTTAACATGTTCTTTCTAATACGCCTCACCCTCTACTTCACTCTCACCCTCCACAGATTCATCTCCAACCTCCTCATAATCTTCCTCCAAAGCTGCCATGTCAGAGAACTCTCTCTCTCCTCCATACCCTCAACCTGTACATCAGATCAAACTTGTGATCAACCTGATCCCAGGCCTCTGAAATGGCAGTGGTGTTGATCAGCATGCACACGGCCCTCTTCCTTGGCCAGGTCTCCACTAGGAACTACAGTGGGAGGCTGGTAGTTGATGCCCACCTTGAGACAAATGGGGCACCAGTCCACAAACTGGACTTGGTCTTAATGGTCAAGTGGCTTAGGACCAGATTTGAGAAGAATAGGGACATGTCGGACAAAAGCACCAAATTATTTCCACATGCTCTCTGTCACCAAAAGTGTCAACTTTTGGTGATAGAGAGCATGTGGAAATAATTTGTTTCAACTTTTGGTAGGAGCCACTTTGTCAAGATTCTGGATCGGAGATGGCAGCCATATAAAGTCTATGAGAACCAATATATCTTCCAAGCCATTTAGAAGGTCAATCTTGGTGTCAAAATCTACATTTTCTGGATATTTTCATAATTTAGAGCTATTGAGAATATCACTAGATGATTATTTGATAAAAATGATAAGTTAACTTTCACCATGTATTTAGATAATTTCAAAGTTTCTAAGCGGTTGGACGTATATTGATATTAGGTCATATACAGTGCACGTATTCTGAAAAATGAATAACATGCATACATTTAATTTCAACTTTATTAGCTTTACTCATATTATTTGTTACATTTACAACTACAAAGATCTTTGCAATTCCATTGTGCCTTCATGCATGAGCACCTTGCACCAAAACCGCTTGCACCTTTACAACCACACTTGACCAGTTCACTGCAAAGCTTAGAACATATCTATTTGATCAAATAATCATCTAGTGATATTCTCAATAGCTTTAAATGATTCCTTGACCCAGAAAATGTATATTTTGGCCCCAAGATTGACCTTCTAAGTGGATTGGAAGATATATTGGTTCTCATAGATTTTATATGGCTGCCATCTCCGATCCGGAATCTTGATGAAGTGGCTCCTACCAAAAATTGAAAGCTATGGTGATAGAGAGCATGTGGAAAAAAATTGGTGCTTTTGTCCGACGTGTCCCCTTTATTTAGCTCAGCTGCCGGACTATAATGGTGGAGATGGCAGCAATAACATATTTGGGCACCACATCACCAAGGCAGCAGGCCATGTATTTGCCATGGTGAGGGCCACATTTCCCCATCTGATAGGTTGGCTCAAAGCAGCAAGTTAGTGATTTCTGACACTGTTAACTGCTCATGGGAAGCCTTTTCAGCAGAGATGACGGTGGTGGCCAGAGGGAAGTGGATACATTGGTATGGCACCAAGTTGGTCTGGAACTCATACCCAAAAAGCTATAAGGAGTCTGGTTGTTCTGCAGGAGTGTTGAAGGAAACAGATATATCCTACCAGAGCAGGGCGTCCCTCTCTACCTTTAATAACTCCTGAAGACCCAGCTCTTCAGAGAGCATCTTCTCTCCTAGCACCACACGACAATTCAACTCCTTAAAGAATTGTCACAAGAACTAATGGCTCTTATTGCACTATTCCTTGATTGTTCCCATTTTTTCCTGTAAGTTGCTTTGGATAAAAGCGTCTGCTTTTGACTAAATGTAAATGTAAATATATAAATGAAAAGAGCTCATAAGACAATGACAAAGACTGGCAGTGATGATTAACACTCTCATCATAAACTAATAATACACTGATACCTTGTATGCTATGAAATCACTTCCTGTCTTCGGTTTGCTCCGATGTTGTTGCAAAATACTGTGTTGAAATCAAAACGTCTGTAAATATTTTTAAGCTGCAGAGTGTCATAACTCAGATTGTTGCCACAAGAGTCCCGATTAAGGAGCTGCAGTACCGGGCAAAAGTTTGGACACACCTTCTCATTCAATGGTTTTTCTTTATTTTTTATTATATTTTCTACATTAAAGATTAATATTAAAGACATCAAACAATTAGGAATTATGTAGTAAACAAACAAGTGTCAAATAAACCAGAATATGTTTTAGATTTGAGATTGTAGACACATTTAGACAACAAATTCTGGTTTGTTATTATTGGTTTTATGCATTTATGATGTGGTTATTTCCAATTTAAAACATCTAGGAATCATATTTTTTACAGCATGTTTCTAAACTTTGAATAAAAAGGCTGCAGACAAAATAACAGGAACAATATTTTCCTGTCACCATCCATTCCTCTGCTGCTCTGCCAGTAATTTTCCACTCTCCTCCCCTCTGCTCACTCTCCCTGCTGGCCACGCCCTTCTCATCAGCCAACTCTGTTCACCTGTGCACTCAGGTGCTCCTCATCAGCATCCAGCCACTATTTAAGCTACACCAGCCCAGCACTACAGCGCCAGATTGTCTTTGTAGTATGCAGAACTTTCCAGCGCTTTTCCTCGGCTTGATTTCCTGGTTCCGACCCTGCTTGTTCCTGACCCAGAATCTTCGTCTCTGCCCTGGATATCTAACTGCCTTCCGTCCCCGACTCCGAACCCTGCCTGTGAGTTCCTGGTGTTATTTTGTCTGCTTCTGTTGCCACTCCGGCTTCTCCGTGGAGGATTACTCTTCGGCCAGCTTTTGCTTTGGACTTCTGGACTGCAGCTCTGTCTATAGACTTGTCAAGAAATACTGTGTTCCTGCCTGCTGCCTAGTGCAGTCATCTGTTGTTCACTGTTGCAGTAAAATAAAGAACATAAAAATCACAGTAGGACTGTACTGCGTTTGGGTCTTCCTGATTTGTGACATTTTCCAATGCCAGAAAAAAATAAAAACTGAAGAAAAATTATCAGCATTCTCAGGTTGTATTAATATTTGTTTTTATCCTCATGTGAGGCCACCAGGGTCATGATGGTGAACCAGTTTCTAATCTTAATAATTGTGCTTATTCTTGGGCCTGTTTTTGCTGTTCTTGTTTTTTTCTTTTGTTATTAGGTAGACTGGCTCCTTGAGATGAACCAAAACTCAGTGTTGAAGTAATCTATTTAAAATGATTGGCAAGTTTATTGTAAAAGAGTAAAGAAAAATAAGTAAAAATGTAACTACATAAAAATATATTAAGTAGTTACAACAGAAAATGCTGTTTACATAGATAATCAATAATAGTAGTACAATAATATATTTGTAACATATAAAACAATCTCAGTGGGTCGATTCTACTTTTTACTCCATTTAGCCACCAGCTTTTATTACTTTTCAGGTCCAGCTTTATAAAAAAAAAAAAAAAAAAGACATGATACATTTAAAGTGATTGGACATATCTTATAATTAAACCACATAACAGTATATTAAGTAGTTAAATTAGCCCAATACAGTGCATCAATACAAATAAACTTATAATATATTTAGAATAAATAAAAAAAATCTGAGTGGGTCCATTCTACATAACGAGTACTTTTACTTGTTATACTTTAAGTACATTTTGATGCTGATACTTTTATACTTTTGAATTGTGAATGCAGGATTTTTACTTGGTAAGAGATCTGGTCACTTTTTCCACTCTTGTTTACTGGTTCAACACATATTTACATCCCAAAAATTGTTCAGATTATCTTACATCATGCAAATCATGCATCACTATCACACCCTTGACAAAATCACTTTTTATAGTTTCACTACTTCCCCTTCACTTCCATTAATATTTTGTATTTTTAGATTTCCATGAAGCCGTGTGACTCATCCTACTTTTTGACCCAGCTTTGCTCTCTGACGGGAAATGGACAAATCTGTCTGTGATTTCAGCAACACGTTCAGTCTGTGGTGGTGGTTTAATTGCATGACTAGCAGCAGAGTCTCCTCCTCCCAGCTGCAGGTGAGAGGCGGGACACTGAGCAGCTCTATAAAGAGTCAGTGCACGGAGCTGTGTGCTAACCTGAGCGTCTCTATCTCTACCTGGACACCTCACACACCCAACAGGCAAACAGCGTTTTTAACAGGTGGGCTTTTTTCATTTTTAATCACATTTTAATGCAAAAAATATACTTAATCACAATTTTGATTGTGGAAATATATATTTTTGGAATATAATTACAATGTGACTGTAATCAAATGTGTTTTGGTTTGGGGTTTTTTTTGTTTGTTTTTTAACTTTTTTAATTTGTTTTCTCATTTCCTCTGGATTTCCATTTCTTTCCTTCAGATTTGTGTGTATCATAACAGCCCGAAATGAGGCATGAAACTGCCTTATTCTGCCGTTTACAGATATTACAATGAAAATAATTATTTCTGTTGTTAATGTTTGGCCCATAGACTGTATGATTCATTATTATTATTATTATTATTATTATTATTATTATTATAGTCTTTATTGAGAATTAAGGAACATTACAATCATGAGGTCAGGCAAAAAGTGAGTTTAAGAAATAAATGTCATGAAACAAAGAACTAATCAGGAGAAATAGTAGTAAAAAATAATAATAATTTAAAAAAAAGAGGTAGGCTACATACATCACGTCACGCAGAGAATATGAAGTACATAAAGTTCATATAGTCAAAATCATATAGTTATTAAAAATTAAGGTTATACATTCATCAGGCTGTCATAATATTGAAGAAATAATTCATTTTTTTTGTCTTTTAAAATTCTGTGAGATTTAAGAAGATAGTTGAATTCAAGGAGAAACACCTTAAACTTTGGCTTAGCTTTGAGAAACTGTATGATTTATTGTTATTTGACCCAGCAGCTCCTCCACAACATCAGGCTGCAGGTGAAGCAGCAGGGAAACCTGGGAAATCTCCGGGATGGGGTCCCCGATGAAGTCGGCGGCTCTGCTTCTCGCACTTTGTTACTTCTGCAGTAAGTAGAAACTTAAAAAGTACCTTTATTGTGAAAGTTTGTTAAAATGTGCATTTTTTTAATGGAGTTCCTTTGGTCTATCGGTAAGTTTGCGCCTTTTTAAAAGGCGTAAATTGTGCAAAATTCCCTTCAAGTCACCGCTTACTCACTCCTTTTATTCTTGCATTGTCATTTTAAGTTCTTATATTTATTTATGTATATTTCAGGTGCTCAACGCGTTGACTACGTAAATCCACGTCGAGGCAGCATCAATGGAGGAACACGACTCCATATTCAAGGACGCGGTAAGAAACTGAGGCCTAAAACAGGATAATAGCTTTGTTAACTTTTAATCCAAAACTGTGATGCTCAAATTTTGTTATGGACCATTTATCAACAAAAATAAATGTGAACAATGTTTTTTTTAAAGAAGCTATTAGAATTTAAATATGACACATGCATTTATAAGCTATTGTGTCCACTGCAAACAAAAATATATATATATTCCAGAATTGTACTGTATTATTTCACAGGTTTTTCTTGTCCCCCCCCCCCCCCCTACTTTTAAGTGCAAATGCTATATAAAAATCCTTTTATTACAATTATTAACTATAAAATGGAGTTTGAAATTAATATAATGATATATTATTGATTTTTTTTACAGTATTATTACATTTCTTAATGGCCTTGAATGTAAAATTACAGTGAATTCTATGTTTAAAAAATACACATCATATTGTTGAATGTAAAATTAAGTTTTTGTTTTCTTACAGTTACAGATTTAATATAAAAAATGTAAAGAATTGTAAAGGAAAAAAGAGAGAAAAAACCCCCACTGTCAAATAACAATTAACAACTATAATTTATTTTACAAATAATTTCTTTAAATACAGATAATATAGAGTAAATATCTGTATTTAAAATATATATATCTGTAGAATAAGTGCTGTGTATGATCCATATTTTAAAGACATTTTCTGTAAAATAGCATACAGTTGTTTACTGTTATTTGACAGTAAGTGTTTGGCAAGTTTTTTTTTGCCAGACTTTTAACCGTTTTGTTTTTTTATGATTTCATTTGTTTACAATGTAGTTACAGTAGTTGTGGATTTTTTCTTTCTATACTGTCAACTACTTATCTAAAACTTGTTGGACTTTAGCTTTTTTTCATTATATTAAACATTTTCTTGAGTAGGACTCATCCTATTTGCTTATTGACTCCTTTACCCAGAAAAAAAACCATTTTGAATTTATCAGTATGCGTTTTTTTTTCCCCCTCAGGTTTTGCTCAGGAGAAACAATTCCAGCTGAATCCAACAGACGACACATTCGGGAACCGTGTGACCCTGGTGTCAGATACCCGCTCGATTCCTTGTGATGTAGAAAGAGACTCAACACACTACAACCAGATCATGTGTTACACCAGGTAGGCACACTTTTTATTGCATTTTCCATAAATCAAACCAACATAAAGAGGTCAGCATGTAGAATGTACAATAATCTACAACATAGTGGTCAGAAATGGTAAACTTCGGTCATAGTACAATAAGAGTAACGCAATAAGGTTCTGGGAGTCAGGTTATGTATTTAGATGGGATAAAGAGAGTGTAAGTTTGTAAACTAACAATAGAAAGGGAGCTGATTTAGAAGGGGAAAAATGAGAAAAAATGCATTTAAAAAAAGTAAATAAATAAAATATAATAAAAAACATAAGTAAAACAATAAATACGTTTTAAAAAAGTAATAAATAAATTAAATAAAAATAGAAATAACATTATGGGGGAAAATAAATACATAAAAAAATAAATAAGTAAATAAATTAAATACAAATAAAATAGCATTTGGGGAAAAAGTAATTCAATAGAATAAAATTATAATAACATTTGGAAAAAAATAAAGAAGTAAAACAATAAATACATAAAAAAGTAAATTAATTAAATACAAATAACAATAATAATAACATTTGGAAAAAATAAATAAGTAAAACAATAAATACATTAA
Organism: Centropristis striata; assembly: GCF_030273125.1. Classification (NCBI taxonomy): domain Eukaryota; kingdom Metazoa; phylum Chordata; class Actinopteri; order Perciformes; family Serranidae; genus Centropristis; species Centropristis striata. Next base: position 17,271,280 of record NC_081530.1, read on the forward strand.
AAAAAGTAAATAATTAAATAAAAATAAAAATAAACATAACATTTAGAAAAAATAAATAAGTAAAACAATAAATACATAGATAAAAGTAAATAATTAAATAAATAAAAATATATAATAACATTTGAAAAAATAAATAAGTAAAGAAATACAAAAAAATAACTAAACAGATGAACCGGCCCCGGATAAGCGGAAGAAAATGGATGGATGGATGGATAAACAGATGAAATACAAATAATAATAATAATGATAATAATAATAATAATAATAATAATAATAATAATAATAATAATGATAATAATAATGTACAAAAATAAATATTAAGGGAGTCGCTGTAGGTTCTCGAAGTACGTCAGAAAAAGGGCCCCACACCATTTCAAAGTGTTGGTCTGAGTTACAAACTGAGTTTTTGGGTTAAAGTTAGGTGCACTCCAGCGAATATACACATTTTAAATAAGTTACTTGGTGGACTCAGAATATCTAAAATGATGATTTGGTCCATCTCAGAGCCATGCCGAAGGGTAGATACTTGGTCCATGTCAGCGTGAACGGTATTCCCATTCCTGAGAACAGTCTGCGTCATAACAGCTTCAATGTAAGTATGCAGCGGTTACAACAAAGCAGTAAGCTTCATTTACAATCAAGCAGTCACATTCAGATCGATTTATAACAGGTTTAACAACAACTTTTTCCATTCTCACTATAACTGTTTTCAGACCGTCTGGTGGCGCACGCCTACGATCAAGACACTGAGTCCAGTCAGCGGTCTAGCGGGTACAGTTTCTTTTCTATAACATGGAGTTAATTTACAGAGTGCTTTTTGTATTTTTTATTAAACATACTTCAAAATCCCTGCAGGCTCCGAGGTGACGGCCCATGGAATGATCTTTTCTGATGTCTACGGAAGCAACACAGACAAGAGCTCCAACGGCCTCAACGTCAGATTTCTGAGGTACTGAAATAAAATAAAAGGGTTTACTTGAAATGTGGACATTACTATAAAGATTTAAAAGTGGGAGGCAGAAAGACGAGGCAAACGTCCACCTCAACCCAAAGATAAACTGACTTGATTTTAGTGGTGAAAGGTCAAAGGTTAGAGATACTTCCAACTCCTTTATAGTGTACTTCTATTCTTACTGTGTATACTTGTACTCAGTTGTATACTTTTACTCTTTTTGTGTATTGATCTGCTTCATTTGTTTATACGTTTACTCCTTTAGCATATACATTTAATCCTTTTGTGTATACTTTTACTCTTTTTGTGTATACTTTTACACCTTTTACTCTTTTTGTGTATACTTATACTCTTTTTGTGTGTACTTATACTCTTTTGGTTTATACTTGATTCTTTTTATGTATACTTTTATTCCTTTTGTGTATACTTTTTCCAACTACTTTTGTGTATACTTTTACTATGTTTGTGTATACTTTTACTACTTCTGTGTATACTTCTTCCTTTATATATACTTTTACTCTTTTTGTGTATACTTTTTATCCTTCTGTGTATACTTCTTCTTTTATGTATACTTTTTCTGGTTTTGTGTATAATTTTACACTTTTTTGTGTACTTTTACTCCTTTTGTGTATACTTTTACTCTTTTTGTGTATACTTTCCAACTACTTTTGTGAATACTTTTACTAAGTTTGTGTATACTTTTACTCCTTCTGTGTATACTTCTTCCTTTATATATACTTTTACTCTTTTTGTGAATACTCTTGTGTATACGTTTTCTCCTTCTGTTTATACTTCTTCTTTTATGTATACTTCATCTACATCTACACTTTTGGTGAATTTTTTTTTTGTGTATACTTTTACTCTTTTCGTGTATATTTTTACTCTTTTTGTGTATACTTTTACTCCTATTTTGTATACTTTTCATTTTATTCATTATTTTCTTTTATATTTTATTACTAATTTGTTATGTGTTTGAAATCAATAAATTGGTCAATATGCTCTTGTAATCAATCAAAGAAAATGATCCTCTGTGTTTTGCAGAAGCTACATGGGAGGGATGCCATGCGAGCTGCTAAAGCCAAACTCAGATGAGCTGTAAGTCTGGATGTGCCGAAGATTTCATTTTAGTAATGAAACAAAGAAAAAACCCCACTGCAAAATAGACGGCTCTATAGAGAATAAACATTTTCAGATATGTGTCACAGCAACTTCAGCTTCAGAGAAGTGAAGCTATGTTAAATAAACTGATGTAAAGCTAATAAAAATGCTTTTCCTATTATTTTCTAAAGATATGGGTTAGAGCTGGACTCTGAAACCTCTTGGTGGGGACGCGTGACCTGTAAAATGACCGGGACGTATGTTGGTAAGCTGTTTTTGTTCAGAATTTCAACTTTTATCAGTCAATTTCAAAACTGTCATTTATTAACAATGTTTTGTTTCCAACAGGGCATCAAAACTTAAGCTACATTCTTGACAATGATTTTGGAAGGTAAAGCACTATTAAAACATTTGAACATTTGAAATTTCTGCACCTCTTTACATTTTAACTTTGGTTTAACATAATAATAATAATAATAATAATACACTTTATTTATAATGTACTTTAGATTAAAGGAAATCACAAAGTGCTACAGGTTAAAAGCATAACAGTCTAATTATAAAAAGCATTTTAAAAAAAGGATAAAAAGGATATGAAACAGCTAAAAAAAGAAAGAAAAAATAATCTAGAAACCATCCACATACACGCACCTTTAAGATTTGAGAAAGATCTCTAACCACTAGGTTTATTCAACATGAAAGTGCAGCTATAAACTGAAAAATGCATTGATATAAATCCTTTTTTTTTTTTTTTTTTTTTTATCTTTAGGAGTTTACCAGAAAAGAACCTGTACAGAGTTTCATCTGTGGGCAAGCTCTACATGTTTCAGACCTTTGCAGGTAAATTAGACAGAAAGACATTTGTTCACAATGAAGTATTCCCTCTGTTTACTTCATTTCAGTGACGTATTTGTTATGTTTCTTGTTCAGAGGTGACAGCAGTCTCCCCGTCCATGGGCAGCGTCGAGGGAGGAACCCTGTTGACCGTCAGCGGCCGTTTCTTCGACGAAACTGATCGCCCGGCACGTGTTCTTGTTGGAGGTAACCAGACTGGAAACAAAAAAACTCCCCAGCTAAATCCAGTTTCAGACACCATGACAACTTTTCTGATATTGTTCTCACACGGTACAAAATGTTCAGCATGAATGGATGAATGTCGCGCATCTCCACAAAAGAAAAAAACCTGGCACATTGTTGGGTTGATGGTGATAATCCCTTTCAACACAAACAGAATGTGTGAATACTTTGAGACACAACAAACAAAAGGAAATCAAGAAATCAAGGAGTTGTCACACGATAGATGAAAGAATCTCCTAGAGACATGACAGAACGTGACAAACAAGCTGGTGTTGTGTTGCAAAAGGCGTCATGAGTCGTTTAACATGTTGTAACAGTACGTGTCGAACAGATGATGATTGTACTTGTATAAGTGTTCTTGTTCTGACACAATCATCATCGGAAGGAAAACTTCTTAGATGATGAACTCTGACTAATTCAAGGACTTGGTTTTAGTCAGTCAAAACTACTTTTATGCTGATATTTTCATAATTAAGTTATGAATATATTGTTTTGGTTATACAAAGGGCCCTGCACTGCATTAAGGTAACTTCAACTCTTATGGCCTCCTCGAATTTACTACCCTCTGGTGACTTAGTGGCCAAAAATGTCCATGCACACAAAAAAAAACCTGCTATTTAATCCCCATACATCAATATTTTTAATGCTTTTTTTCCACAAGTCTCTTAAACAACTTTAGAGTTGTTCAAAACTACTACATTCAAACATTTTAACTCTTTAATAATAATTATAATAATACATTTTATTTGGAGGCGCCTTTCTTGGCACTCAAGGACACCGTACAAAAAAGATAGAAAAGAAACAGCAATAAAATTCAATAAAATACACAGAATTAATAACAATACAATACAATAGATAGATTGGACAGGGTAATTGTCATTAGAGGTAATAGACAGTTTTAAACAGATGTGTTTTGAGTTGTGATTTGAAATGAGGGAGTTTATATATTTGAATTATTCCATAATGTTTTGTTTTTTTTTAAACACAAAAAATGAATTATTTTCCATATAATAAATAGTAGGGGGCTGGGGTTTTGATGGTGATTAGAGTCTTGGATATGTCAAAGATTAGATTAAATTAGATTAGATTAGATTGGATTAGATTAGATAAAAAGATTTTTTTATTTTATGTAATGCCAGATACCCCCTCTGGTGACCTACGGGCCCAAATTGTCCTCACACACAAAATCTGCTATTAAATCACCATACATCAATATTTATTTTTTTTATTTTTTTTCATAAATCTCCTAAACACCTTCAGACTTGTTCAAAACTACCAAACATTCACATCATTTTCAGAATTTTAACCCTTTATTTGCCAGTTTATATATTTGAATTGTTCTATAATTTCTTTGAAAACAAAAACAAAAACAAAATTATTTTCCATGCAATAAATAGGTGGGAGCTGGGGTTTTGGTGCCGATTAGAGTCTTGGATATGTCATAAGCAACAAAATTGATTTGATGGCATTTTTTTTTTAAGTAGTGCCAGATACTCCCTCTCATGACCTTTGTGGCCAAAAATGTCCACGCAGACAAAAACTGCTATTAAATCACCATACATCAATATTTTTTTCTTCTTTTTTTTCCATAAATCTATTAAGTCTTAGATTTATCAAAGTCTGACAAGTTCTTAAAAAAGATTTCCTCTCCTTATTACAAAATGTTCAGAATTTTCTCGAGCTGTAATATGATCTTTAGATCCCAAAGTCACATTTAAAATGTAGAAACTGTTTCACATTTCCAGTATTGCAGCTTTCTGGCTAACATATCGGAAGGTAAATAGCCTCAGCCTGAGTCAAAACTACGTTAGGTCAGTTATCTTCTTCAGTAAAGAAATACTGACGGAAATAAGAAACAAAAAACGATCTGAAATAAAAAATAAATATTGGCTTAATCTAAACCTGCAATCAAGATTCTGATCTTGCACTTAGACAGAGACTATAAGATGAACAAAAATAAACAGACATACTCATAAAGGCAACAAACATGTAGCCACACTCCCAGAAAAATATGCACATACACATAAACAAAAAAATCCCAAAAATACTCTTTGTGACTTTTTGTCTCTGTAGATTTCTCTCAAATTCACCCAAAAATACCATAAGATAAGGCCTCATTTGCATATTTAAACATAACATTTCAGAAAACGTGTAACACAAAAATGTTTTGATGTTGGTCATCAACTTGGGAAGTTTCATTCAAATGCTTTACCCGGGACGCAGCGAGACAAAGTTTGAATCCGGCTCATAGTTTTCTCCATTCATTCACTCTGTCTCTCTGCCTCTATCAAGCCATAAAATGGCCAAAAATGTCTTTAATTCACCTGTCGTGTTTTCCCTTGAGCACTGGAACACAGCAGTGCAGCATGTCACTATACAATGTGTATTATACTCTCTCTCTTTCTCTCTCTCAGTGCAGCCTGTCTGTTATTGTGTTTGTGTCTGTTGTCGTGAGCAGCTTTCATTCTCTGATGTTTTCCTCCAGGCCTGCCGTGTGAGATCGAGAGTCTGTCCGACAACAGAATTACGTGCAGGACGCCCAAACACGAGATGAACAGCAACGTGCCTGTCTACCCAGGTGAGACACACCTCCCTGTCTCCTCTCCCTTTGTCCTTTTGATGTGCTGAAACAAAACGCTTGTCTTTATTTTTTTGCTGTGTCATTATCGGAACAAAGCATTAACTCCAGGTGACACGTTGATCACCGGAAGAATTTAAAGCATCTGTCATGCTCGTCATCACAAACAGTGGTCCTGCAGGACTCACGCCAACACTTGTCACAATTCATCAAGACTCAGGACTTTGATGTGCTGTGTACCATGACAAGATAACTTGTTATCTGACTGCGACACGAGCACATATTTTTGATGGTACATCATACAAAAGACCTTTGATGGAGCTGATGTCAGGAGCAGATACCGGTTTCTAAAACCTTTTGTATCAGGAATTCCATCAAATAAAAACATCTTATGTTTGTATTATCATCTGAGCTGCTGCATCAATTTCTTGATTTTTGTTTAATTTCAAGATTGGAAAAAGCACAACTCTCTAAGTCGGGATTCGATCGGCACACCATTGGTCTCATCAGATAAAGGCTTTGAAATAAAATATCAGCATCAGTGAGAAATACAAATTTTCGCAGATATGATGCAATGTTACGTGTCTGCCCAATATCAGCGGGGACCATCATGATAACAGCAGGCGTAATAGTAAAACCTGCTGACGTCAACTGTGACGTCTACAACATCAAAAGTTGTCTAAATACTTCTTTTTTTTTTACGTCTCTGGACTGAAAATGAAATTTCAACGGCAGATCAGTGTTCAATTGTAAAAGAAGCAAAATAATCCTTAACCCTCCTGTTATGTTGCGGCTCAAATTGACCCATTTCAAAGTTTAAAAAAAACAAACAAAAAAAAAAAACAGTTAAACGTTTTTTTTTTTCAGGATGAAACTTCTTCTGCTTGATTTAATAAGTGTAATCAACTTATAAAATGAAAATAGTTCAATTCACATATTTGTGTGTCAATCAATATTATCAATGTTATGTTATCAATGTTATCAATATCACTCCATAAAAAGTAAAAAAAAAGTATAATACATTCTTTTTGATCAATGTCATGTAAAACTGGTAAAAAAAAAAAAAAAAAGGTTAATAATGGAGTTAAAAATGAAATATAAACAATGTTTATTGGGATATTTTAGTTTCTGACACTTTTGGATAATTAAACAAATCAAATTGACCCAGGAACATTATTTCTGTCACTGAGAAACGAACATAACAAGGGGGTTAAATATGGATACTTTTTATTCCTTGTGTGGTTATTCATATGATTTAAGAGTTTCACAGTTTGCCACACATCCACTGGATAATAATTTCTAATTTGAGATGCATTTACATCCGAATATTCTTTTTTATAAAATGTCAGAAAACTGAGAAAAATGCCCAAAGTGCGGGAACCCAAAGTGATGTCTTGGAACATTTTATATTGTCTGAAACCACAAAATCCACAAAGATGTTCAGTTTAATATCATCAGTGGTGGAAGAAATATTCAGATCCTTTACTTCAGTAAAAGTACTAATACCACACTGTGAAATACTGCACTACAAGTACAAGTCCTGCATTCAAAACTTACTGAAGTAAAAGTACAAAAGTTATCAAAATGTTTTTAAAGTATTAAAAGTAAAAGTACTTGTTATGCAGAATTGACCCACTCAGATTGTTTTATATATTCTAAATATATTATTAGATTATTTGTATTGATGGATTTATGTAAGCAGTATTTAATCTTGTAAAGGTGAGCTCATTTTAACTAGTTAATGTGTTGTTATGAGGTTTATTAAAAATGTTTTTCATGTTAAATCTCGACCTGAAAAGTAACTAAAGCTGTCAGCTAAATGTAGTGGAGTAAAAAGCACAATATTTACCTCAAAATGTAGTGGAGTTCATGTATAAAGTTATATAAAAAATACAAGTAGCTCAAATTTGTACTTGAGTTAATGTACTTAGTTACATTCTACCACTGAATATCTCATTTCAAAGAAAAGCTGCAAGTTCCTACATTTGAGCAGCTGAAATCCATGAATGTTTAGCTTTTTTTAGCTTGAAAACCGATTATCAAACTGTTTGTTTAATCGACAGATAATTTCATCTTGAACTTTTTGATTGATTGATTGATGGATTGATTGAGAATTTATTTGAACACAAAATAAAAGATGAACATTTAAAAACAAATGAACAACTTGGGAAGTTTCAAACAAATAAATACAAGACAACAACACAAAATGAAACAACAACGAGACTCAACACTTATTTGTGTTCAAAAGGAGTGGGAAGAAGCCAAAGCTTATTAAATCCCACCCCTTTAACTTTAACTTTAATACCACACTGTTTATTTCTGTGTCGTATCCTCTTCAGGTGGAAGAGGCTCTTGGATGGAGGTGTGGAACGACACACGACCCAGATACCTGACGGACATTTGGGACTTGAACGAGAACTCGACAGGGTACTGGGCGGGCTGGGTCGACACCTTTCCCCACGTCTTTCCTCATGAAATCCAATATTTCTGCTCGCGACTCAGAGGCTTCTTCGTGCCTCCAGTCACCTCCAACTACACCATCTACCTCGTTTGTGACGACCGGTGTGAACTCTACCTCAGCAACTCCAGCCGCCCAGAGCACAAAGTATGAACTCCTGTTATCATCTGAGAGAGACATTTACATGTTGTATGGAGGGATGGTCGTTAAGAATTTGGTCGATCAAGTGGAATTTTTAATCGGTCTGGGTATTTTTTTTAATTTTAATCTTATCTATGACACGGCCGAGTGTGTAAAGGTTAACGTCAATAAGACAATGAGCTGAGAATTAAGTTGGATAAAGCTACAGTGTGTAAACTGAAAGTTGCAATAACAATTATAAAACACACAGAAATACAAGAGTAGTAATTTGTGCTAAACTAGCTTACAGTATCCAACCTTGCTAGCATGAATAACTAGGTTTAATTTGACCCAAAACGTATTTAAACACATTTAGATATGCAAGATTACTGTGAAAACTAACCTCATGGAGTATGTATAAAAACATAGTGATTAATGGATTAATTGATCGGTAACGTTATAGATGCTCGAGTTGGCAGGTTTCTTCCAAGCGCCCATCCCTACTTGCTGCCATGAATTACTTGGTTTCATTTGATCCAAAACTTATTTAAATACATTTAAATATGCAAGATTACTGTGAAAACTAACCTCATGCCTCTTCGGGGGCTAAAACATAAAACATTTAACTCCTTGACGTTATCTTTACAGTTTAATCTCACTTGAGTTAGTTACGATCGACAGGAAGTCTATTTTCGTCCTTTCAAAATAAAATCGTCCGTCAGCAAAACAGGTATTTGCATAGTACTGTATTTGATCATGCATCCAAATAATTGATCGTTACCGTTATAGATGCTCGAGTTGGCAGGTTTCTGCCAACTTTTAGTTTAGTTTAGTATTAGTTGTATGTAATATTCTGTGAGTAAATCCTCATATATTGTTTTTTTCCCACAACCTCCACTTCAGGTTAAGGTTGCCCACCAGACGAGTTATACTAACTCATTCTTAAACAGACCGTCACAGAAGTCTAAAGTAATGGCTCTAGAAGGAGGAGAACAGTAAGTACACCGTGCTGCATTTAAATTAACTCTAGCTGTCTCTTAGGAATAAACATTTTAAAACCTTTTTTGTTTTTTTTCTGTAGCTACTACTACGAAATCCTACAACAGGATTATGGCGGTCCAGGTAGTGTCAGCGTGGCCTTGTTTCGAGGGGAGAGCGACTTCACAGAAGAGCAGACTGACGACGCTGTCAATGAGGTCCAGAACATCGTGGCTGACTATGACGTGAACGATGAGGAACAGGTGTGTGTTTTATTCTGTCAAACATATTTTGGGAACTCGTTTAAGTCACATGAGAATTTCGATAAGACTCTTATCTGTCAGGAGACTGTTAGCTTAGCTTAGCATAAAGAATAGAGACTGGTGGCACACTATATTCTTGTGAACTGGTGGTACTGTAAGCTGACTTTTCAGTCCTCTAAAAAATGACTCTACACTGTAAAAATAATGGTAAAAAAAAAAAGAAGTCTGGCAAAAAAAATTGCCAAACACTTCCCATCAATTAACAGTAAACAGTATGTTATTTTACAGATAATTTCTTTAAAAAATATGAATAATATATAATAAATATATGTATTTATCCATAAATAAATGTAATTATATATTTAATATATATAGAAAAATATATATCTGTATAATAATAATAATAATAATAATAATAACAATAATAATATGACAGTAAGTGTTTTAAACTTTTGCTGTCTGATTTTTTACCGTTGTTTTTTTTTTTACATTTTGGATCAAAAGTTTTACTGTAAGAAAACAGAAAGTTGCCTTAATTTTACATTCCGCAATATTATGTGAATTTTATCTATTTCTACAAAAAAAATCACTGTAATTTAACATTCAAGACCATTACATTAAGCAATTATATAATACTTTTAAAAAAATCTATAAAGTCCCATTATATTATTACATATTCATACAGATTTATACTTCCATTATGTGGTAATACAAGTAATAATACAGTACTTTCTTTTATTAGTGTAGTGCTTTCCTTCTTTCTGGTTGTTTCTACCTTTCCAGTTGTGATTTTTGGAGCTAGAGATTCCTTTATCTGTAGCCACTTAATGCATTTTAATCCGAGGATGCAGCTTTTTTTTACTGACGGTTTGTGTTCTCCTGCTGTTTAACTCACATCTTCTCTCCATCATTGGTTAAAAGTCTTGGAGAATGTAGGAAATCTCTAAATGAAGTCAAAGTGAATGCAGCAGGTTGAGGGAAGGTGGGTGCAACATAAAAATGCCGATATCTCGTCTCTGTTTCTCCACCAGGTAATCAGCTTTGACTCGTGGCCCGGCAGCATCGCTGCAGTCCAAGAGGTCCAGAGAGTCTCCGTCAACAGCAGCTGTGCCAGCCATCTCTGTGGCAGCACCTTCTTCAGCCTCAGCTACGGAGAGGCAAAGACAGGTACTGTACTGGTGTTTTGGGGTACATTTGATAACTAATAATTTGTTGTATTTAAGGATGAACGTTTGTCTCAAAATAAGAATTCTCCAAATAAGTTGCATTCTGTGATATGGTGAGTATGGCGATACAATATATTGTGATTTAACTGTTTAACTGCATTTTGTGTCCTCAAACTTAAATTGTTTTGTCAAATTGAGAAAATTCTCAGTCTATTCATCTCACTTCAGTCTTTTTACTTCTCCACAATGAGAGTCAAGCCCACAGACTGACCAACAAAGTATTCAGTCAAACTGAACTCAATTGCTATCAAACATGTATAGACAACAACTGCAGCATTTTGTCAAACTTTCAAAAACTTTAAGCTTCACTGCTCTGAATTTTTTTGAATGAAACATAAAAAAAAGGCTAATTTTGCAGCATTATTCCGACAACTTCCCGACACGATATTCTGACGCACATGGTGCCTATAGATTCCTTAGATCTTCTAGTTTCATATGATACCGGTATCTCCAGTATATTCATAAAAATGAGACCGCTACGGCCTCAAAAACGGCGAGTCGGAACGCTAAATATTGATACTGGGCAGCCATGAATCAATATAATATTGCCACGCAAAATATCGCAATACGTTGCCGCATCAATATTTTCCCCCTCCTCTACTTAAAATATCACAGCTTTTGGAGCCACAAAAGTAAAACTGCACTCTTTAATCTCATGAAACTACAGTGCACTAAATTTGCACATTATGTTTGTTTTCAATCTTTTTTAGCGCCGATTCCCCTCAGCGCCTCAGCAGACGTGGTGGAAGCATCGCTGAACGACCTTTGGTCCATCAAACCCGACACGGTCCAGGTCACCAAACAGGAGGACAGCGACGGATCTCACTACACCGTCACCTTCCAGTCTGGCAGAGGTACGAAGAGTGTGTGTAGCTGATCATAACACTACATGGTGTCCGGTGATGAAAGTAGATTAATGTTCTTGTTGGTATTATGACTCCAACCTTCACAATGTTCTCCGGCCGCCAGCTTCCATTCAAACACCTGCATGTTATCAGAAAGGCTTGACATCTCATTTTTTATTTAAATTGTGCCACAGAGTAATTTGTGAATGTTTAATTACAACTAAATTTATCGACAACAGTTGAACAGTTTTCAAGTCTCTCAAGTCTTTGAATTTTCAGAACATTTGGCTTATAAATAAAAGAAGATATCAGTAAAATGTAAACCATCTCAGCATTTATTTAATTTAAGAGCTGATATCTAGCCATTTTCCATGGTTTTCTTGATAATAACCAAAATCATTACCTTTAGTTGTACCAGGCATTAAAATAAACACACATGCACCGTTATGATGCCAAAGTTACAGAAGTTGCATTTGTAGTTTTAGCAGCAAAAGTGCAATGCATTAATTAATTATCTGCATTTTTCTTTGGTGGCAGGCCAAAAGAAAACACTCTGGACTCTGAACCCTCTGACCCACATAATGACTGTCTTTTCACACTTGTGTCAAACAGAAAACTTGCACTATTGCAACTTCTAACTTACACTTATACATAACTTTGCTGCTACTTTTTACATTTACACTGTGAACTCTTTTTCTCTTATTGTTTATTTTAGTATCAGTAAATGCCTTCATCTACTGTGCACTGTTAAACAGAAACAGTAACTGCACCTACTCATTTAATAGCCTTAAATCTGGTTGTTTACAGGTGTATACTATTTCAGGGCACAGCTGTGGTTGGCTTGTATCGTACAGTTTGTGTTAATTTTCTGGAATAACGAAGGTGTTGCAATATGGGCCCATGTAGAAATAAATCATTTTATAGGGAAAAAAAAGGAAAAAAAAGAAGAAACGTAATTTAGATTCCTTTGTATGTCTACTACCTGTGAAAAATTGACAATAAAGCTGACTTTAACTTTGACATTACAGGCGATTTCAAACCTCTCGACTCGGAGGTTTTTGGCTCCGACACCGACGTCTCTGTCACTGAGGTCACAAAGGGGGAAAGCAACATGGAGACCTTCACACTGCTCTGGGACGGGATCCCGACAAAACCCATCGCCTTCAATGCAACTGAGTCCGAGGTACGTCTCTACCTACAAACCTCAGTTCATCCAGTCATCTTGGACTGATGTTGCTGCAGATGTGGAGACGTTGTCCGATGTAGAAACAACACTAACATGCAGCTTGTGTGATTGTGAACAGGTGCAGTCGGCTCTGGAGGACATGATGAAAGCCAAGTGTCCTGATGAGATCCTGCTCGCTGAGGGGACTGACGTGAAATACGCCAAAGACTATGAAAACGACCACTCTAAGGTCTGTTGGGACAAAAGATTGACTGATTTATACCTTGAAATACTACAAAATAAAAGCATTTCTTGTGTTCATTCATGATTGGCTTACTTCATTGCACTTTAGTAACTTTAACTTTTAATTGAGTCTTAAATCTTTGGAGATTATCTGATTTCAGATTCTCAGTTTTCTTTTTCTTTTTTGTTCAATCACCAGTTCACCAGTGCTAATGAAGGGACTCCAGAGAAAAACTCTGCTTTCTGCGGCCTGTGGTCTCTGAAGAACCCCATGGTTCTCTTCCATGAAAAATACACCAAAGAGTCTGGAGACATCTACGGAACACTTTCACTGGATAAATATCCCAATGTAAAGTTCATTTTTTTGTTCTTTTCCTACAGCTAGTTAGAATTTACACTCTAAATGCACAAGTGGCTGAAAAACACACTAACGCTCAAAATTTGGGGTCACTTAGAAATGTCCTAATTTTTGATAAAATAACAGACGTACAGTGTAGACATTGTTAATGTGGTAAATGACTATTAAAGCTATAAACGGCTGATTTTCTTATGAATTATATATTATATATTGTCCTGTGTTCCAGTGGCACATTGTGTTAATCCATGTTTATAGAAAGGGACACAAAAATGGAAAAAAATCCTGAAGTGGAAAAAAATATATATATACTTTTGCCGGATATTGCAGTAGTTTTGTGAGGCTTCAGATGTCTGACACTTATGTGAAAATGCTACCAACTGCCATGCATTAAAATCTTAATATCTTTATATTCAAGGCAAATCTGAAAATAACTTTCTATTGAACTATATTTTGTTTGTTCCCCATTATTCTTATTTCCTTCCAACTTTTGATCTATTTTTTTCCCACCATTTCCTGTCTCAGGTACTAAAAGGTTATTGAACAGTGACTTACTCTGAATTTTTAATTATTTTTATTCCCTTTCTTGCAGCTTTGCTTTGCCTACAAGGGAATATTGAAGGGTGAGGTAGGAATCAAGTTCTCGTACCGCGACAGCAAAGGAAAAACCCTGACTGAGACAGCAAAGATCAGCACTGTCTTCAATAAGGGCCACAAGTCAGTAAAGTCCTTTTAATCTGACAGATATATTCAAACTTTTTTTAGCATCTTATGACTGTGATTATTTATTGACAGATGGAGCTACAAATGCATGGACATGCAGAGTTCTCTGCAGACAGAATACATTGGAAGCCAATACAGTCTGAAAGAGTTTCACCTGTACAAAGACGAGTCTGGTGCAGATTTCTACGTTGATGCCGTTCACATCGGAAAAAATCCAACCACTATGGATGTAAACGGTACCCAGCTTTATAGTAATCCTGATTTTAGGGGAATCATCTTTAATGTCTGTTTCTGCACATATTTTCACAATTAAATGATTACATTTTGGTGCATATAGATACTTTTCTTTGCATTAACTGCAGATGCTGCTCACAGACACCAAGATTTACATGTTCAGCAGTTTATTTCATTCTTCTGGATTATTTTCTTGCAGCTCTTCCCCATAAGAGGAGGCCTCAGCCCTTTGAGGGCTCCGGTCGCTCCTTCGAGACGATCGATGTCAGTAAAGGCTCGTCGACTTCACAGATCAGCTACGAGATCAAAGCCAAACCGGTTGATTGTGCCTTTGGGTTCCCGCTGCTCAAACTCGGCTTCCTGCAGGTAATAGATTCATGATATTTATGTAACATCATATTAAAGACTTATTTTTAGGGCTGCTCCTCTCTAAGGGCTCATTTAAACTCAATACTAGATACGTATGTGGAAGGAGGCTTGTATTTGTGTTAATTTCTTCCATTTTTATGGACGTTTTCTAAAAGCTTGTGACCATGGATGAAAAGCAGCAGAAATTGTAGCTTAAAGCAGGACACAAGAAAGACATTTTAAAAATGTTAACTTTTCAAGGAATTATTAGTGAAAAATTGGGACTTCATCAACCACTGCCATCTATAATGCCTCGGCTTTTTCCTCCAGAGGTACTGTACATCATTATGACCCAATGTTGTCAGACATAAACCACGTCTTTGAGTCTCAGCATTTTCAAAATTCTCACCAGCACAAGTATGGAAGCAAGTCTTTTGTTATCGGTTAAGATCTTAACCTTTTTACCAGTGTTGAGTTATGTAAATGGGAAAAGACGGGGCTTCCTCATTCACTAAGCACAGTCAGAGTCTGTTTGTGCAACAGTGGGGAGTTTCTAATCTGTCCGGCTCTTGTTCCTTGTGAAATGAAATCCATCGGTTCAAGAAATCAAACCTGAGTCGTAATGATGTGATGCAAATGTACTAAACAAACTGAGTCAAGTTTAAAAAATACAGACTACAAGGTGTCAGGGAGAGTGGAGCGGGTGGGAAACACCAGAACTTCAAGATATAAAAACAATATACAACAGGCAACGCAGAACCAAAGGATCAAAGAGAGTGAAGTGAAAACCAGGACTTAAATAGAAAACACACTAACAAGGAGATGAAGTGCAGGTGGAGAATCTCAGGTGAGGGGAAGGAGGTGATGAGGCAAGAAGGGCTCTGATTGGCTGGTGAATCTCAGGGACTTATATAGCAGATACAGAACAGGTGTGTCGATAGGAAACACAGGCACACAGGAGGAAAAACAGTCACAAGAAGTAAAACAAGAATTCACACATGACATGCAAACAATAACAAAACTGCATTAAATCCAAAACTGAGGCCACGTTTATACATAGCATGGTATTTAGAGAAACGAGTATCCCCCCCCCTCCGTTTTCAAAAAAGTTGTCATTTATATCAACCCGCATAAATACACCGCTGAGCGCCATTATAACTATGCCAAACCTATGGGCAGCAGTGTAGGGAGAAGGATAAAGCCATGCAAGCCAATCAGAATCCTCAGAATCAACAACAACGAATAACACGAGCGACTTCCTGTTCCTTTCAAAACAACTAGATAGAATGAGCGTGAGAACCTAAAACCCTGTTTCTCCCAGTCGACACGACAACACATAACCGGAGTTTTCCAAATTCTCCACTTTGGCCACTAAACGGGGCCTGAGAAAACAAAAGCCTTGTGGCAAAGAACACACCAAAGGGGGAAAAAGGACAGAACTAATAGAGGCAACTAAATACATACAGTGTGAACAATCAGTCTTAAACCATGACAACTTATCGTCGAGAGAAATGGGAGAAATAGACGTTACACCTTACAATAAGACCACTGGATCAGTCACAGGAATAAAAAGGTTTTGTGAGGACACGGCAATCCATCTTTCTGTGATATAAAAGCAATAAAACAAAGTATCTGAATAAAAAAAGCAATAAAAACCATCCTGATAATGCGTCTTTGAAAAGCACAAAGAAAGACAATGACTCCCTAAAGGGAAACCAGGAGTCAGATTTAAAGCAGCGTGACTCATTCGAACAGAGGAAATGTTCTGTAGCCCTCGGCCGTGTGATGTAACTTACAGTTCAGAGAGGCGCCACAATGATCCAGTATGTGCCTCGACATGCTCATCATTTGCCTAACAGACTGTGGTGGAAGCAGTGACCGGAGGACTGTGAAGGGCTGGCACGGAAACATTTGACTGCACCGTGTAGAATGTTGTGACATTTGCATGCATCCCAATACAGCCAATGTTTTCCTAGCTAAGCTGATTTATTTAAGGTTTATTTGTAAAGGGACGGATGTAAAATGTACCTCATAATGCTCCACAATATATCTACAGTATTTTGAAAGGTAGATCCCTAGATCGGCCTTTATACGAATGCACAAAACTCAAGAAGAATATACAGTAGGGGAAAAAATGATTAGACCACCCTTGTTTTATTCAAATTCTTGTTCATTTTAATGCCTGCTACAACTAAAGGTGCATTTGTTTGGACAAATATAATGATAACAACAAAAAAAGCTCATAAGAGTTTAATTTAAGAGTTGATATCTAGACATTCTCCATGGTTTTCTTGATAATGATTTTGGTTATCATCAAGAAAACCATGGGAAATGGCTAAATATCAACTCTTAAATTAAACACTATTTTTGTTGTTATCATTATAATTGTTACATCATCACAAAAAAGTCCATAAACGGTTGCCATTTATTGTAGAATTTGCTCAAGTTTCCCCTTCTTGGATATATGATTTTCTCTATTTTTAAAAAGGACATAGCCTCTTTAATCCATCGCGTGCCGGAAGGAGCTGTTGTGGATTTCTTTTTTCAGAAGGAGGTGACGTTTTAATCATTCTTTCCATGACTGAAGATATAAAACTGCTCAAAGCACAAACAATGACACAATAAAATGACCATGAAAGTCAGTGACAAACACCAGATCTTTCAAGTTTACGCGGCTAATCCCCCTTTTCAATTTATAATGATTTCATTCAGGATCGACTCCCTGATACATACTGACTCCCTGAAGCCAAAGAAATCTGTCCAGTTACATCAAGGGTTTTTTGGTTTCGACACAAACAGTACAGTGACTTTTTAATTCTCTAATGCTTTTTCTCCACTTGTATTCCACAGATGTCCGACAGCAGCGAGGACGCGGCTTCGTTTAGGGACGGATCAGCCAACGTCAGCATCACTCGCCCTCACAGAGCCACGCCTCCTCTGAACGGCACCTTTGATGTGGAGATTTATGGAGGCCGAGCTGAAGGTAGCTCAGAACGAGCATGTGCAGTATTTGCATTGTAACGACTCTTAACTGTTCTGGATGAACACACGCTGTTCCACAGATAGCATCAGAAGGAAGGTCCTGACCCGAGATGGACCGCTGACTTTAAAGCTACCTGTATGCATGTATGACCTCCAGTTGGAGTGATATGAACATACCGTTTTTCCTCAATTTAAAGCCAGGCCCCTATTAATGACCGGCCTCATTTAGTAACCGGGTGTAAAAACAATTTTTTTTTCTTACCGGTGTTATGTCAAAGTCTGTTCCCCCGTCGATATGTGTAGCCCTTACCTTAACCTGCACCAACCTGACCCCTGACCCCAACCAGTCGTCCTAAATCACACAAATAGTCTTTCTTTTCAGATCTGGGTAAAGAAAAAAAAGTTTCGATACTATTTGGTTGGTTATTTTGGTTAATACCTTAAAGGTGCCGAGTACCGATACCCTGAACTTATTATGTCCATCAATACAGAGCTGATTAAAGGAGAGGTATTTCTTATGTCTTATAATTTAAAATAACTATAAAACTATAAGGAAAACACACAACACCTTCAAAATAAAGTGTTACCATATCTTGCTTAAGTCATAAAGGCATGTTCAAAAACTTGACAAAGTCACATTTTATTTTGACTTAGGCATAATAAATCCGCTTAAGTCACACAATTGACATAGGCCATTATCTTAAAGGGTTAAAATCACATGATCTGATCAACTGAGGATGTAGGCGATTTTACCATAGGTGGCCGGCGTCATGAGGAGATGATTTAGGCAAAAAAAAAAATTTTGACCAAAAATGACTTAGTCGATTATTTTAACAGTGTGACGATATGTAACAGAAGAAGCGGTGTTTGTTCTCAGGTCTGTCGGTGGACATCAGCGAGCAGGACCTGAAGTACGCTCTGGAGGGGATCGCAGGGATGGGTCAGGTCGACGTCGACTGGCAGGGGACCTGCAGACAACCCAAGTGGAGGGTCGAGTGGCTCACTAAACCTGGAGACCAGCCTCTGATGGAGGTCGTTATTTCATCATTATTTTATTGATTTTTAACTGTTAATACTGCTCAAAAACACTCACATGATCTTCATAACTAAAGATTGTATTTGCAGAAATAGTAGCTGGAGCAGCAGTTGTAGTGATAATATGGGGGAAATATTCAAGAGATGTGTTTACATAGCATTATATTGACATGATAATCGAAAAAGACAATAGTAATTTAACAATTGGAGACAAATGTATGCAAGACAATAAAAATTATTAATTTAATAGCGTAGATTTAAGAGTTAACAGAAGAGTTATGATTATGAAACAGACTAAAAATAAAATATTTGATTAAATTAATTGAAAAAGAGACAAAACTCATAAATTCATCATTTTTCAAATGTCTGGCTGAATGGATAAATTCTAAGTTTACATTTAAAAAGGAAAAGAGGGAAATAAAATGTTAAAAAAAATAAAAAGGATGTCAAACTAATCTTGTCATTGTCCCTGTTACATTATTTTGTTTATGTTTATGTGTATTTTCAAAGGTACTTTCTTTTACTTCAACTGTCTGTTTTTAATGATTTGTATGATGTTTGTATAATTAAAAGTAGTAACCACACTGAATGTCTCCAGTTCCAACATTTCTAACTGATTTGACTGATTGTGATTTCTTCTCATCACAGATCGACGACTCAGCGGTTGTCGGCGACGACGTGGAGGTTCGAGCTGATGAGAAGAAGAAGGGAGGATTATTGATCCGAGGCCTGACCGGAGATTTCTTCCGTGTCTCACAAAACAAACCACAGGTAGAGCAACAAAACGCCTCGGGCACATCTGGTTTTAGGTTTCAGCTTTATCTGTCTGTCAAACGTTTCCTCTGGCTGCTGCTGTACAATAAATCCAGAAATCCAGTCGAGCAAGTTCTATTCTTGTCTGCAGCGTTGCATAATGCAGCTGGATTTGTATCTATATCGTGCCTCCAGGCTGGATTTGATTGATGTTGTTATTTAATGCTACTGAACCAGTGATGTGTGTTAAAGTGACTGACAGCTACATGCCTCTTTTATTCTTTTGTTTTGTCTGTTGTTGCAGTTAATGTCACATGTTAATTGTCGTTCCAGCCCAGTGTGTCGCTTTTTATGATGTCAAACTTTCTCCTAAACTTGACACCTTTTAAATGAGGAGTTTTGTTGTTGCTGGTTGCAGGTGGAGGTTTTAATTAACGAGATCCCCTCCATGTGTTCTGGTGACTGTGGGTACGAGTGGTCCGAGGACAAGACGCCAGCAGTGACAGGAATCAGCCCAACACAAGGTGTCCTTCAGAAACATTATTCTTTATTCTACATGAAGCATTACAGGATAATGATTTATTTTTAATGTGAGACATTACAGATAAAAATTATGATAAAATTATTTGAAATACATATTTAATTTAAATAAAACAATTATTTAATGAATAAAAACAACCACTTAAAAAATACATGTAAATAAAACATTTATAAATTTGATTGTTTTTATTTAAATTAAATTAATAAAAACGACTTAATATTAATTAATTAATTAATTTAATTATTTTATTCAAATTTAATTAATAAAAACTTTAACACTTTACTTAAAAATACTTAATTAAAAACTAAAATCAATAAATTAAATTGAAAAAATATTATGACACATTTTTTATTAAAATGTTTAGAAATTATATGTTTAAATATTTTATTAATATGAGGCATCTTATTAAATATGTGCAAGTTCTCGTACATTTCCAGAACAAAAGTCTGACGATTGAACAAATTGTAAATCAATGCTTATTGTTGTGCAGCACTTTGGTCAATGCTGTTGTTTTTAAATGCGCATTATAAATACATTTATATTGTATTGTATTGTATTGTATACTAAATATGTGTGATTTTCTTCAGGATCCGACGGCCTGGGGACTCTCCTGACTGTGACTGGAACCGGCTTCAGCAGTGAAAACGCCTCCATCATGGTGGGAAGGACCCCGTGTGTCGTTGAACAGACCACCGGTGAGCGAGAGACGTTTTCAGGATTGAATCTTGTTGTTAAAGTGAATCGAGAGGAAGGAGTTTAATCAGAGTTGGTGATCTGTATTTCAGCTACCACTCAGGTGTGCAGACTGGGCAGCTCCAGCGCTGGAACCTTCCCCGTGTCGGTCAACTTCCCCTCTCTGGGTCTCACAGCGGGAAACATCTTCCACTTCACCTACCAGCTCATTGTTTCCTCTTTCTCTCCGCTGGCTGGCAGCGTGGCAGGTAAGAGTAAAGAAGATATGTCGAATGGCTGCACTAAACTAAGTATAACTATCTATTTATGACAAAAACAAAAGTAGAATCTCTTTGTCTCTTTTGGCACAATTAGTGACTTTTATTCATTTTATTATTTCACTTTTTTTGTCAGGTGGCACGCTGCTGACTGTGAGAGGTTTCGGCTTCAGCCGTGACGCCAGAGTTACTGTCGGCGCTGCAGAGTGCAGCGTGCTTCACGCCAGAGAAACTGAGCTGACATGCAGGACGCCAGCAGTAAGTGTCCAGACTGCAAACTGCCCGTTTTTATGGCTCTGATTGTCCTGCAGAATCTCTAAAAGCTCAAAGAGCTGCAGCACAGGGCACAAAGCAGTGGTGGAAGAAGGATTCAGATCTTTTACTTCAGTAAAAGTACTAATATCACACTGTGAAATACTCCACTACAAGTAAAAGTCCTGCATTCAAAACTTAAAGTAGTAAAAAGTACAAAAGTACCAGCATCAAAATGTACTTAAAGTATCAAAAGTAAAAGTACTCGTTAGGCAGAATGGACCCACTCAGATTGTTTTATATATTTTGAATGTATCATAAGATTATTATTATTATTGATGGATTCATTTAAGCGGCATTTTAGGGCTCAGTTTAAATACTTAATATACTGTAATGTGGTCTTATTCATAATAATAATAAATGCATAATGATTTTTAACTAATGAAGGCAGAGATGAGCCATTAAGACAGAAAATATGAACTCACTTATTAAAGTCACACAAAAAAAGAGTAAAGTTAGTTAATATTTGCCACATATACATTAAGCTAATACTCGACCAAATAAGGTTGCATTAAACTCCAGAGGGTTGTGTTTCTTGCCTGAGCTCAGGATACAGCACTTACCGTAAAATTTGATGTATAAGTCGCAGGCTGTTTCTCAGGGTTTCAAACTGGGAAAACAAGGTTTTCTATTGCTATTTGTTAATAAAAACATTATTCACGTTATTTCAAGACTGTTTCCCTTTATTTTCATTTGAAACATTCAAAACATAACCTGTTAAGTAGGATTACTTTTCAGATTGCGGTTTTTCAAATGCATTAACTTCTTAAGGAAATAGTACAACATCTAAGCCATGAGCTTAAATTAACGTTAAACTCTTTTTTTTTAACCAAGTATATTAAACTTTTTTTCCTTTTTTTAAATAAAAAGACTGTTCCTGTTCCGCAATCTTGTGGCTCAAATTTTCTATGTCAGCATTTACCTTGGTCTATAGGTCGCACCGGTGTATAACCCGAACCCAACTTTTTAGATGAAAAAAAAATCAAAAAATGTGACTTATACACCAAATTTTACGGTATTTTAATTCATATTTGTGGTTTCAGGGGACGGCGGGGTCAGCGAGCGTCACAGTGATGGTGGGGAACATGAGTCAGACGGCCAGCAGCTCCTTCACCTACGATATGAACCTCACTCCGCTGATCTCAGGCCTGAGCCCCGACACCACCACTGTGATCGGTGAGTTTATAAACTCTATTCATGCTCTTGATAACCTTTCATTGAGGTAGCATCATAATAAAATGTTACTGAGATGGGCGAACAAAAGAGAAGTTTAATGGGATTCGTTTTGTCCTGAAAGGTCAATAGACATCTGATCTGTCTACTGAACGACACAATATATAATCTGCTTTTTCTTTGTTTATGAAAAGAAAAAAGATTCAATATTTATTGTTTCAAAACCACGCCTCAAAACGTTTTCTATCTGGTTGCTTTCTCTTGCAAAAAGCCACTCAGTTATCTAAAGGCATTGTGCATTCGTCTTTATTGATTTATTTCAATGAAATTGTTTTTTTAAAGACTTTACCCTTTTAATTTCATGTTAAAAGTTGCTCTGATGTCCTTGGAGGAGAAAAGTGTCTGTGTCAAAACCTCCCATAAAATTATATATTAATATTATTATCTACTTTAACTCAGTAAAATCTTCAGTCGTGATAATAACTGACAAATATTCATAATTTTTCCGAATTTTAATCCTTTAAATATCAGGGTTTATTTTTACAGAACTCCACTGCTGATTTATGAACTAAATGCTTCTTTGAATTGGAATTTTTATGTTTTCACAATCTGTGACAGGTCGATGATTTGCATCTATTTGGATACATTTTTATTTTTTGTGCTGTGTCCGATTAAAAAAAAATCTTTTAATTGTTACCATTGAAGACAAAACACCTCCCTTCCTAAAACTGCTATAAAATACTTCATATTCATATTATTTTCCAGTTATATTTCAAAACCTAAACTTCAGTCCTTATCATACCTACAATATTTAATTTTTTAGAAACTTAACTTAAAATGCTGTTTTGTTTACATAATGACACTGTTGTTGTTTTGGTTTTTTATACATTTTATTTCAAAGTTTTTCACATGAAACAAACAATTAAGGACAATTACAATAATAGTGATAATGATGATTGTTAGTTGAATTTAAAAAGATAAAGAAGGAAAAAAATAATTTAAACAAAGAAATGATAATCATAATAATAATAATAATAAAATAGTAATACCACTTGTTTTTTTTAATCAAAAAATACACAAACATACAGTTTTTGTATAATAAATTCTAGGGGGAATTTATATATATATATATATATATATATATATATATGGTTTATGTCAATGATTCGCAACAACAATGTAAAATGGAAAGTTTTATCTGAATTTTGGCTACACAGACTTATTATAGGAGCTGAAGTTCAACTTAGAAAATTGAAAGAAAGAAAGAAAACTCTCACCCTTTCCAACATTCATGTAATATGCATCAACACAGCCAAAATGACTGAAACATTTGAAATTAAAAAGCTCAAATGAGGCACAAGATATCGAATTGTCAGCAACTTTCGCAGGTATTCCCTGTTATAAAACCACATATATAACAGGTTACTAACTGTCAGCACAGACGCCACACAAAGTTACACAACTGATGCAGTAACTGACGTCAGTGTGAATTTGTGATTATAACCAGCTTGCACTCTTTCTATTGTTGAGGCACATTATATATATCTGATATATGCAGCATGTGAGAGATAACATGATGTGTGTGTTTTGCTGTACAGATTTGTTGTGTGACTCCACTGTCATCAGCAGCTTAAAGGAGTGCTGACTGCTTTTGTTATCACTGTCACATCATTAGTTCGGTTGTTGCGTCGTGTAATGTCGACTTACAGGTTTTCTCAGGTTTTTCCCTTTTGTGCTCACTTAACCTTAAAAATTCTGAGCATGAGAGACTGAACTGTGTGATTGTAGTAAACAACAGAGAAGCATCCAGACAACAAGAATCAAAAATAATTAAGCAGGTGACATGTGCTAATTAACCCTGACACCTGACTGACAGGAGCTCTTCTGATCTGTTTCCTTTTTTAACTTCTTTTGTGTAGGACGTGAAATTCTCACCATCCACGGCTCCAACCTGGGAGTCGGAGACAACAACAGTGCCGTGCTGGTGGGCGGGGAGGAGTGTGTGACCGTGCAGTGGACGGCGACAAACATCACCTGCCGTCTGCCTGTGCTGCCGCCAGGCATGCACAAGGTTCACGTTAAGGTTGGAAACAATGGATACCCACGGACAAGGTAAAGCTGCTGTCACACACTTCATCTGTTACAAACAGCCAAACGTGAGCTTTTATAACACATTGTTGCAACAGCAGATCTGAAGAAAAGGATTTCTATCAAAATCTTTACACATAATACCATAGAAAATGTCTTTTGATGTTTTGAGATATTTAAAGATACAGAAACATCATAAATCTTAGTTTAAGGAATAGTTCACCCCAAAACAATATAAGGCGTTTTTACTAGAAAAAAATCAATTCAGCATAGTATCGCGATATTTTGCATGGCAATATTATATCGAATCATGGCGGGCGGGCTCACTTTTATGAATATACTGGATATATATATATATATATATATGTATATGTATATGTATATATATATATATATATATATATATATATATATATATATATATACTGGTAACCATTAGAAACTAGATCTAACGAATCTATAGGCACTTGTGCGTCAGGATGTCATGTCGGGAAGTTGTCGAAATAACGCTGGAAAATTAGGCTTTTTTATGTTTCATTCAAAAAAATTCAGAGCAGTGAAGCTTAAAGTTTCTGAAAGTTTGATAAAACGCTGCAGTTGTTGTCGTCCATACATGTTAGATATCAGTTAAATTCAGCTCAAACCTAATCCGACACCATGTTAACTACTTAATTTAATGATGTGAATGAAACCATTCAGCTGTGTAAAATGTATTGAATACTTTTGTTTTGTACTCCTCCACATCCAAATGATTTATACACAAATATATTACACACTGGACTGTAAACTCCTTCAGAAACACAGTGCTTGACACACCACACACTGGCTTGGTTGTAGTTTCTGCAGGAGTTAGAGTTAGTTAGATCTGGGGGGAAAAAAGGATCAAATGCAGGTATTGTTTTACTGGACAAGTTTCAATACTACTTGGTACTGTGCTATTTCGGGCAATATAGTATGTAATTAAAGTGGAGGCTGATCAGATCTGAGTGTCTTTTGGGGGAAAAAATCCAGATTGTTGGCTCCAGATTGTTCCAAAGCCTCCAAAACAATTACAAAAACAATGAACAAAATAGTTAACAATAACAATATATAATACAAATATAAATATAAATATAAATATAACAATATCATTTAAAAAGTGTCTAAGGAGTAAAGTGAGTACAGATGAGATGGCAGGATATAGTATACAGATAAATTGCACATGATAATGAACATAATATAGCCTGTGGTGTTGAAAATTGTATTACACATGTTAAGATACTATTTTCCTTCTAAAACAGACAGAAATGTGGTTAATTTGTGGCTTAATTTGACTCTTTTCTGCTTTTTGGTTCCACAGCAGCGGTGTGAACGCCACCGTCGAGTGCATCCTGCAGGTCAGCAGCGTCTCCCCGCAGCTCGGCTCCTTGATGGGAGGCACCAGACTGACTATTTCTGGATCTGGTTTCAGCACCAACACTTCTGACAACCAAGTCTCTGTTGGTAAGCAACATGAAACCCAGCAGTTTTAAAATAGACTTATTGCCACAGCAACAATCTCTGCCAACAACCATTCAAAATGATTTTAACAAACATCTCATCCTGTTATCATCCTGTTATGTTCGTTTTTTCAGGAACAGCAATAACCATGTTTAATTATCCAAAAGTGTCAGAAACTACAGAATCCCAATAAACATTGTTTGTATCTCATTAATAACTTCATTACTAACCATTTCAATCAATATTTAGTGCAAAGGTGCTCTTTACCTCTCACAGATCATGGTTCAATGAGGATAATTCACTTCATAAAAAATGCATGTTAAAACTTTTTTTTATGTACATTAGAAATACCTACATATAAAATAAAATAGTTTTATATGACATTGATTTTTTTTTACATTTTATATGTCACATTTTAAATGTTTTTCTTTTTATGAAAAATACTTTTAACTACTTTTTTTTCGGATTATTAATCTTTGAAATGAGTCAGTTTGACTAGCAACATTAAGAGGATAGTTATTAAGGGTTGAAGGGGACAAGTTTGGCTCCAGGGGGTGATTTTATACAGACATGTTACTACTCATGCATCTGGTTTCGTTCATGATCTCACGCATGTTTTGTGATGCTGTTTGTGATGTGACAGGAGGGACTGAGTGTGAGGTGAAGACCGCCTCGGAGAACGAGCTGCAGTGTGTAATGCAGTCGGACGAGAAGACTCACATCGTAACCAACCAGGGATCTCACCACAGTAGGTTTACATTTCGATCCTTTAGTCCAGGTGTCAAATTAAATCTGAGTTGGCCAAAATAGAGCACAACAAAAAGAGGATTTAGTTTCTGGAAAACTGCTGCGAGCGAAGGAAGCTGTCACCTGTGGATCAAATGTGACTCGTAACAAAGTGTTTTAAAACCAGTTTGACCTTCCATGATAAGCCATATTTAGAATAGAAGGTATTTTTTAATTGCATGTTGCTTGAGCTATTTTTGTCTCAGGGTTCATACAGGTGCTTGAAATCCTTGAAAATGCTTTTGTATTTTGCTTGAAAATGCTTGAAATTCTTACTGTGTTTCTCATGCAATCTGACTATAGATAATCACATGTTCAATGAAAAAAATAATAAATTGAATATTGAGATTAGCAAACTGTAATTTTGGTTGTTAAAAGTGTAAAACCATCGTTGTTGGTAAGGTTGAGTGAAATTAGCCCTTTTAGCATGTAACTACTCATCTAAAACATAAACCTTAAACCATTGTAAGGTACTGGAAAACCTTCAAAATGGACCTTAAAAGTCCTTGAAAAGTGCTTTAATTTGACTACTCAAAAAGTGTATGAACCTTGTGTTCTGTGTGTACCAGGTTTTGGACAGGGGTATGCGTGGAGTCCTGCTTCGCTGACGCTGTTTGTTGGAGACACAGTAATATGGCGTTGGCAGGCACCAGCCTTCCAGAAAGTCGGGTACCGGGTCTTCAGTGTGTCCAACCCAAGTGGCACCACCTACAAGGGAGGAGCGTTCAACAGTGGAAACACCAAGACAGACACAGGTGAATAATGAGTCACTTGTTATTTTTTGTACTTTTTGTGATTTTGTTTGCACAGTGCAGATTGAGTCGTCACATATTGGGCTCCTGTTTCAAATTAATTTTGAATTTAAGCAGCAGTCTGTACGGTACATGTAGTTTTATTCAATTTGGGTTTAATTGCTGTACAGTTGCACTTTTCACATGTTCCCAGTGAACACAGGTCATGTTGACTTATTATGTCAATTGGGAAATTGGCCAAATTTGCCCTGATTGTGGGTGTTAGTTGTGCGGGAAAAAAATATCAGTATCGGTAATCGGCTAAATGAGTTGTAAAAATCGGCATATCGGATATCCAATATCGTGCATCCCTATTCTTTTCCCTTTTTTCCTCAATTGTTGTTGAGAAGTGGGTGAAATAACTCTTCAAAGTAAAGGCTACGTTTTATCTAGGGAAAAACTGACATGGCCATTTTCAAAGTTTCCCCTTGACTTCTGACCTCAAGATAAGTGAATGAAAATGGGTTCAGTGGGTACCCACAAGTCTTCTCTTTACATACATGCTATTAACATGCAGTTTTGGGCAAAATTCATGCAGTACAAATGTGTTATTTTTGCCTATTATGTGAATTTGAGTCCCCATAGTAGCATTTCTTTGCAGTGAGAGCATTTTTTAACCTTGCTGTATAAAATGAGCTGCTGTGACCTCTAGAATAATCGCAGCCCCATGAAACTTTACAACCACAAACTAGAGACTTAAAGCATTCAGGGGATGTATAGCTTTCATTGACAAAAAAGGGTTTCTCAGCAGGTTACAGAACAGGAATTGTCGCCATCCAATAGCCAGAAAAATGCAGTTCTTGCAGAAATCTCCAAAATGCCATAAAGTTTTTGAAACCAAATCACAGCCTGGATTTTTATAGGTGTTCCTCAGGGTCAGGGTCATGTGAATGGACTTCATATACTCATATCATAATGTTCTAAGCCCTTATCACTCCAAACTTTAAACATTTGGAGAGGCTCTTAACCGAAACTTAATTATTACAAATCAATGACTAGAAAAACCTGACACCACTCAGTGCTGAGCTGCATGTTGAAATAATCTTCTGGTTCCCAGTAAAGATCCTCTCTCCACCCACATCAAAGACAAAAATGGCTCTGTGTGGGTCTCAGCCCTCAAATTTTTCTACATTGTAAACAGTAGATATATTCAATTTGTGGTGTTCAGTGTCAGTGAAGCTTTATTTTGTTTTGCAGGTTTGTGTTGGTTAGGTTAGGTTGAATTAATCAGATTGTGACATGTTTTTTAAGCGAAAAGTGGCCAAAAAGGAAGCTTAAACACAGTTATGACAATAAATACATACAAAACAGTCCCAAATTGCACAGATATAATAATATAGAGTTAAGATGCACATGTGCTCAGTTGTAGATTACATTCAGGATAATGGAGATAAGGTAATAATAGCTGTAACTGCAGCTCGTACTCTTTGAGTTGCATTCTGGTTCATCATGTTCAACTGTTTCTTTGATGGTTGATGTTGTTGTTCTACTTCATATTTCATCAACTCTGCTGGAGCTGCAATACATCAACATGATCTCACATGATGTTTGACACATGATGTGGGGAACGCCAAGTGATGTCTCAGATCTGTCAACATACGTGACAGACAAATGCACAATGTGTCCAAGAACTCTGCGTGATTTGATGTTCTCTCTGTCTCTCTCTCTCTCTCTCTCTCTCTCTCAGGCTCCTTCAGGTACCGTTTCACTGCTCCTGGTGTGTATTACTACAGCAGCGGCTACATAGACGGCGCTAAAGCGAAGACGCTGCAGGGAGTCGTTAAGGTCGAGGCTCGGATGCAAAAGAGCAGCACGGTCTCTGTCAGCGTGGGAGGCATGCAGGCAGCACACGTGGCAGCAGGTAAAGGTGGAGTAGAAGTGGAGAGCAGCTACAGTAAATTTAAAAATGATATACATGACGAGCTATCTGCTCATCTGCTCATGACAGCTCATCAAAGTACAGTAATGTAATTATTTATTTTATTTGATGTGTTTAAGTGGAAATAAATAAGATAAGATAAGATTTCCTTTTTTAATCCTACAACGGGATAGCAAGATAGAGAGGAGCTTTAATTAAAAAAAAAACAATAAACAGTAAACAAGCAGTATAAACTAGAAATATAGTACAGGTATTAACAAATAAACAAATAAAAAAGTATTGAAAAATTACAATTTAGACATGTATAAATATAAAAAGTATTGACAATTTAAGTGTTTATAGTCAATTCAAGTCAGATCAGGTGAATAAAAATGATCTTTTAATATTTTTAAAGAGGAAGGAAACTCCAGCAATTAACCTTAATTGCTGGAGTTTCTCTCCTGTTCTTGTCAAAATAAAGACAATTTTTTTCCCTTTATATATTCTGCTTTTTCAAGTATAATTTGAACAAAAATTACAACATGGGGTGTTTTGTATATAAAAAGGAAAAAAATACAGTAATCATACATTTACACTCCTTATATTGCATACATATGGAAAAACATTTTTTTTAAATGAAGGCGTTTTGAGGATATATACACTTTCCATTTCCACCATATCGCCTCAAATTTATTTACTTGGAGCTTCAGGGAGAAATTGATTCCTTCCATTACAAAAATGTCATATGTTGTATTGCTCCACTCTCCTATTGATGGAGTGTCTCCCAAATTGAAAGAGTTTTAGGTTTGCAGCTGATAACTGAATGAAACTGTCTCCCCTCCAGGTTCACGTCGTGTCTCCAGGTCGCTGCAGCAGTGTGTCGCCTCCCCGCTGTGCCCGCAGACCAACAACACGTCGAGCAGCCTCTCCTTCAGCGCCCTCGCCTGCTCCACCCCCACCGTCCACTCCATCTCCCCCAACCAGGGATCCTACCACCAGGTCATCCACATCCAGGGCCAAGGCTTCGGCAACTCCACCTGCGCTATAGAGGTGAGCAATCCGCAAATATTTTGATCAATTAATGGTGAAAATGCTGTTTTCAGACCCTCAAATATGAGATATTTTTCTGTTTTATATCATATTGAACGGAATATCTTTGGGTTTTGCTCCAAAAAACTGACCATTCCTGACAGTTTGAGTAACTCTCTGAACCCCACAACCCACAGGCAGGTTTTAAAGCAGACCTGGGCATTGGGCTGCCCGTGGGCCACATCCGGCCCGTTGGCTGCCCTCGTCCGGCCCGCATGAGGTTACCCAGAAATTAGTTCAATACAACCGCAGTGCTTTTATTTTGAAGGTGGTTTACGTACCCACCTGCAAAGACTCGACTCTTTACTGATAGTTCACAAGATTTATTTAAAATCGTAGCTCCATGAACATAAAAATAAGACATTCCTTGGTCACCTTGACTGAATCCACCGTAAGAGCTAACAAACAACAAAGACAACTAAGACAACAAATATAGCCATTAATATATATGACAGAAGAAAATAAACTTTAACAAACTTTGTGCCCTGTCAGCCGCCACTATAGAAGCCTTTTTCATACTTTACTGTTATATCCTGTCACTACCTTTCAAAATAAAAGCACCCGTTTCACACTGGATGGCGCCTTTTCAAAATAAAAGCATCACAACATTGTATTCTCATCAGTAGCAGCTCAAAACCAGATAATTTACTGTATTTTATAAGGCGATTAGATTAATATTAAGCAGAATTTAGTTCCGAGTTTTGGTCCGGCCTCCACAACCTTCGTGGTATTGGTCATGTGGCCCCTTAGGAAAATGAATTGCCCACCCCTGTTTTAAAGTCATAGCTTCTTATTTAAAAGATCCCCAAAACTAGTTTATCTGCTTTTGCCACTGACTAGTCGGTTATTACGACCAATATTAGCTATTATTTTGAAGGAGACCTAAACCTTTTCTTCTTTTTTTTTCTCAAATGTATTCATTTATTTATTTACATAGAAAGGAGATCTTGTTTAATGGGTTCAATACACAAAATCTTGAAATTCGTTAAGGTTTGTCACAGTTTAACAATAAAGTGTGTTTATCAAAAGAAAATCACACAAAATTTTGACATTTTGGGTTCTCCCAACTTGTAGACATGATTGTGCTGGACTTACTGCAATACTTGCAGTGAAAAATTAGGCCACAGTGAGTAAAATGCTACAGGAGCAAAGAAATGAGGGTTAAATGTAAGATATTGGAAGGGAAGGTATAGATTAAAATCTAACGCATGCATTTCATGTCATGTTGTGGTAACTTTGCCTTATTGTAGGGTTGTCACGATACTAAAATTTTCAACTCTATACCAATACTCAGGAAAATATTTGATACTCGATACCATTTTCGATACCACAAGGATAAAAACAAAGACCCCAAAATTTAACAGAAATATTTTCATTAACAAGAAAAATGTAACATGTAAAAATGAACAGGACCACAGATTAAATATTTATAATAAAAAACAGTTGTGCAAAAAGAAACTGCAACTATGATAACAAGCTTCAGGTCTGAGGTAGTGCAAAAAATAAATAAATACAATAAACAATAACAATTAGAACAATATTTTGAGGTTGTATGCTGTGCACGGGGGGGGTGGGGGGGGGGGGGGTATCGATACTTTTGAAAATGAGCATCGTATCCGGATACAACGTTTTAGTTTTGATACTTTTTTGAGTATCTATACTTTTGACAACCCTACCTTATTGTATCTTTCTGCTCCAGATGCTTCATCGTCATTGTTGTTTAAAGCCAAACTGTGTTTTCTTCAGTCTTGACTTGAGTCTGCAGTGAGTGTTTGTTGCTGTGTCTGTGTGCAGGTGACGGTGGGAGATGAGCCCTGTCAGCTGATCAACAGCTCTCACTCTGACATTAACTGCCAGCTGAGCGCCGCCAGCGAGCTTCCCATCGGCGTCGCTCTCCCCGTCGCCGTCACAGTCAACAACCTGGGCAGCGCCATCATCACAGCCCCCAACGAGCTGGACCGCCGCTTCGTGGTGCTGCCGGTGGTCGACTGGGTCTCTCCTGCGATCGGCAGCGCCACCGGCCACACGCGGCTCCTCGTCCGCGGCTCCGGCTTCTCTAAGGGAGAAGTGACGGCGGCCGGCGAGCCGTGCTCCGTCGTGTCCGTCAACTACACCGGCATCACCTGCGACACCGCTCCATCTCAGCCGCACGCCGGTGACGTGGTGTTCCACCTGGGCAGGATCCAAAGCTCCTGTCACTCAAACTGCTCCTTCAGGTACTCGTCCTCCGTCACGCCCGTCCTCTCCAGTGTTTCCCCCGACAGCATCGACGGCCTGACCTCCGTCACCGTCTCCGGCGCCGGGTTCGGCAGCAGCGTGGGCGACGTGGTCGTCTCTGCCAGCAGCTGGGAGCTGGAGGTCACCGCCGTAACCGATAGCAACATCACGCTGAGCGTTGATGCCCTGCCCGCCGGCGCCCACCCACTCAAAGTGATAGTGAGGAGCAAAGGCCTCGCGTCCGGCTCCGTCACCCTGAGCAGCGTCGCCCAGGCCTCCCTCAGCCCCGACGTGGGCAGCCTGGCGGGAGGAACCCCGCTCGTCTTCAGCGGAAACGGCTTCGCTCCGGGGAACACCAGCGTGACGGTTGGCGGCAAAACCTGCGAGATTCAGGAGGTGACGCCGGGAATGCTTCGCTGCATGACGCCGCCGCACAGCGAGGGGACGGTGTCCGCCATCGTCCAGGTGTTCTCAGTGCAGTATCCTCCGCTCAGCTTCAACTACTCCACAGCACAAACTCCTGTTGTCAGCTCCATCAGCCCCTCCACAGGTAACTACCATCCTCTACATCATGTCACGATTTAAAGCTTTTTCTAACAGGAACATTCATAACCGAACTGGAACTCACTCCCACCGGACATCCATAACACCGACTCTCTCCCACTATTCAGATCCTGATTCAAAACTCATCTGTTCCAATTAGCTTACTGAGTATGATTGCACCACACTCTTTTTTCTTTGTTTTATTTCTTGTGTCTTGTTTTCATTCCCTGTTTTGTCTTGTTCTAATTACTGTACAGTGTCCTTGAGTGTTTAGAAAGGCTCTTATAAATTAGATATATTATTATTATTATTATTATTATTATTATTATCCATTCAGGGGCTCTCAGAAAGGTTTTATAATTTAATTCTTATTTGTTAAACATTGCACTTTGGTCATTTTTTAAAAAGAAAAAATACTCTTCAAACCCAGCCCAATTTCTCCATATTTTTCTTTCTAAGTGGCTTACAGATTTTGAACTTGGTGAAATGTTGAGCGAGACCGGCAGCTGCAAAATGTATCACTTTGACTAATTTCTACATTTTGATTGTCAACTCCAAAAAGTAATCTCTCTGAAGGGACATGGATCAGGGCTGCAATCTAGATGGGTTAAGAACAGGAAGTATTTTATTTTCAGCTAAATTATTCACAGCTTTGTGCACAAAAAAGGTTTTTTAAAAAGTGCTTAAGATTTTCTGTAGTAATTTAGCTTTTTTATACACCTTTTCCCCAAAATGTACACTTTGCTCACTTAAATCATCTTATTGCTGTCATTTCAAAAGTGTTTCAGGATGTGTTTTGTAATCCTTTGCTCAAAGCACCTGGAATATAACTTGAATTGCCAGTAATAAGCATTTTAAAGTTGAAGAAAATCAATTTTTTTGCAGATGGATAATGCTGTGTTTCAGTTTTAGTAAACCAATAAAATAAATTAACTTGATTTTAATCCATACTTCAGTGGATCTAGCTTAAGAAACTGCTCAGTTTCTTTGACTCAGTGTCTTATGTCCCTATATGACGGTCCTCTCACGTCCTCGTCCCCCTCTCTGTTTCTGTCCCACAGGGCCGAGCGGTGCCGTCGTCACACTGACTGGTTCAGGATTCGGCAGCGACTCTCAGCTTGTCTCCGTCACCATAAACCACGTCCCCTGCAACGTGTCCACGGCCTCCGACACGCAGGTTCAGTTCACCGCGGGAGACAACCCGGGGGGGACGTACCCAGTCATGCTGCATCACCAGGTCAAAGGTTACGCCCAGTCACACGTCATGTTCACGTACGAGCTGACTCTGAGCAGCGTGACACCCAACGAGGGTAAGCAGAGAGGAAGTCTGAACAGTCTGTTAGTGGTCTGGGAGGAAGTTAAAGATGACAGTGTTAATTATAAAGAAGGGTGAGGTGTTCATATAGGCCTCTTGAAGTCCATTTCACCTATTTTACAGGTTAAAAGTACTGTCATTTTTATGACAGTACTTTTTTTTATCTTTTATGATAAAACAATATGTTTCTGGTGCTTTTATGCAGCTTTTATCTTGCATTTCTTGTTTTTTGTTGCCGTAATGCATCGCAATTCAGTTTAATGATGTCTGAACTGAATAAGTTATTTCTCTGATGATTCAGGCAGTTTTGGCGGCGGCGCTCTGCTGTCGGTGCACGGCTCTGGGTTCGACCCGCACAGCTCAAACGTGACGATCTGTGGGGAGAAGTGTGACGTCCGCAGAGAGATGTCCACATCGTCCCGTCTATACTGCCTGTCTCCCTCCGTAAACGGTAAGTCTAGTTAGTTTGACTTAGTTTATTTCACCAGTGTAATCCATTTAGACCACGCAAATATCATAACAACAATAAGACGACCCTCTGAAAGCCTCAATATGTTTTTTAAAATTATATAATTTATCTTAGCCAGAGATTTGTCAAAAATCAGATTTTTTAATTTCCAACCTTCCTAAATTAATCATGTGTAATGAAAATGAATCTAATTGAAGCTTTAAACAGAACATTTCATCAAAACCACTTTATTCTACATGTTTGTGTTAAAAGTTTTTTACATCATATATAATGCAGAAAACAATATTTAAATATTCAGCAGTTGACTGACGATGAACATACAGTATTTTAATTCCAGCTCAAAAAGTATGATATCGGCCGCCATATTGTGAGTTTTTTCTCCTCTAAAATTGGTATTGGTCAGGCTCTAATCATATCATATGCATTATATATTAACATCAACATGTTTTTAAGTAGTTTAAGCAGTTCATGGAACAATCTCATCACAAAGGTCCATATTATCTGTTGTGGACATTGTACTGATTTTAATTAGTTAGTAAATGAACAATGCAGAAATATACACTGAATTCTAATTTAGTCATTTATTATAATATTGCCATTATTACTTGAAGCACACTGACCAATTTCATGGTGAGCTCTGACACCAAACTTCTTTTAAATACCCAAATACACAAAGCAAAGTTTTTTCCCCATTATTTTACTTCTACATCTTTCTAGTAAAGGTCAAGGGGTTTAAAGTTTTTTCTTTGGCGAGAATGTGTTCCTGCTGGTTTATGATATTCTTAGTTGACCAGTCAATGTGACAAAACCAGTCCATGAATTTAAATGGAACAAAGAACATACGAGGAATGCTGTCGAGTCTTTCATGAAGGAGAAAATGTGAAGCATGTGGGATCAGACAACAAGTCGTCATGGACGATGAGACATCTTAAACTGTTTATTGTCTCTGAGCATCTCATCTTGATGCTGCCTGTCCTTTTGTTGTTACATGTTTTGTTGTGTCTGTCTGTCTGTCTGTCTGTCTTCCTCTCAGACTCTCAGTCGACGTTGAGCTGCGAGGTCGTGGTCATGAACCGTCTGGACTCCGTCAACATATCAGATGGCTACACCTACAAATCTCTGCTGACTCCGGTGATCTCTGAGGTTTCTCCTCGCCGCGGAGGCACCGCCGGAGGCACCCGACTCATAATCACCGGCTCCGGTTTCAGGTAGAGACTCAGCAGAGCACAGAGGACACAAAGAGGAGCCCCACCCAGATTATAGCCCGCTGGTTCAGAGCTCAAGTTACACAATGCAACAGCTTTTGTTTCATTGGACGTCTTTGCTTCCATTGGGTTTAATGCAAAGACATTGATTTGTATGTATAAGTGTATAATGTTTGCTCACAAAAAACATTTCTAAACAGTCCAAAAACAATCCCTTCCAATGAAACAACAATCTCTGCAAAAGAAGAAATAAATAAATAATCATTTTTTAAAAATGTTACATTAAATAGAATAATAAATCACATTGTCACAATCATTGCAAGGAAAGAGGTTAAAAAATGTATTCCAACTTTATGGGCGACCGTGTATAATAAAATCATTTAAATGACATCAATATAATATAATAAAATCTGGAGTTATGGTACATGAGAGTATAAATATGTATTGTGGTTAAGTGGTACATTGTTAAATGTTTTATGAAGAGTTAATTTGCAGAAACGTATTTCTCTATTTTGATTTATTTTTGGCACCTCAGCCTTTTTTAATTTTGCTCAATTGTTACTTTTTAGTTAAGTTAAAATGAGTTGTATCAGTTCTTGCAAATGAACTCTTCATAATTTTCTATTATATTCTATTTACATACAGTATATAATATGTGTATGTCACGACACAATGTATTCAAGATTCAAAGTGTTTATTATCATATGCACAGTAGAAAACATGTTTCCCTGTACAATGAAATTCTTGCTTTGCTCTCTGCAGAATGCCAACCAATGTAAAAGCAAAAAAAATATACAATATATATACTAAAAGAAATTACAACATGACAAAATTTAGGGCAGCATGTGATTTAAAATAATAATGATAATTAAATCTGTAGGAGGAGTTTGTTGATGTATGCAACGTCGAAATGGTAAAAAAAACTGCAGGAAACGCCATCTTCGATTGAAAATGGCCGACTTCCTGTACGTTTTCGGGTATGGGTTCTCAAGACTTTTTGGTGCGTCTTCCCACGATACGTATGTACTAAATTTTGTGTCGCTACATAATAATATAATAATAATACATTTTATTTATAGAGCGCTTTTCAGGGTACACAAAAACGCTTGAATGCTACATGAAAAAATCCTATATTGTGAGGCTCTTTTGAAATTTTCTAGGGGGTGCTAGTTAGTCATTTTGCAAAGTCCATTCCCGGGACAACTAGAATATGTAAATTTCACAGGATTTCACGAGATTGATGTATATTCCAAATATGGTAAGTTTTGGAATATGATAAAGCCCCCAAATCAGCGATTCATTACCTGGAAAAATAATAATAATAATAATTCCTTCAATTACAATAGGGTCCTCGCACCATTGGTGCTCGGTCCCTAATAATAATTTAGATTAGATTAGATTAGTTTCAACTTTATTGTCATTGCACATTTCACAAGTACAAAGCAACGAAATGCAGAAAGCATCTAACCAGAAGTGCTTAAGCAGTAATTAAGTGAATCATATTGCAATACATACAGGAATGTATTGTATAAAAATGCAGTGTATATATAGGTATAGATTATATAATAAATAAAAATAAATAAATAAATGCAGATCTAACTGTACATTCGTGCAAGTAGATATATATATACATATACATGCATACATATACACACATATATACATACATACACACATATATCTATAAATATATACATATTAGTGCAATTTAAGCTTTTATTTAATCTGTGTGTACAATGTTTCCGTCACTCATCAATGAAAGTATCTATCTGTTGATTCGCTCTGCAGCACCAACATGAACGACGTGAACGTGACCATCGCAGGATCTGTGTGTGACGTTCAGTCCACCAACAACACACACATCGTCTGTGTGACCAACGCGCAGCGACAGTCTCAGGAGGCCAAAGTCAGAGTCAGCATCGGAGACCGCGGCATCGCCAAGATGGTTAGAGAACCTCGTCCCTCATACATCAGGCTGATTTAATATCTTTTTATACATGTTTGTCTTAAGGCCTTATTTGTGTCTTTCTCCAGGATGATGCTGACTTCTTCTACGTTGACGTGTGGTCGTCCAGGTTCACGTGGGGCGGTTTGCCTCCGCCAGAAAGAGGCACGTTTGCCGTCATCACTAAAGGCCAGACTATCCTGCTGGACACCAGCACGCCTGTGCTCAAAATGCTCCTCATTCAAGGTACAAATATCACTTTATCTCTTAAAAATACACAATATCTGTAAGGGAAAGTGCCTAAAACCACAGATTTTAGTTTTTTTTTTTTTTTGCATAATGTCAGATTTTTCTAAGTGGTAAATGATAAATGGACTGCACTAATATAATAGTATTGTTGTTGTTGTTGTTGTTGTTGTTGTTGTTAATATAATTTAAAAAAGTTCTACTTTTTAAATGTTTTTTCTTGTGTATATTTTTTTCCTCATCTCCCAGTCACTCCAGACATTTTCACAAATATATTTTAAATATAAATAAATATTTATAACTTTTGGGTGCAAAGTAGGGGTGTCATAATATACTTGTATTGATGATAAAAGTGATCTTTAAAAAATGAAATCCTGATAATGCACATTCAATTATATTCTCTAATTCATTTTTAGGGTTGTTGTGTTTTTACTATTTATTAGGAGTAATTTTTTTTTTGTAAGTTTTTATACAGTATACACCTCCCTACACTATTTTAATTATAATTTGCCATAAAAAGAGACAAAAAGCACAATAAACAAAGTTAAGGATGGATTTCATGATTTTATTTATTTAATTTTAATTTTTTATTTTTCCAAAGATGCTGCAATAATATTATTGTAATGTGATATCAGGAATTTAAAAAAAAAATATATATATATATATAAATATATATATATATATACATTGACATAGCACATACAGCTTATAAACAGTGTTATTTCTCCAAACAACTACATGAGACATTCTTCTCTCTTCTCTTGCCGCTGGTTTGAGTTTCTGTCTCTCTGTTTCTTCGTCCTCAGGAGGAACGCTGGTGTTTGATGAAGCGGACATCGAGCTGCAGGCAGAAAACATCCTGATCACAGACGGCGGGCGCCTCCAGGTCGGCCAGGAGGGGGCGCCGTTCCAGCACAAAGCCATCATCACGATGCACGGAAACCTGCGCTCACCTGAACTTCCTGTTTATGGAACCAAGACGATCGGTGTCAGAGAGGGCGTGCTCGACCTGCACGGTATGAACTCAAGACAGAAACTCATTCAAACAGACGAGAGGAACAATGTCACTGTTAGCTTAGCTTAGCATAAAGACTGGAACCAGGGGAGAAAGTTTGCATGGCTCTCTGAACCTACGACAACAATATGCTGCTTACACATTAATGCCTCAGGGATGATATATATATATATATATATAATATTATATTTATATATATATATATATTTATATATATATATATATATATATATATATATATATATATATATATATATATATATATATATATATATTATATTATATTTATATATATATATATATATATATATATATATATATATATTTCAGTGGCGGGCGGTGCTTTTCACACTTAGGCCTTCAGTGATGTCCAACTTAGTCAATAAATACCTTTCATTTTGCCAGCATTTATAACACCAGGACTGGAGTAGTTAGAAACACACTTAAGCACTACTAGGCATTGCATCACCTCAGTTGTTTACAAAATGGGCTATTATCCGGCGCATTTTAAAAATCAACAATACCGCATCAGCAATTAAAACATATCTGATATGCTACTGTCAAAACTTAAAAATAAAAGGGTCTTTAAAATTATCTTTCCAAAAAGTTTTATTAAATGAGTCCACAAAGAATATGCAAGCTTTAACAAGATTGTACTATACATTGCAAAATCGCAGTTTAATATCAGAAAGACACTAACAAGACGGCCATACTTTGGCGACAGCTACACAATAAACAAGTCTGTTTGTGAAAAAACTTTTTCATGTCAAAACGTGACGTATCACGACTTTCTGTGACCTGTTGCTTTGAGTACAACCACACAGCTGCGCCAATGCGCCAGATTATTGACATACCGTTAACAGTCCCGGGTGTGACTCTGTTGATCTGCATAGCACTGCCGTGGCTCAAACTAGTAAGTGGTAGCAATATCCAATCACAGGACGCGTAAATGTCACGTTCAACGTGAGGCCAGCTAGAGGGCCTTACTGACACAACTCGTGATCTGATTGGCTATTGCAACTATCTATCAACTGTATTTGCCCGTTCACTTACAGTGCACAGACGCCCGCATTGTTGATTCTGAAGGCCCGGGCAGATTTCATACAGCCTGGCAACATAAGATAGCTGAATTCTGGTTTGATAAAAACTCTAACCTAACAACAACAGCACTGGAAGGAGCATAATATGACATGAAGAGAATATGAATACTTTTAGATATTTAGGGAAAGATTAAATTAAAAATTAAATTAACCTTTATCATAATTATGATCATGATTTCTGGTTATGTTAGGCCAGCAGAGAAGGCCTTGCTGGCCCTGACGGCCCACCACTGATATATTTATAGGGAGACATTTCTGCCTCAAAGCTTTTAAAAAAGTACTTAAAAAAGATTTTGACAATATAATTAATTGTGAGGAAAACAACATTATCTCAGGATAAATAAAATAATTAAAGAATAACAAAAATAAAAAATAAAAACAATTGGAGAATATTCCATTGTGGTGGGGACAAATTTTTTTTTAAAGCAACAACATGTTTGTAGTGAGCATTATTTTGTGTTTGTGTTATAAAGAAGACCTTCATCTATATTTTTTAGCCATTTGTGATAAATATTTGACCCATTTTGAAGGAAGAATGCTGCTTTATGACAGACCAACAACTCTAGTTTTAAACTAGTTCTTTTTAAAAGAACTTTAAGTTTGGGTTGGAGTGGTGTACGGGTATAAAAAATAGTTGGTAATTTGCTTAACTAAAGTATTGAAAAAATGTATTTTTTATTTATTATATTTGTTTTTAAAAGGAGACTTTTTATGCATTCTTCCATTTAAAAAAATCTAGTTTTTAATTGTAATAATAAATCGTTTGTTCAAACAAAAATAATTAAATCTTTTGTTTGCATTGCTTTAAGGGTCATTATAACTGATAAAATAATAATAATAATAACTTTGTAATACCATAATGTTTTCTGGGACAGTTATTGAACTATAAAAAATAATAAGATAATAATAATATTCTTACTTGCAATTAAGCGTTTTTACTTTGTTTACTTTCAGAAATTAATCAGCATAACATTCAGCCACTAAAACTCATTTTTCTGTTCAGGAATGCAAGTAAATAACTATAATTTGATGTCTTAATCAAGAAATAATAATATGCTTTGTTATTTTTACAGGTTTTTTTGTAAAACAGTAAATTTGAAAATTCATGGATGACAATAATAATTATTTTTTATCATTAAAACTATCATTTGGGTTAAATAGCTTCTACATACTGGTGTATTAACCATTACAGAAACATAATAAATGCTTTTGGTAATTACTAATGCTGCAAATTTAGGACACTGAGGCACAAACTGCTGGTCTAATACATTTGTTAAGCACTGTATATATTATTGTAATAAATAATACTTCTTCTACCACTGAATCACAGTCATCTATGTTAAGCAACAGTTAACTGAAGCAGTCGTGTCCTGCTGACATGTCGTTATGTGAGGTAACGGTGAGCTGATGGAGCCATTTGAGTCTCGTGTCCTGGAGGAATGTTCTTCCTGGTGACATCTCAGCCGCCCTCCTCAGGTGCGACTCATTGTTGACGACCTGTTTCTCCAGGTATCCCCGTTCCCGTTCCCTGGACCCACCTGGCCCAGACGGCGGCCAGCGGCTCCAACACGCTGACTCTGAAGAAGGCGGTGACCTGGAGGGTTGGAGACGAGATCGTCATCGCCTCCACCGGAAACAGGTGCAGTGTTCAAAGTACAAAGCAATTTGCAAACTGAAAGAGAGGATTAATTTGAGCAAAACTAGCTTACTGTATCAAACCTTGCTAGCATGAATTACTGAGTTTCATTTTATCCAAAATGTATTTAAACACAAAACACATTTAAAGATTACTGTAACATAAAAACATAAAACATTGAACTCTCTTTTTGTCCTTTCAAAATAAAAGCCTCCGTTATCCAAACAGGCTTTTGCATAGTACTGTATATATATCTTTTATTTTACCCATGTATGCATGTTTTTAAAACATAGCAGTTTATCGATTAATTGATCGTTAGCGCTATAGATGATCAAGTTGGCAGGTTTCTTCCAAACGACCATCCCTAGTTCAAACAGAAAGTTATTAAGGATCTTTTTGAAAAATACAAAATCAAAACAAAGTTACTACATGTTTGATCAAAATTGAATAAAGATAAAAATCTGACTTCTTGGGAACAAAATAAACAGCATGTAGGGTCCTTTATTCCACTGAGGTTGGGACATTGTCTAAAATGTAGATAAAACAGATTGCAATAATATGCTAATTGTTTTTAACAAAATTTCTATTAAACTGTACAAAACAGTATATTTTATGTTCAAACTGATCAACTTTTTTCCGTAAATATACACTGTATTCTAACTTTGATTCATCGCCTTTTTTTATTTATTTTTTATTTTATATAAAGCATCCAACTTTTTTTGGACTCAGGGTTGCAATATCGCCTTTATATGACACATTAACAACATTTTCAAGGGTTTTTATGTTTCAGCAATGTTTTTTCTCTCATAAAAATATATGGAAATCACCACTTCGCAAGCTAACCTTTCCTGTTTTTTATTTTGATAACCTAAACATAAAGGAAAATATTAATTTCTATATTTTGTTTTTAACTGTAGCACCAAAAATTATGATAATTAGAGCTTACTGGGGAGCTCAAGTCTCCTCTCCGTAGCTTACCTGAATTTCAAACTCTGGCCTTATTTAGAGAGAGTGACAATGATAAAAAATCAAATAAAAAAATCAACTTGAAAGGCATAAAATTATGATTTCACAAGTTAAAAATGTCGCACAGTTTGGATAAGAGGCTTAAAATTTTAACCACTTTTCCCTCATCTTAAATGTTTCTTCACACACACACAGCACTACGAGTCAGTTGTGTGACAGGTTGTTTCATAATGTCAGGATTTTAACTGACATTAACTTAATCCTATAAAGTTAAAATCTCAACAGTGCAGCATAAAAAAATGAATGGAATGATGGAAATTACTACCTTGTAGCCCACATTTGCCTCCTTTAAGAGATAAAAAAAATCCAAATCAAACACCACTAAAATGT
This sequence comes from Centropristis striata, assembly GCF_030273125.1. Lineage (NCBI taxonomy): Eukaryota > Metazoa > Chordata > Actinopteri > Perciformes > Serranidae > Centropristis > Centropristis striata. Next base: position 17,314,827 of record NC_081530.1, read on the forward strand.
ATGAGATCAAATATTTATGCAGCAAATATTTTCTGTCTAAGGAAAAATACCACAAAAGGCACAAGTTGTTAACTTTAGACAGTTAAGGTGGGAAAGGTTTATTGAAGTGGAAGGCTGGCATTTAACTTAATCCTTTATTATTTTCTCTTAGGTTATTAAGTTTACTGATATACTGTATGTTTTATGTGGTAATTATGTTTGATGTTTGCTTGTGTCTAGTTTAGTTTTAATGTTATTTAATTTGTTAAAGTTCTTATTTATTATTGTTGTTTTATTTATTTAGGTTGGTTTTGTGATGTTGTTGTTGTTGTTCTTTTTCTTTTCATTCTTTTTTTTACTGTGTTTGTCCATTGGTGATTTATGTTGTGTTTTGTTTAAATTAATAATAAAATAAATAAAAACTTTACACAGTTAATATTTAGTCAAAGCTTTGCAGCAGTTCTAACATATATACTGTATATCCGACACTGACACTGACTGTTGGAGCTGCAGGTAGAATTGATTTCTTGGTGTTTCCAGGCACAGCCAGAGAGAGAACGAGGTGAGGGAGATCGCCGCCGTGTCGGCCGATGGAATGACCCTGACGCTGACCGAGCCGCTCGAGTACACTCACCTCGGGGTGAGCGTCACTCTGGCCGACGGGACGGTGTTCGAGGGCCGAGCCGAGGTCGGTCTGCTCACCAGGAACGTCGTGGTTCAAGGCGCAAAACACCAAGAGTGGGAGGACAAGATCGAAGCCTGCCCCGATGGCTTTGACACAGGTACTGGTGACTTCATTTGACTCTAAATGCTGTGGAGAAATAAAGAATAAGAGACTTAAAGTAGCTGTTAAGTAACTGTATTTTTTCTATATTATATATGTCATATACCACTTATATGTTTTTTATTTAACCTTTATTTAACCAGGGAATATCCCATTGAGATTAAGAACCTCTTTTTCAAGGGAGCCCTGGCCAAGAGGCAGCAAACACAAAATACAGTTACATATTTACATAAGACACAGACCTTAAACGCATTATGAGAAACAAGTGCATGTTGTGGAATTGGCCTCAATAACTCTCAGTTTGGATTTAAAAGTGCTCAAAGAAACAAAGTCAGTTAGTTTCCGGTCTTTCTGTAGCATATTCCATGCATAAGGTGCAGAGTAAACATTTAAATATATTTATCCATTGATGTTCATACTACTACATGCAGCAACTTAACTAACTTATTTAACATGCTAAAAATATATTTTCTCCAATGTGCAATATCTGTAAAAATGCAATGGACTTATATGGACTTTTATGGACTTATCTGTCAGTTGAAATCAAAACACAAGAACTTTGCATCCTTTTCTCACAAAACCTGGAGTAATGTCACTGCTTTGTCTTTAGGTTTAGGGTTTAACTGGACATTATGATCAGTTATCGTGCTAATTTCGTGGCTAAAACAAAGAAAATCAGGGAATGATTACAATTTTAACAGCCGGAACTAGGCCATGATGACTGTTTTTGTCAGACGATACATATTGTCCCAGAAATGATTGCAATGAATTAAATTGTTGCAATTTTAAGACAAGATACAATGACCAAAAAGCTTCACTCTTTGCCTCAGTCTGCTAAAACACGCTCTGTCAGATCAGGACTTTGGATTTATTTTGATCAATAACAATATGATGTATGTTATAATCCAGGTATGCAGTGTAAACACCCTTCTGTCTCTGTGCTGCAGGGGAGTTCGCCACCCAAACATGTTTCCAGGGACGCTTCGGAGAGGAGGTGGGCAGCGATCAGTTCGGAGCCTGCATCATGTTCCACGCGCCCAGACCCAATGAGAACCTTGCAGTCGGCAGGATTGAACATACCGAGGTGAGACGCTTAAAACAAAACTTTCTCTCCTTTTTTCAGATTTCTCCTGTTTCTTAAATCTTCTTATCTTCACAATCTGTCAGATGTTTTGCCTCATCCTCTGTAGTTTCTTTTAAATTTTATATTGAGTTTTTTGTGTTTTTCACTGTGAGATCAATGAAAAGCTCATTTTACAGAAAGAGTGAATCTTATTCCTGTGTTTACAAACAGTCAGCAACAAATCCTGCATAGTATCCCTTTCAATGTATTGCATGATTAAATCATCATTAACCATCTGAACCCAAAAATCAGATTTTCCATTTTGTTTTAAAGAGTGACAAAATTACAGTTTTTCATAGAATGAAACTGTAAAAACAGTTTCCTTTCAAAACAGTAACCAAAACAAAGCTTAAAATTGTGATATTTCTGTCAAAATCACTTCATTCTAAATGTCTTATTTAAAATGTTGCCAAAAAATAAAGCATTTGGAATAATTAGATCCTGTTTAAAACATTAAATTCTGCTCCTCAGCGACACTGTGAAGGCAGATTGATTCTGCTGAGACGAACAGTCACGTGACAAATATTCACTGAAAATCTGTTTACACAGAGCTGAGAGGAGAGGACAGGAGAGGTTGGAAATAAGAGGTTCTAAAAATGTAAATAGTTTAATGTGTATATCGTGGAGACACAATTTTTTTCCCCAGTATTCATTGCACTTGTGGACACTTGGAAAAGTTCAAACAGCTCCAACAGCATTGTTAAAAATCTGATTAACAGAGTGAAACCTGAATTCTTTCCCCAACTGTGCTGGAAAGCAGCAAGAATTTTCTTTCTTGGGTCATGTTCTTGCAAGTGAATTGCCATCAATACGTCATTACCTGTTACCTGTAAAACTAGCCGTCATTCAATATCATTTATCCCTTCTTCATCTGACCTTTAAAGGCTCTGTTGTTTTGTTTTTGTAGAATCTTTGCAAAATAATTTATAGATGTTATCCCACATTTTAGCTCCTTGGTGTATTTGTTTGTTGTGTACATGCTGTTTGTAACTTATTGCATATGCATATTGGGATTAATAAAGTATTTTTGCTTTTGTGCCACAGGTCCGCCACGCCGGACAGGCCTTCAGGCTGGGACGTTACCCCATCCACTGGCATCTGATGGGAAACATCGACTTCAAGTCCTACGTGCGGGGTTGTGCCATCCATAACACCTTCAACAGAGCCGTGACCATCCACAACACACACCGGCTGCTGGTGGAGCACAACGTCATCTACAACATCATGGGCGGCGCCTTCTTCATCGAGGACGGCATTGAGACGAAGAACATCCTGCAGTACAACCTGGCCGTGTTCGTCAAACAGAGCACCAGCCTGCTGAACGACGACGTCACTCCCGCCGCCTACTGGATCACCAACCCCGACAACATCGTCCGCCACAACGCCGCCGCCGGAGGCACGCACTTCGGCTTCTGGTACCGCATGCACGAGCACCCCGACGGGCCGTCCTACGACCGAAACATCTGCCAGAAGAAGGTTCCCCTCGGGGAGTTCTTCAACAACACCGTGCACTCTCAGGGCTGGTTCGGCATCTGGATCTTCCAAGACTTCTTCCCCATGAAGGACGGGACCTGCGGCTCCAAAACCCCCCAGCCCGCCGTCTTCCGCGGCCTCACCACGTGGAACTGTGAGAAAGGTGCCGAGTGGGTCAACGTGGGCGCCGTGCAGTTCGTAGACTTCCTCATGGTCAACAACGAGAAAGCCGGAATCGAAGGCAAGCGCATCATGCCGTGGGCCGTGGCTGGCTTCGGAGAGGAAGGAGGGGCCACGATGGCCAACAGCACCATCGTGGGCCACGTGGACGAGCTCACGCTGGGGAGCGACTACTGCACGCACCGAGGCATCATCGCGCCGCTGGACGACGGTCTGAGCGTCCTGAACACCAAGTTCATCAACTTTGACCGCAGTTCGTGCGCAGCCATCGGGGTGGCAAAAATCGATGGGAAATGTGTGACTCTTTGCGGCGGCTGGGCCGTCAAGTTCGCTGGCATCCAGTACTTCAACTCGCCCAACAAGGCCGGCTTCAGGTGGGAGCACGAGGTGCAGCTGATCGACACCGACGGCTCCCTCACAGGTACCAGTACTCCACTTTATTCATAGTCAAGTCAAAGTTTATTCACAGAGCACATTTAAATACAACCTCAGTTGACCGAAGTGCTGTACAGCTAATAAAATACACAAATAGGTATAAATAAAAACAATGAAAACAATAAAATACTAAAAACAATAAAATAGTAATAAAGCTAATATAGCTACACTGTGTTCCTAAAATCCCTCTCAAGACTCACTGATGACCCTTGAAAATCACTAACAAAGCTCGTTTTACAGCAAGAGGGAATCTGAATCCTGTGTTTACAAACATTCAGATACAAATGCTGCATCGTATCCCTTTAAATGTATTGCATTGTTAAATCATTGTTATTAACCCTCTGAACCCCACCATACAATTTTCCATTTACTTTTAAAGAGTGACAAAATTACACAGTTCTACAGTTCATAGAATGAAACTGTAAAAACAGTTTCTTTTTTTTGTGATATTTCTGTCAAAGTCACTTTATTCTAAATGTCTTGTTTAAAATGTTGTCAAAAATAAACCGTTTGCACTAGCTAGATCCTGTTAAAAACATTAAATTCTGCTCCTCAGCGACACTGTGAAGACATGATTGATTCTGCTAAGACGAACGGTCACGTGACAAATATTCACTGAAAACCTGTTTACACAGAGCTGAGAGGAGAGGACAGGAGAGGCTGGAAAAATCTAAATAGTTCAATATGTATAGCATGTGGAGACATAATATTTTTCCCCAATATTCATGACACTTTGATATGTGTATATATATATATATATATATATATTCTATTTTATTCCAATTTTACAAACATTCTGACATAAGACATTCAGTTCAGAGGGTTAAAGGATAAATGTTATGGTGTTATTCTCATTCTTGTTTTGGTTTAAAAATCCTCCACCAGACTTCATAATATTAATAATAATAACGTAATTAATAATATCTACAGGGATTATTAACTGCCAGCGTGTAAAAACCAGTAGACAGCAAATATGACGTATTATTTTAAGGGATTATATTTATATACATTAATAAAAAGGCATACATCAGTTTAAAGAAGTCAGGTTACTGCAGCTCAGGTTTCTCTTCATCCCTGCGTCCGCCTGAACCCGTGTTTGTTTCTTTGTTTTCAGGAGCGGCTGACAACAAGGTTGTGCCGATGAGCGCCTTGCTCGACCCGGTTCACTGCTCCCCCAACGTCAACTGGAGCGTCGGTTTCGCCGGCGCTGTGTGCGACCACACCGTCACCTTCAACCGCCTGTCGTTCAACAACCCGTCACCGAGCTCTCTGAGGGCTAAAGACGCCATCTTCACCAACGAACACGGTAATTTAAATTACACAGACTCACAACTTTTAATGTCAGTTTGTTGTTGAAGAAGCTGAAACTTCTCTGTGATCTTTACCGACCTCTAGTGGTGATTAGCAGGTAGTGCAGCACCTCTACTGCAGAAACAAAACATGTAAAATATAATAAAACAAACTATCAATACTATATAACACAAACAATGTGTTATGAATAAGTAAAAATGAGAATAATTCAGAAACTCATAAGGTGTAATAGCAAGTAACAATTTCAGTGTCAGGTTGGAAAACACCAGTGGTGGAATGTAGTTTACTCAAGTACTGTACTTACGTACAATTTTGAGGTACTTTACTTGAGTATTTCCATTTATGTATATTTATAATTCTACTTAACTACATTTTGAGGCAAATATTTTACTTTTTACTTCACTACATTTAGCTCACAGCTTTAGTTACTTTTCAGGTCAATATTTAAAATAAAAACATGATGAATTTAAAGTGATGAGACACTTTTGTTTTAAATGAAATCTCATAACAGTAGATTAGGTAGTTAACCCTATAAAGCCAAGTGTATCATGTTTGATACATACGTTTTTGAGACCTCTATATCATCAGTGTGATATTTTTTTCCTGAAAAACCTGATGAATACATGAATTGATGATTAAAAAAACTGAGCAACAAATTTCACAAAAATACCAGATGTAACAGCTCTGGTTCCACTGGTGGATCTGTCATTGCTGCGTGAAAACTTCATATCAGCAGATGTATGATGTTGTTTTATATGGAAAAAAGATTTTGTATGTTTGAGGAAAATGTTAAAAGGAAAGTCAAAGTTTTATTTGGTTAAAAATATTAGGTTTTATGTGATTATGTGAGTTCAAGAAAAGCAAATTGTGAGCAAAAAAATTGCACAAAAAGACCTGATGTATCAAATATGATCCAAATTAAATTCATATATGAACATTGATATTGAATTAAAAAAAATGTTAGCTGGTTCAACAAAAACTCCAGTTTTGAAAATTTAGAATTTTCTGGCAATTATTTCACGGTTCAGGCTTTATAGGGTTAAAATGAGTCCTGTCTTAACAAAATTAAAATTCTGCATACATAAATGTGTCAATACAAATAATCTAATAATAGATTTAGAATCTGAGTGGGTCCATTCTGCACAACGAGTACTTTTACTTTTAGTACTTTTTGATGCTGATACTTCTGTACTTTTACTTCAGTAAGTTCTGAATGCAGGACTTTTACTAAGAAAAACAAAAAAATATTGTGCCACTGTAAAAGATTTTGCAAAAAAATATATATATTGCACTTTATTTTCTTAGCTCTAAAAGTTGGTTTCTGTCTCACTTTAAATATTTATTAAATGCCATTTATTTACATATTTTAACATGATAATATTTAGAAAATGTATTTTATGTTATCCTCTATGAAACAATATCATATAATAATCAATTAAAATACTTAAATCACATTGTTTAGTTAGTATTTTGCTTTGTCCTTTTTATTTATTTTTTATTTTTCATAAATAATTTTGTTAAAAAAAAAAAAAAAACAGCAGAAGAATTGTACTGTGAGATGACTGTATGAGTTGCTAAAGCTTAATAAAAACTAAGTTTAAAAAAATGACTAAATACTTAAATTACTTCCAGAGCTGGTAAATGGGGGGTTAAAGTAAATCATAACTAAGAACATCTAGATGTACCTGCTGTAATAACAGAGTCTATTAACTTATAAATTGTTTTTAATCCCACTAACAGGCACCAGTGTGGTTCCCTATTTGAAGAAGAGGATGACTCATCCGTACGGCTGGATGGCGTTGCTGCCCTCCAACCAGGAGTACAACTGGTACTTTGACAACATGGATCAGATCACCAACATCACTTACGATGCAAAGTTCTACGGATTCAAGGTACAGGAAACATCGTTCAACTAATACTAATAAAAGGACAAATTGAAGTTTATATTTGATCTCAAACTTAACAGTATACTGATGTTTTTTGTTCTCTTCACTCAGTCGGATCAATACGTGATCATAAACCACAACCTGACCCAGAGTCCGGACAGATTCCGCATCATCGACGAGAGGAACGGCTCGGCGGCACCGCTGAGCTTCGGCAGCAGCAGCAACGGAGACTGGTACTTCGACGACAGCTCCAACAACCTCGACTACATCAGTGAGACTCTCTTAAATGTGGATATATTTATCACGATGCTGATTTTAACCCTTTGGTGCACAACATGGGGCCAAAATGACCTGCATTCATTCCCCATGTTATTTCATGCTGGCTGTGTGTTTGAATATCTTTGTTTTATTACAATAGATCATTATATCCATTTTTCCTTTCATACTTTATGAAGAAAAGTAGTTTTTGTATTATTACATCAAGTTTACACACATGGGTCAACAATGACATTGTGCATTATACAAAAAGTGATACACTAAATTAACAATTTGAGTATAAGTGTAACTATGTTTGTCTTATTTTTAAGGTTTAACTTTAAAAGAGTTGTTAGAACCACCAGATTACATTGAAAATCACATATTTTAACATTTGAGACTTATTAGAGCCACCAAATAATAATTTTCATTGGAAAAACACCAATTTAACAAAATAGGATATTTAATATTTGTGTCTTCTTTGTCAGGTTTTAAATTGATGAATTGATGACAACATATAAACATCTTTTAATGCACAACATGGGTCAAAAATGACCTTGTGCATGAGAAGCGTAGGGAAGAAGTAAAGGGGGGTTTATTCAAAAAGTAAGAAATGAAAACAAGAAATTAGGATGTATGATGATCAAAAAATTTGAGGAAAACCTGCAATACTGAATGATGAAATGAATTTATTGCAAATATATAGAATAAAAAAACTTAGTCGGGTCACTTTAGACCCATGTTGTGCATCAAAGGGTTAATGATAAATTAATAATTTAAGCTGTTTTTACTGATTGTAGCTTCTCAAATGTGGATTTGCTTCTTTTCTCATTGGGGGTTTGGAACTGTTTGTTGATTAATTTCTTGTGTCGCAGTTTCTGGGAAGATGAGCATGCGGCGGCGGCGTGCCAGCGTGGACCGCTCGCTGAAGGACTTTGGGGTGAACTTCAAGGTCTACCGCTGCTTCTTCCCCAACTGCATCACTCCAACACCTCCACCTCCAGCCACACTGCCGCCCCTACCCACCGGCCGGCCCGCCAACTTCATGTACGTTTAATCCCTTCTGACAAGCTTTAGTCCAAAGTGATTAGATCAGTTATTTCCTGTACTTACTCAATTCAATTCAATTCAATTCAATTGGCTTTATTGGCATGACGTAACAATGTATATATTGCCAAAGCAAGCATCAGAAAAAAAGATAACAAGATAAGGAAAGCAATATTTACAATAAATTATTATAATTCTATTATTCATTTTAAAAGAAAAGAAAAACTAATAACAATAAAAGAAAGCAATATTTACAGTCATTGAACAATAATTACAATCAATATATAATTCATACAATCTAACTGTCCCAGCAAAAAAAGAAGAAAAATTAAATTTAAAAAATCAAATAAAAACAAAACAACCAACAGCTGTGTGTCACTCGCTGTCTCTCAGTGTGTGACAGGCAGAAACATAGACTGCTGCTAATCTACAGCTCTGTGACTCTTCCCCGAGGAGGAGCGGCAGTTTTTCCTCATCTGACCATTTAAAAAAAACTTTTTTTACTCTCTCTCTCTTTTACATACAACTATGGTGTTAAAATGCTGCAGTCCTGCATAATATTACTAAGTGTCCCCAGCAAAATAAACCAAAAGTAACAGTTTTATATCGTTATATATACGGTATATTATATGTTTTTTTTATCATGGATGCATTAGTGAGCAGTGTTCAAGTGTTGGGTATTATAATATGCAAAAATGTATAAGTCTAAAAGTGAATTGTAAAAAAACCCAATTCTACATTGTAGTCTCAATATTTCATATTCAGTGTTTAGAAAATGTTATAGAAAGAATAAATTCTGCAGGTTGTGGTACAAGAATTATAAAAAATGTAAATATTAGAACATTTTAAATGTAGTTGAAATGAATAATTTTCACTTTTTAGAAGCAATAAAACTTTAATTTCCTGATTAAAACAACTCGATAAGGGAGATAATTTTTCAATTAAAAAGTGCATCTAGTTTTTAATGTTTTTATTGATTAAACAAATATAAAATAATGTATTTACAGCTGTAAGAGCAAAATGCTGGAGAGTTAAAAGTTTTCAGAAAATTCCCAGAATTTTAGTGGAAATGTGGAAATAAATAATTAACCTTACACCACTGCTGTTCATTTTGTCATTCAGAATTTTTAACCTTTACAAAACAAAAATACAAAATAAAATAATTTGTTACATCAAACAAAAAAGTCACCAGACTGTTGGTCTGTTTTTTTCCTTCTTAACACTAAAAATAATGTTTGTGTGTGTTTCTCTTCAGTCTGTGGTCTAATGCGTCTTTCTGGAAAAGTTCAGCTGAGAATAACTTCAGTGCACCAGCAGAGGGCGCCGACGTGGTCATCCCGCCAGGTAACGACAAGAAGACATAAAAAAACATATATTTACTTTATTTTAAGAGCCAATATCTGTAAATGTTTGATTCAGTTTGATCAGGATATTATAGCAGTAAACTGTTATATAATACTTTCTGTCCCTGTGAACATCAGGGCAGTGGGTTGTTCTGGACGGTGACACTCCTGCACTCAACAAGCTGACGATCGTCGGAGTCCTTGAGATCCCCGACTCCAACAGCTCGTCCTCCAGACCGGCTCGCAGCACGCACAACACGGTGGTGATCGACGCCGTCTACATCTCCATCCAGGTCAGTGACAGCAGAACTCTCTCTCACTTTATATTTTTCTTATTTATCTTCAACATGTATTTCAGGAGGGTGTTGAATCTAACCTAAACTAATCTAATCTAAAACAGCTTTCTGTGTTTGTATATGTCAGGTTATATCATCAATAATTAGTTAAATACGACAGAACAGAGAAAAAGTAGAGTCTCGTCTACATAACATCAAACTAAATCAACCAGTGTCGGTAGAAATATTTAGATATTTAACTAACTAATTAAATAAAAGTAACCATGCTATATGGCAGAAATGCTACCTAGTCTTACTTACATTACATTACATTACATTACTTAAGTGAAAGTGAGAAAGTATAAAAAGTAATCAAAGTAATAAAGTACAAATAAGTCAAAATACTGAATGTGCAGAATGGCCAATTTCATATTTTACATTTTATAATTTAGCATCATTTTAATGTATTTATCACTTTAATGTTGCTGCTGGTAAAGATTGAGCAAATTTTTTTAATTGTAGGTGCAGGTTGGCTAAATTTATAATAATATATCATAATTAATGAATTTATTTATACATAGAGGAGTAGAAATACAAAGTGGCATAGAATAGAAATATTTAGGTTAAGTACAACTATTGGACTACATTCCTTCACTGAAATCTTGAGCTAATCTGAGTAAAAGCAGAGATTTGATGATGTTTCAGGGCGGCCAGCTGATCGCAGGACGGGACGACGAGCCGTTCAGAGGTCAGCTGCACATCAAGCTGAGAGGAAACCACCGCACGCCTGACTGGCCGCTGCCCAGCGGACCCAACCAGGGCTCCAAAGTCCTCGGTGAGAAAACTGCACCAGGACTTTACTTCACATTATAACATTCATAAGTCAGCATGCTGTGTGTGTGTGTGTGTGTGTGTGTGTGTGTGTGTGTCTGCTCTATTCAAAAGATGATTGAAATGTTGATTCTTGGCTGTGAATATCGCACCAAAATTGACAGTTTTCTGTCACTGATAATAGTGATATTATTATCCCCAGTGTGGAGGTTTGCTCTGTGTGGTGTCTCATGTGTTTCTGTTGGATCGCAGGTGTGTTTGGGACACTGGAGCTCTACGGACAACCTCACAACGTTTATCACACCAAACTGGCTTCTACTGCAGACGCTGGAACCAGCAGTCTGAGTCTGTCGCAGCCCGTCGACTGGCAGGTCAGACCGCTCTCCTTTTATTTAGAACTGTTTATGTGGTTGAGTCTGTACTGAATTAAAATCAGAAGGCTCCTTGTATTCAGCTGTGTGTGTGTTTGTGTGTTTGTGTGTCTTGGTGCAGGTTGGAGACGAGGTTGTCATCTCCACCAGCAGCTACAGCGCCTGGGAGACGGAGAAGCGTCACATCAGCGCCGTGTCAGCAGATGGCCGTATCCTGACCCTGAACCAGCCTTTGAGCCACACTCACATCGGTCAGTTCAACATCTGTCTCCACAGCTGCAAAATAACATTAAACGCACTGCAATCATTTGTGACATTTACATATGAATTAATATCCAGGTTGCTATTTCTCAGCTGATGTTCCACTTATTGTCACGTTATAAAAGTTTCTACGTTTATTATAAAATTAAATTTAGTTTATGTGATTTAAACTGCTTGTTCCAGATGTTATATTGAATAAATGACTAAATGTTCGGAAAAGTCAGTGGTGGAATAAGTATTAATTAAATGTTAAGTACTCTACTTCAGTAATTATTTAAGGTACTTGTACTTTACAGGAGTATTTCTTTTACATCTCAGTGGGAAATGCTGTATATTCCTCTATATCCATTTGATAACTTTAGTTACAAGTCACTTTGCAGATTAAGATAAATAATTAAAAAAACAATTTGCAGCTGAATTATGATGTGATATAACCCGTTAAGATCAGACTTTATTGATCCTTTGGTGAATTTCACAAGCTTCCCAACAGTAGATATGATTTTTTTAAATGCACGGTTTTATCAGCTGCGGCATTAAAGTAATACACAAATGAATGCATCAACAATCGTAACCCACTATTATAGTAAACATTAGTTTGAAATGGGACATTCTGCATAAAGACTGCTTTTATTTTTCACCCTTTAAGTTCATTTTGATGCTGATACTTTTTTACTTAAGAATACTTTTTCACTGTGGTATCACTACTTTTACTGAAGTAAAAGATCTGAGTGCTTCCTTCACTGACTGAAATAAGCTGAAATAGTTTTCCTCGTGTCTCAGACTGACTCTTGTCCTCTCTGTGTCTCCAGGTGAGACTCACTCCGTCTCGGGGACGTCGTCCTCCTACACTCTGGCGGCGGATGTCGCTCTCGTGACCAGAAACATTAAGATCATCGGCGAGGAGTACCCGGAGATGATGCAGGAGTCGTTCGGAGCCAGACTCCTGGTGGGCTCCTTCTCCGCGGAGGGAATCGACTATAAAGGTGAGCAGAGTCTCAGATGTAGCTGAAACATGAAAACATAACAGATGGCTTTCCGTCTCGTCTTCTTGACTTTAAGGCCGCACTTCATCACTTTGTCTCAACTGTACGGGCTCCCTAGAGCAGTGGTCCTCAACCTTTTTGAGTCGCGACCCCCCAATTTAACATGCATGTTGCCCGCGAAACCCCACCCCAGTTTTTTTTCTTTTTGTTTGTTTATTTTTTCTGCTGTGCTCACTGAACAGATCATACAAACTCAGTTGATACGACGAATTTCTGACAAATATTGAAGAAGACAACAACCTAACCATCTCCCTGTCTGAAATTATGTTATTTAATTTTCATTTTGTGCATTTATATTCTTTCCAAAATGATCTGGCGACCCCCAGAAATCATCTCGCGACCCCAATTGGGGTTGGGACCCCAAGGTTGAGAATGGCTGCCCTAGAGGGTTATCTTTTTTAGTTTAAGTACCATAAATGGCACTTTATCATATTTTACTCATTTCACAGGCTCCCTAAAGGGACTTTATTATGTTAAGGGGCATCTATGGGGCCTTTTTAGCTTTTTATTCCAACATGGATACCTCAAGAGTCCACCAATGTTTAAACCATTGTGCCTCTCAGGATAGTTTTATACTCTTGAGATACAATAAGATTTTGAAGCACATAGTGCATTTTTCTGTCACCAATTAGAATTTAACCATTTTCCTTTTAAACCTTTAAAATTTAATCTGTAACTCAAACTGAGTAAATATATTTTTATTTAAGTTTTTGAAGCCAAAAGAGCTTGAATTAAATCTGTAAAATGCCACCAGTTTTATCCATTAACACCAAATCTTTTCATATCTTAATGAATTCTTAAAATGTAAGATATTTATTACTCAAGAGTTGTATTAATCCTTAATATAATGTCTATTTACATTATTTGAAGGTTATTTTATTTATATTTTAACACATTAAGCGGCATATAATTGTGTGATGTTTTATTCCTGAAGGCAAAGCTCAGATCAGGAACGTGGAGTTCTTCCGCTCCGGTCAGGAAGGCTGGATCGACGACTACGACCCGCGATACTCTGTGGCCTTCCTAAACCTGGGAGAGGTACACACACACACACACACACACACACACAAACGCACACACACTTCCCCCTAAGGAGCACCTGACGCTAATTACTCAGTATTGATTTCATACTGTCATTCTTTTAAAACTGATCACAGATTGAGGAGTATTGCAGAAATAGATGAAGGTAGAGGAGAATTATGGCTCTAAAAAGTAATATACTTTTGTTCTTTGGTGTTGTTTTAATGCAATTTAATGCAGCAAAAGAAAAATATAAATGGTTATGGTAGTATCAGGTTTTTACAGAAGAGGATTTGGGCAAGGTAGGAGAAAAAAATAATTGTTTTTTCATTATGCAGTTTGAGGGAAAAAAAGTTGAAATTATGAGAATAAAGTCAACTTTTTGTGTTCGGTAGTTGCAAAGATATTCACAGATTGGTTGTTCCTGTGTCAATAAGTCATCAGAAGAACATTGTTTTCTATCTGAACAGTTTCTGCGACCTGATTGTCATCAATGTCGTAAAATTAGCAATAACAACAACAATATAACCACAACATTTAAGGGTGTAGTAGTTTAAAAAAAACCCTGACGCATAAATTAGATATTCTTGGTATGAGGCTACTACGACTATTGTTTCGGGAAAATCTGCTTTTATGTAATTTTAGTGATTTTTTTAGACATATATTAGACTTATTGAGGAAAAGCAGGTTGCAGTCTACTCTACCCAACTCAAAAAGTGACTTTATTCTTTTTTTTTCCCTCCTCTCATTAGGTTTTATTTGTTTTTTATATCAGAACAATAATTGGATTTAAGTAAATAAATTGTACAAAAATGATGACTCAAAGAATGACTTCTGCATCATCGAACTGGATCACAGAGTCTTTGTATTTTATTTCCAGCAACATTAAACAGTTTGGAGTTACTGCTACAGTAAAAAGTATGTCTTTAAATGTGTTTGAATGTGTAACATGTATTTTTTTTGTGTCTCTGTTGAAAGGTTTCAGAAGAAGACTCTTATCTTCAGGGTTGTTCTTTCCACGACGGCTTCTCTCCAGCCATCGGAGTCTTTGGGACGGACGGACTGAAGGTTGACGATAACGTCGTCCACCACACTGTGGGAGAAGGTAAACTCATCCACTGTTTCTTACAGATCCTGCAGTCAAATAATTTCCCCCAGCACTAAAATATCACCAGTAAGTTACAGGACTAATATCACTCTGTGAAATTACTCCACTCCAAGCAAAGGTCCTGCATTCAAAACTTACCGAAGAAAAAGTACAAAAGTACCAGCATCAAAATGGACTTAAAGTATCAAAAGTAAAAGTTCTGCAGAATGGAGCCATTAATCAGATTATTTGTATTAATGCATTTATTCATTTAAGATCATTTTAACAACAGTTTCATAAATTGCTGTATGTCATCCAGCAGATACAGAGCAGCATTAGTGTTTACTGTCTTTTGAGTTTTTTTATTTCTGTTCACCTGATAAATCTAAGTCCAATAGTTTCATCCTTTTAGCTCTGTTTTTGGTCTCCACCTATCCTGAGGGGAATATCTGGGATTTTAGCTACCAAATGCTCCACTATGGTCACAATTTACTCGCTGCTTTTTGGTTTCTGCAGTCTGCAGTCTGTTTTTTGTGCTGAGCAGGTAGTGTGTAGAGTGTTTTTTATGTTTTATTTTGCTGAAAACAGCTGCCTGCTGCTGCTGAACACAAGGCTGGTGAGAGTGAATAAAAACTGTATAAAGTAACAAGTTGCGGGCTGGAAAAAAATCAAACAATGAGCTAAAACAGTGATAATTTTCTGTCGGTTCATCACTGGCAGTGGTGAAAGAAGTATTCAGATGCCTTACTTCAGTAAAAGTACTAAAACCACACTGTGAAATTATTCCACTACAGTAAAAGTCCTGCATTCAAAACTTACTGAAGTAAAAGTACAAAAGTTTCAGCATCAAAATGTACTTAAAGTATCAAAAGTAAAAAATCTCGTTCTGCAGAATAGACGGACTGATCATATTATTTGTATTGATGCATTTGTGTAAGCAGCGTTATAATCTTTGTTTGCAGGCATCAGAATTTGGGGCAACAGGGTGACAGTGAGGAGGAACCTGGTGATGATGTCGCTGTGGCCTGGATCGTATCAGGACAGAGAGGAACCCTTCAACTTCTTCTGGAACGCCGCCATCGAGGTCTGTTCTCACACAGAAATACATAAAATACAAGATATAAAACACCAGAAAATCTGTTGCTTCATTTCTGATTTCTGCTGTTTTTGCAGGTCTCTGAGGGAACAAATGTTGTGCTGCAGAATAACATCGTGGCAGGTTACGAGAGAGTCGCTTATCGAATCGACGGGGAGCCGTGTCCAGGTAACGGAAATCATTCTGAATTTGTTTGAAAAAACTCACCAAACCTCTGCTGATTTTAAAGTGAAGATAAAATCATAGGTAAACACTGACAGCTTTTGCATCTCAATGTTCAATCATATTATATTCTCCTTTTTTTCTACCACCTTTTATGCTACTTGTGCTTTAATTATATTGCACCTTTTCTGTTGTTCTTTGTGTCCTGCCCAGAGACTATGGATGAAAATGAGCTTATAGCTAACTCTAGTACAGCTAAGAGTCAAATAAATGAATAAATATACGTATAATATAATATCTTTAGTGCTCTGACTGAGGAGAAATGTGCACAACAGAAGTCCTGAAAGTTTTTTTCCTCTGTGCTTTCTGCAGGTTATATGAACGAGAATGAGAAGTGGATGCACAACGAGGCTCACGGCGGTCTGTTCGGAGTCTACCTGAACAAAGACGGTCTGCCCGGTTGCAGCCACATCCAGGGCTTCTTCGTGTGGAGGAGCTTCGACCACGCCATCTACTTCCAGGTCCCACTTAACACTTTTTACTTGACTTTTTACTAAACTTAACCCTCTAAACACCAACAAGCCGTTTCAGGGCGTTTTACTCACTGTGGCCTTGTATTTCACCGCAAAACTGTATATAAATCCTGCAGTAAAAGTGATTTTGACAGAAATGTCACAATCTTTAGATTAATTTTGGTAACTTTGGTAACAGAAACCTTCGTAACTTATGATTCATTCGAAGACCGTCAGAAAGTTAAAATTTCAACAAATAATGCTGTCTTCAATATTGGTTGTATGATAAACTGTGTTTGGTTTTTCAAGTTTTCAAACAAAGCAACGTTCTGAATTGAAAAAAGTTTGGAGTTGGGCCTCTTAAACGTGAGGTCAGAGGTCAGGAAAACTCAAGAACCAGGCATTTTTACTCATCTACAACAATAAAGACCCGATATACTCAGGTTGCAAGGCATCATTCAAAGCTTCAAAATTTCATTCAAAACACTGACAAATTCAAATTCTAAACCTAAATTAAAAAACTTAGGTTTAAACAGCATCTGCAGTCATGCACAAACTAAGATGCCACACTGATCATGATATAATCATTTCCAAATCAAATTCAAAAAGATGTGAGTAAAAGCAGAATATTTTGTTAAATAAAAACAATTGTAGGCATTTTGCATTTTCAAAAACAACATTTTCACTGCTTTTTCGCTGTCATTTTGACATATTTAATTTAATAAACTTGTTGAAAAACAACTTTTTTTTCTCCTTTTTTTGTAAATGTGACATTTGTTCACAGCAAACTTCTTCTGTAAAACAGACACCTTAGTCTCTGCTGAAGCTGAAAGAAGGTTTTTTTTCATGTCTGCTCCCTTTTTAAGACACATTTTGCATATTTACATGTAAAAAACTTTTTGTTTACGAGAGTAAAGTTATGGCAGTGATTTTGGTCATTAACAGCTTGGAGCTATAAGAGCACAGTTCAGGATTCAAAGGAAAGGATATACATGATCACAAGCTCCGCCTTGTTATTATTGTCAATAAATAACAGTTTCTCCTCCTGTCTCCCTCTCAGATCACCATGAGTGTTGTCATCTCCAACGTGACGCTGGTGGACAACGGGCTGGGTGTCATGCCGCTGATCTACGGTCCTCCGTCCCTCTCACACAAGTTCGCCGACAAAACTGTCCACGTCCAGGTGAGAGGGCTTCTTCTGCCTCATACTCATCACATTTCATCTAGTTCTTTTACACAGATTTCATATTCCTCGTGCTCATCTTTTCCCAGAATTCCTTGATTGTTGGCAGCAGCCCGAACTTCAACTGTTCAGCCACTTTGCCCGGCAGCGACTTTAACATGAAGATCAGCGAAGGACATCGAGCCCCCAGACCCCCCACAGGTAACCTTCAGACACTAATCAGTTTTTACACGATCACTCATAAAGTTGGATTAAAATATTTTTTTACCTGTTTCTTTCTTTTTTTCTTTTTTCTTTTTGTAGCTTTTCAACCACTTTATTGTTCATATATTTTCTTTTTTTGTTATTAAACTTTTTATTTGAAGAAAACAAAACAGCACATACATGTTGCTCTACATCTTCTAAACATGTCAAGTCTTTTCATCAAAACATAAAAAGAAAGAAATGGTTTTAAAAAAATAAAAGAAATTAAAAAGAAAAAAATATATAAATAAAATCAAAAAGCAAAATCCCATCCTTGCAATAGCATTTAAAACTCTATCAAAATACTCTTACAAAGACATACTTATACCTAAATTGATAGGCAACTTGAAAAATCAGAAAAAATAAAATAAAAATAATAATGACAATTCGACAATCACAATAATAGCCTTAATAATAGTGAGTTTATCTGCCCCATGTAAACCTTCCTTCATCCATGTTTTCTTCTGCAAACGGAACCTTATCATGGGGTGATAACATTGATGACAAAAGCAACATCAACTCAAATGATAATACTAGTAAATTAAATAAAGATAGTTTGCTACATACATGTATAGCACTGACTAATACTAGTATAGTTATTGGAACAGAAACAAAAAAAACAAAAAAAAACAGAACCAGATGAGTGGAGTCAAGAACTTGAGAGGGGGTTTTGTTCATATGTTTTCATAATAGTATTTCCATCAGTGGGATGACTGACTCACAGTGTCAGTAAAGACAAGTGGTTGTATCCACAAATGGACCAGCTGAGGTGCATTTTGGGCATCAGCCAAGATTTTACCTGTTTCAATGAAATGATTCTTTACAGATAAAGTGTATATCTTCCAAAACTGTATTAATCAATCTCTTACAAACATTTCACAATGAAAATGAAACCACAATGAACAGAGGACTGTGTGTATAAAAACAAAAGTATTCCAACTTTGTGAGGGACTGCGTATTTATTTAGGGATATCCTGGCTTTCTTAGGTTGAGAAAACTGGCATACAGCAGGTTTTTAAAAAGCCTTGAATGTTTTTTTGTGTTTTTTATTCTTGTCTTTCTTTTAAGTTAATTAGTTTTATCACACACATCACATCACATCCTGCTGATAACGCTACGGTGGAGATTTGTGTCGATACAAAAAATTGTTTTAATATTGAAAAATTGGACATCTGGACTTAAAGCAATATTATCAAAGATTTAAAATGAAAACAATAAATCATTATCTATGGCCGACTATAAATGTAGCGGAGTAAAAAGTATAAAGTTGCGTAAAATGGAAATACTCAAGTAAAGTACAAGTACGTCAAAAAAAGAGCGACGACTTCAGATGATGATTGAACCAAGTAAAAAAAACACACCTGCAGTTAACGCTTCATCATTAAAGCAGCTGACAAAGAGAAATAAATGAAGATATTTGAGATTGTAACTTCCACTAGAACCTTAGAGGTCTTTAAAATGTATCAATAAATTAGAAAAGAGGTTTTGATTGTGTAATTTTGACCATTTAATTTAACCGAGAAAGAATTTGAACGACAAATTTGTTTAAAACTATGATAACCAATAACTCTGCCTTTCACTGTAATGTTTCTGCATGTGTGTTTTGTCTGAGCTGTTTCATGTTGCCCTCAATGATTCTTGAGAAAAATAAATAAAGGATAAAGGATAAATGAAAAATGAAATGAAAATATATCCGGGCTGGTTAAAGTCCTGATTTAGTGACTTTGTTTTTCCGTCTGTGTAGGTGGCAGATCTGGAATCGGTTGGCCGACTTTTCAATCTGGACACAACACGGCTCCGGCCAAGCCCCATCACCTGAACATGAACTACAACGCCATCAAAGGCCTGATGACCGTGAGGGGTGAGTTCAGGCTCTGAACCAATCATCACAAACATTTAAGGATTTAAACATATTCAACATTTCTGTTACTTCCTTTCCTTCCAGACACGACATTTGTCGGTTTCCGGGAAGTCTGCTCCGGCGAGATGAACTTCATGTTCATCACCAACCCGCTGAATGAGGACCTGCAGCACCCGGTGCAGGTTTCAGGATTAACGCTGAGCGACAGCACAGAGGAGGCCAAGGTCTTCGTCCACAGGCCTGACGTCAGGTAAATCACAAACAGACCTGTCATATCTGCACTGCGTCATTTTTATTTAACCTTGAGAACCTGGTGCTCCTTTAAAGTAGCTTCTGCTTTGTTTTTTATATAAATGTGTTTCAATGTGTTTTCTCTGGATGTTATGTGTTTTAACCCTGAACCCCAAATGCAAGTTTTCTTTCGAAGATCAACAAAAGTACATCTTTTATCGTAGAAAGAATCTGTAAAAACAGCCATTATCGTCGAAATTTGAACTTTCTTATAGTCCTTGAGTGGATCATTGGTTACGAAAGTTTCTAAAACAAAGCTTAAAATTGAGATTTTTTTTCTGTCAAATTCATTTTATTCTACATGTCACGTTTAAAACGTCCCCAAAAATAAACAGTTTGGAATAACTAGATCCTGTTAAAAACATTAAATTCTACACAACACTGTGAGGCCATGATTGATTCTGCTGAGACAAATGGTATCTGGAAATCTGTTTACACCACTCAGAGAGGAGAGGACAGGATGCGAATAGTTCAATGTGTATAGCATGTGGAGACACAAATATGTTTTTTCCAACATTCATGACACTTGGAAAAGCATTGTATATATAGATTACAGTTTGTTCATTTTAAAAATAGAAAAAATCAGAGATATTCAACTTGCATTTTTTCCTTTTTTATGATTCATGTCATTATAACTGTGTTATTCTGGACAAAAAAAAAACATTTATGAGTTGTCCAGAGTCCATAGAGGTGCAGGACGTATATGTGTGTGTGTGTGTGTGTGTGTGTGTGTGTGTTATATTGCAATGAGATACAAGGCCACAGTGAGTAAAATGTAAAAAGAGAAAGAAACGCTCTGAGCTTGGTATTCAGGGGGTAAATATTAAGGACAAATTTCTCACTTTTGCACAACTTTCTGTTCTTTTGTAGAGATAAATTAAAATCAGTAACTCTGTTTCTGTGCTTCAGCAAAGCGAACCCGGCCGATTGTGTGGACATGGACTGCGATGCGAAGAAGAAGACGATGCTGAAGGACCTGGACGGATCCTTCCTGGGTGCTGTGGGAGACGTGGTGCCTCAGTCTGAGTTCGAGTGGGGGGGCGACCCCCGCAGAGGCCTGGGCGACTACCGCATCCCCAAAGTCATGCTCACGTTCCCCAACGGGAGCCGCATCCCCGTCAACCAGATCGCTCCACACAAAGGTAACGAGACCGAGGGAGGGAACACAGATCATGAAAATCCACATTTGAAGTCCTCAACTCAACAGTAGCTGCTAAAATAATAATCTGTACCACCTTTAACTAAATCTTTGCTCATTTGCTTTTCTAATTTAAAGCTTTTCTAATTAAACTAAACTGCAGAAGGAAATTCATCCATTGTTCCAACTTTTATCATTAGTTTATGGATTTTTATTCTCAGTGCAGAGAGTCAAACATTTTTTTTTAAGTTTAGAGAAAGAAGAAGAATTATTGAACCTCTGATGACAGATATCATCACACTGTTAAAATAATCCCCTAAGTCATTTTTTGTCAAAATTGTTTTTTTTGCCTAAATCATCTCCTCATGACACTGGCCACCTATGGTAAAATCGCCTACATCCCAGCCTACAAATAAAATGTGACTTAGGCAATTTTTTTGAACATGCCTTTGTGACTTAAGTAAGATATGGTACCGTTTTATTTTGAAGGTGTCTACATAAGAGTGACATGAGCGTGTTATAAACATGACATGGGCTGTGTCATGAACATTAATGACACTTTGAAGTAACATTAATGCTCATGATACTTGTCA
Organism: Centropristis striata; assembly: GCF_030273125.1. Classification (NCBI taxonomy): domain Eukaryota; kingdom Metazoa; phylum Chordata; class Actinopteri; order Perciformes; family Serranidae; genus Centropristis; species Centropristis striata. The sequence continues at coordinate 17,336,610 of NC_081530.1, forward strand.
TGTCATGTTTCTGACAGGCTTGTGTGACTCTTATGTAGACACCTTCAAAATAAAGTGTTACCATATCTTGCTTAAGTCACAAAGGCATGTTCAAAAAATTGCCTAAGTCATTTATTTCTCTTAAATTACATAATTTACACACAGTGTTATTACTATGCCAATAGCCATCCTTTGTTACATCATTTTTGAGTGAAATGATCAATAAATGTCATATGTTACACTTTTGGTGAAGTTTTTTGTGTTTCCTGCAAAACTTGAAAAAATGAGTTAGGAAATTATTTTAACAGTGTGACAATATATCAGAAAATAATTAATAATAACACGTTTTGCTTATGCTTTAAGGTGTGATCAGGGAAAACTGCACGTACATGGATTCTTGGCAGAGCTACAAGTGTTTCGGGCTGAACTACAGGATGCTGGTGATCGAGAGTCTGGACGCGGACACAGAGACCAGACGTCTGTCCCCCGTCGCCGTGCTCGGAGACGGGTTTGTGGATCTGATTAACGGTGGGTTGCGTCCCTTAGTTCTGATGTGATTAAAACTCAGAGACATAACTGATCAGTCTTTAATCCAGGCGTGTGTCTTTGCGTCCAGGTCCTCAGGATCACGGCTGGTGTTCGGGCTACACCTGCCAGAAGAGAGTGTCTCTCTTCCACAGCATCGTGGCCACCGGACGCTCCGTCGACGTCTTCTTCTCCAGCGTCAGCCCGCAGAAACTTCGCCTCATGATGCTGAACTCTGATCCGTCTGAGGTCAGTGCACAGCCAGGAGGAATCTAAATATTAGATTTACATTAACCCTCTGAATCTAGAAACATGTTTTCTTTAAAAGATCGCCAAAAATGCACCATTTATTCTAGAAAAGAAACTGTAAAATCAGACTTCATCGTCAGAATTTGAACTTTCCGACGGTCCTTGAATGGAGGTTATGAAAGTTTTCATTACAAAAATTAACCTTAAAACTGTGATATTTCTGTCAAAATCCCTTTATTCTACATTTCTAATTTAAAACGTCCCCAAAAATAAACTATTTAGAATAACTAGATCCTGGTAAAAACATTAAATTCTGCTCCTCAGCGACACTGTGAAGCCTTAATTGATTCTGCTGACCGAACAGTCACGTCACAAATATTCACTGATAAATGTGTTTACACAGAGCAGAGAGGAGAGGACAGGAGAGTTTGCAAAAATGAAAATAGTGTATAAAATGTGGAGACACCATTTATTTTTCCCAAAAAAGTCATGACACTTGTGGCCACTTGGAAAAGTATTGTAAATATAAATTACATTTTATTCCAATTTTTTCAATAATTTATCAGAGAAATTCAACTTGCATTTTTTCTTTTTTTATGATTTATGTCAGTATAACTGATTATTCTACACAAAAGACATTTTTGAGTTGTTCCCATGTCTAGCTATGACTGTGCTGATTCCATAGAGGTGCAGGACATACTATATATATTGTATATTTATTTTATTTAGCACGGTAAAATACAAGGCCACAGTGAGTAAATGTTGAAAAAAAAGAAAAGAAGCAAAAAACACCCTCAAACTGCTTGCTGAAGTTCAGAGGGTTAAGTGATGATTTTTTCTGATTTTCAGTCACAAATTAAATGTTTGTTTTTTTAATGGAGTTTTCTTTTAAATGTGGCACTTCTGTTACTTGTTTCACTTTTCACCAAGACATCTTTTGTTTTTTGTTTTGTGCAGAGCATCATGGTGTCAGTCTTCTACTCCAAGCCGCAGCGGTTGGATGTTTACTTCCAGAACAATCTGATCGCTCCAACTAACGCCAAGTGGAACGATGAAAACACAGACTACACCCTGAAGGAGCCCTTCACTCCAGGTACTCTACCTGCACATCACTGTCCCACATGGATCAGATAACAGCATGTAGAAGCAGCCTCAGTCTCACATACCAGCATAGCAGCATTTCGTTAGCCTAATAGCATAACTGCCTAAGTCATTTGTAACTTACTGTTACAATTTTTTTTTTTTTAAAAAGCAATGTTCTTAAAAATGTATTTTTGTCTTGTTTTCTGAAAACGTTCAAATATGACTTAGGCAACTATGTTATTGGGCCAACGATTTGTTTTTTCAGAGCTTAAAGAGAGCAGAAACTGTAAAGTTCAGTTGAGTTCACTTCCTACAACTAAACTTGTTAGTTCATAGATAATTCATTTTTCCTTCTTTCTCACAAACACCTGAAAGCACTGACACTTTTTTATGCTGTCATTTCTTTCAACTTCATTAAGAAAATTTGGAAATAGTTTTTTTTTTTTCAAACCAGACAAGAGGCTTGTAATATTTTTTCAGTCTAAATCTTTTCCTTCAGTCTTAAAATTGATATTTTAACAATTATGTGCAACTTTACTGTCAAAGAACGCCACTAATTTTTAATATTTGCACTTATTGTTGCAGATGTGTTTTTTTATTTTTATTTCATCCTGACAGAGATTGAATCAGCTCTCTTATTTCTGCAGGAATAATTAAACAATAAATCAATAAACAATAATGTAGATCATGTAGATTTACTCTTTGCTCCTGGATGCATTATGTGAAGAGAAGGTTTAAGTTATTATTCTTCATGTGTTTTATCTTCAGATCAGTACGTGCCGCTGCTGAACGCGTCTGCAGGCACCAACTACTTCGACCAGGACAACAAGATGCTGAAGGTGGTGCTGCGAGGCTCCGAGCCAGTGGAGATCCGAACCTCCCCGGTCCTTTTCATCTCCTTTGAGCTCCCCGCCATGACCGAGGAGGAGTTCTTCGGAGACAGCCTGATCGGGAACCTCGCCGCGTTCCTCAAAGTTCCCCCGAACATGATTCGAATCTCCAAAATCATCCGGGAGGACGGCGGCAGCGCTCGGCGCAGGAAGAGATCGACGGGCGGACTGAAGGTGGAGATTGAGATCAAGAAACCTCCAGTACAGCAAACCTCCAACAGCACCAACAGTAAGAGGATCCTATTTCATCTTTTAACCCTTTGATGCACAACACGGGTCTAAAGTGACCCGACTAAGTTTTTATGTTCTATATCTTTGCAATAAATTAATTTCATCATTCAGTATTGCAGGTTTTCCTCAATTAACTTGTTTTTGATCATCATACATTCTAATTTTTTGTTTTCATTTCTTACCTTTTGAATAAAAACTCCTTTTTTTAATCACTACGCTTCTAATGCACAAGTTCATTTTTGACCCATGTTGTGCATTAAGAGGTGTTTATATGTTGTCATCAATTCACCAATCACCAATTTAAAACCTGACAATGAAGACACAAATATTAACTGTCCTTTCCAATGTATTCTGGAGGTTCTAACAACTCTTTTAAAGTTAAACCTTAAAAATAAGACAAACATAGTTACACATATACTCAAATTCTTAATTTAGTGTATCACGTTTTTTCATCACTACGCTTCTAATGCACAAGCTCATTTTTGACCCATGTGTGTAAACTTGATGTAATAATACAATAACAATTTTTCTTCATAAAGTATGAAAGGAAAAATGGATATAATGATCTCCATCCATCCATCCATTTTCCTCCGCTTATCCGGGGCCGGGTCGCAAATTATATATTGTATAATGATCTGTTGTAAAAAAAAATTAAAAAAAAATAAAAAGATATTCAAACACACAGCCAGCAGGAAATTACATGGGAAATGAATGCGGGTCATTTTTGACCCATGTTGTGCGTTAGAAGGTGTTTATATGTTGTGCATCAGAGGGTTAGAGTCTTATATGTGAACGTTTTTTTGAGCATCTCTCTGTTGCCTGTGTCGCTTCAGATGAGGAGGACTTCTCGCTCCTGAAGGACATCGCTGACGATCTGGGTCAGGCAGCCGTGTCCGGGAACCTCAGCCAGTCCATTGGCTTCAACGTGTCCTCATTGGGCGTCATCCCACCTCCGCCTTCATCATCTGACCCCGACTGGCAAGAGGTGAGAGTCCACACTCAATGATAAAACTACACTGGAACTTTTATATAGTAATAGACTTCTTCCACTAAGATGTACCACAGAACACCACAGAAAGTCGTTCCTGTCTGTGTCATCCCTCACAGCATCAATAGACTGAACCTGCCTGTTAATCATGGCAGCACATCACACCTCATGTCTTCATTCATTATAATTCATTGTCGCCTGTCACCTGCTTACTGCTGCTACTTCTGCAATAATATTATTTTTTAAGTCTGTAAATTTTTTAAGTCTGTATATTTTTTAAGTCTGTATTTTTTAGTCTGAATATTTGTTAAGTATATATTTTCTTAATTTATATTTTATAAGTCTATATTTTTAGATCTGAATATTCTATAAGTCTATATTTTTAGGTCTGAATATTTTTAAAGTCAATATTTTTAAGTCTGAATATTTTTTTAAGTATATATTTTTAAGATTGGATATTTTTTAAGTCTGAATATTTTTTAATTCTAAATTTTAAAGTCTGAATTTTTTTAAGACTGTGTATTTTTTAAGTATATATTTTAAATCTGTTTTAAGTCTTATAGTCCTAAGTCCTATATTTTTATAAGTCTGAATATTTTTGCTACTTTCTACTATTTATATACAGTATATACACTTCTATTTACTTCTTTTCTTGTTGGAATAACTGCAGTGAAGAAAAAAAATCCCCCCAGGGATCAATAAAGTATTTCTGATTCTGATTGTGATAAATGTCAGGAGGCCACAGCGGAGGTGACGAGGGAGGAGCCGAAAGTCAGCTACGTGTCGAGCGTGGACGACCTGCTGCTGATCGAGGAGCCGATAGCCGCAGAGTTTGTGGGTCCTCTGTCCCAGCAGCCCAGCCTCATGGCTGTGGACGAGCAGGTGAGGCGACGATGCATCTCCAGACACACTTTTAACACAGTTCAGCTGCTGCAACATCAGGAAAATGACGTAATTTACAGCAGCTCAGGATCAGAAATCACTGTCCTGTTGTAGGTTAAGTAACCAACCACAAACTGAAACTTTCCAGTTTGAATCCACCAGAGACCTTTGTTGTTTTCCCCCTGATTTCATATAATAACAGCGCTGACTTGTGCTGCAGGGTAACTGCGTCTCTGTGGGAGTGACGACGCTCACGGTAACAACCAGCCTGAAGGACGCCAGCGGGGAGAAGGTCGACGGGCTGGAAGGAAACACCACCATCCTGTTCAGCACCTGCTGGGCCAACTTCACCGACCTGTCCATCCAGAACGGCGGTACGTCTGCATCAGGCTCCTGACATTTAACTTCACATTCACCGGACAAGGAGGAGGCGTTAAAACATCAAAACAACATAAACACACTAAGACAACTGAAAGATTATAAATAATGTCCAGAAAATAAGACAACAGTGGGAAAATAAGATTTAATAAAAATGATAAGTAACCGAGCAAATGCAGCTAAGATAAGAAGCTGGTTGGAAACAACTTCTTATTATCAATTACTTATTTCAATTATTCTGATTCTTGCAGCTTATTTCTGTTTTATGTCAACCAAGTTGAATATCTTTGTGTTGTGTAGTGATGTTTTAGTTTTAATTTGCACGTTTAAAAGAAAAGTCATAGAAAAAGCAACTTAAATAAATACACTATAGGCTCATCTAAAAGCCTCACCTATAAGAGAGGAAATATAAATATATTCCTCTACATATAAATACAAATTTTTGAAAAGAGTTGCTCTATGACACGTCCTTAAAATTCACTTTTCTGTTTAATGTTGTTTGTTTAATGGGCCTGGAAGTATATTTTTTATGAGTGGGTGTCTTTTTTTTTTTTTATACATGTTTTGTCAATAGTTTTTTTCTTTTTATACATCTCCTCTAATCTGTGTGTTGAATCTCCTGTGGGAGGTGCATGCTCACTGAGCCAATTTGACCCATTTTCTAATGTTTTTTATCATCAAAAATATGTGTTTTTATTATGTAGTTGCCTCAAAAAAAGGATGGCTCCTTACCATGCTCTTTGCAGAAGAAGAGAAAGTTAATAATCACTACTTTCATTTAAATGTGCTTGTTAAATTCAAATGTAAAGCATCTGTGGTCTTACCCGGTGGAGCAGTCAGGCAAAGTTACAGTGTATAAACCTGATTTTGTCAGAGCTTTTACCCTAAATGAGGATCAGAGCTTCCAGACAACACACACACACACACACACACACACACACACACACACACACGCTGTTTGTTATGAAAAACAACAGTTTTCTATAGACACATAAAACTTAACATAAAACTTGTACTTGAGTGTACTTGAAGTATCAAAAGTAAAAGTACTTGTTGTGCAGTAAAGTCTGACACACACACATGCAGACCTCAGTGACACAAGTGAGCTCTGAACCCTAACCCTTTCTGCTTATTTACTCCAAAACAAGAGGTAGAATTTAATGGAAATGAAGTCTATTGACCACATAATTATAAAAGGAGTGACACAGAATTGTTGGATGTGATTTATATTTTATTCTTCATAAATAGAAACCAAACCAGGTTCATTTTGACTCAAGAGGACAATAGTTATAGTTGCATGGTCGAAAAATGGAAGAAAATGAGGATTTAAAAGACCAAAAGGGTGTTTAAAGTGTCTGTAATCTCCAGGTCTCCCAGTACTGCAGAAGTATTTCAGGTTGTTGACTTCAGATGGTCGTGTTGCATGAATGACAGTGATGAATAATGTAATGACAGTACTGACTTGTCCTCTCGCTGCAGGTGAGAACCTGACCATGGTCTTCACTCTGAAGGAGTGGGGCGCACGCTCCCGCACCTTTTCCGTCAAAAACACTCCGAGCACCCAGACCCCGTCCACCAGCAGCAACGCTACACAGCCGGCCACTCCGACCACGAAGAAACCAGCCACCACAGAGGACGGCAGCATCTTCAGCTCCAGCAGCGCCGTGTCTGCAGGCAGCCTGTGTCTGGTCAGCGTCATCTACGCCGTGGCGTGCTGCTCAGACAGCGTGCCCATATGTTAGACGGCTCTGAGAAGGTTTTAATGAAGGATACCTCAGCAATTATTCACCTCAAAACAAACAAGTCTGCTGAATATATTACACACTCATGCTCTGTTTTTAATCAGTAATAATAATAATAATAATAATAATAATAATACTGGGATACGGGTTCAAATAACGCACAAATCAAACTTTAACCAGAATATAAATCCAAAGTATTCAGCTCGACTGTAAAGACTATTTGTGTCTGTTTCTTTCTCTTGTTGTATTTTCTGTAAATGTCTGTCTCATGTGATTATTCTCCAGGTGTTTAGATTTATATATATATATATATGATATAGATTTTTAAAACAGGTGCAATAGGTTCTTAACTTGACTCTGTAAGAAAATGATGGGACGTTTTTATGTTGTTAAAGATTTCTTTCTTTTAAAGCTTTATTCTCCTTCCAATAAAGTTTATTTTTCATTGATAAAAATCTTAATTGTGTCAGTGTTTTTCTTCATAACAGTTTTGTTCCCATTGCTTTCAAGCAAAAGTCAATACTGAAGCAGCTTTTTAAAAACTCCTCATACAGTCTGAATCACCAACATGAGCTTTATCTTCCAAATAATAAATTTCACCTCCAAAAAACGTCATACATGTCTCAAAATAAACTCATTGGACCAGAACAATGGCAACAATCCTCAGTCAGAAAGCATGCACTCATAAGAAACTCACCTTAAAAAAACAAAAATTGCAGGGAACATTACAGAAATTATGAACTTTTATATTTTAAGATTGAACTGTTTTTTTAATTAACACCTTTTCATTCATATTTCACCTTTTTATAGGTCGTATTGACTGCAGCAAAGATTATTTAGTCAGAAATTCAACAATTATGCAGCTGTAGCCTTTTTTATATATATATCTTTACATAAAATACAAATTCCAGGACTGCAATAATAAAACAACAACAACAATTGTGAAGCTGTCTCCTTTTGTCTGTTTGGTAACGAGACAAAAACAGGACCCCTGGGTGGCTTTAAGCTGGAATTGCAATCCGCTGTTTGGAATAATGATTATTGCAATTTATTGTAACCAATCTGCTAAAACTTTCTCTGTCTAACATAGGCTATTGTTAGTGTTTTTGATAAATGTGCTGTAGATAAATGGTGTTTTGCAAAAAAAAAAAAGTGATCATTTAATCATTTTTCACACAAAATGCATTCACAGTCTGACCAACTCTGACTTCTGTTTTCTCTGACTGTGTGAAGAGTTTTGACGATGTGAGCTCAGTTGTGACTAATGCATGTAATCAATCATAAAAAACACATTTTCTGTTGACTCTGTCCATGGTGCTGAAGGCTGCTGATTGGCTGGATGTCTGTCCTCTTCCTGCAGCAGGACGATCTGTCTGCAGCTCACTAGAGGGCGGGAGACTCCGTGATAAATCTGACTTCAAGAGGCACAGCTGCACTCTTATTTTAAGTCCTACTTGAATTGAAAGAAACTTCTAAAACTGAGACAAAAAAAAGAAAAATCAAGAGCACATTTTGTAGAAGAGGAAGAGAGTGTGCGCAAATGCGGCAGAGCGTCTTTTCAGCGCACATCTGCGTCCCCGGAGGGAGGTGACGGCCGACAGAGGAACAATTAGTTTTACAGCCTTAATTTGCGCCCCTCTATTTAGCCTTAACGATAACAGTACAATGTGGGCGTGTTCTCGCCCCCTTTTTTTTAAACTTTGCACCGCCTGTCCTCCGGAGCTGTGCGCACTTTGCATCCACTCTGCAGCAAGTGGCTGCTCCGCAGAGTTCAGCTCCGGCTGGTCCCCCCCCCTCCCCCGGCCACAGCTCTGACTCAGACCCGGAGGATGGATCTCTATCACCTGGCTTCTCTCTGCGGGGCTCTGCTGTTTGTCTGGGGAATCCCCTGCTCTCACACTCTCGCTATTTTCCCTCCAGCTGCCCCGAAGAGCAGCAAGGTGTCGAGGATCTTTGATGGACAGGAAGCCTCCAAGTACTTCAAGGAGTTTTACGCGCCGCCGTCCATCGACAGGAACAATAAAGCGACTTCTAAAGAGTCAGTGGAGCCTCATGACTACATGCTGTCTATTTACAAGACCTTCTCCACGGCGGAGAGGCTGGGACTCAACGCCAGCTTCTTCCGCTCTTCTAAAGCTGCAAACACTATTGCGAGTTTTGTGGACAGCGGACAAGGTATGTGGAGCTTTATGAGTGTTTGTGTGTGTGTGTGTGTGTGTGAGAGAGAGAGAGAGAGTGTGTGTGTGTGCATGCAGGTAGCAGCCCTGACTCAGACTTTGTCTCCCAGATTAATTCAGTGCAGACACTAGTGGGATTTTTCCTGTCAGACTCCACATCTCTGTGGTATGCACACCGTCCCCGTGAGGTTTAATCTGACCCTGCTGTTTTTAATGTTTTCCACAGATGACCTCCCACTCTCCCCTCTGAGGAGGCAGCAGTATCTGTTCGACGTCTCAACGCTCTCCAGAAAGGCGGAGGTGCTGGGAGCCGAGCTCAGGATTTACACCAAAGTGTCTGGGAATTTCAGGATATCGGAAACAGAGCCCGTGGACATCCAGCTCCTCTCCTGCCACGACCGGCAGCTGCTCGACTCCAAAACACTGGACCTGCAGGACTCCCAGAGGCCCAAGTGGGAGGTGTTGGACGTGTGGGAAATATTCAAAGAGCAGCAGCACCTGAGCCAAGGGAAGCACTTCTGCCTGGAGCTCAGGGCCATGCTGGACAACCCCGAGAGGGAGCTGGACCTGCACCTCCTGGGTCTGCACCGGCACGGCAGGCCTCAGCAGAAGAAAGCCATCTTGGTGGTGTTCACCAGGTCCAAGAAGAGGCAGACGCTCTTCAGCGAGAGGAGGGAGGGGAGGGCGCTGCTGGGTCTGGAGAGGAAGGCCAAAGAGAGGGGCCCCGGAACTAAAGCCAGCAGGAGACGGCGGACGGCTGCTTCCAAAACCCGCCACGGGAAGAGACACGGCAAGAAGTCCAAGTCCAGGTGCAGCAAGAAGCCGCTGCACGTCAACTTCAGAGATCTGGGCTGGGACGACTGGATCATCGCCCCACTGGATTACGAAGCGTACCACTGCGAGGGGATGTGTGACTTCCCTCTGCGCTCCCACCTGGAGCCCACCAACCACGCCATCATCCAGACTCTGATGAATTCAATGAACCCCAGCAACATGCCGCCCAGCTGCTGCGCCCCATCCAAGCTCAGCCCCATCAGCATCCTCTACATCGACTCAGGGAACAATGTGGTGTACAAACAGTACGAGGACATGGTGGTGGAGTCCTGTGGCTGCAGGTAGTCCACCTCCTCCACCAGGCTGCCGGTGGCTGGGCTGCACCTGACGGGAAGAAAATTTGCCTGATTTGTTTGGCAAGAAGATCTTAGTAATGCATTTCCTAACAAGGTTATGTTTAATACCTCAAACATTTGTTTTCTCGTTTCTTTTCTGGCCACTTCAACATGACAGTGACTGCTTATTCATGGATAAATAATCAGATTAACGTGTTAAAGAGTCTCCTCTGTGGCACCAAAACAACAAAATGTTTAAATGATGGTTCAACTTTTGGGCAAATAGAGATGGAAATACACTTTCCTGCAGAGTAAGATGAGAAGATCAACTATCACTATTCTCTTGTCTGAGGCTGCAAACTAGAGGCTATTAGCTTAGCTTAGCATTAAGACTGGAAATGGGGGAAGTGTTAGCATGGATTTGTCCAAATGTAACAAAATCTTGAACAAAGTCAAAAGGTGTACCTTTGTTTCAAGAGCCGATTATCCTCACAAGTTCTTCTCCTCTCCAAAACAAAGTGATTTTTGATTAAAACCAGAAAAAACACTAAATTAAGCAGTTTCCGCTGAACAAAATCATTGTTTCTATGACGCTGTTTGGCAGCTGGCTCTGATGTTTGCTCAGCTTGTTTCTCTGATAACTTCAGATCCTAAATGACTAAAAACCTTCACCCTGTTAAGATATTTAGTTAAAAACTGTGACTTAAAACTGGTTAAAAGGCAATTCATGACAGCGTTTGACAACAAAGGGGATGCAAAGCCGTTTTGGTTTCATACAGGACACAAACATCTGAGCATTAGGTGGCCCATGGGCCACATCCGGCCCGTAGACATATATAACAAAGGCTGTTTATATATATACATCTATGGTTGGCGGTACCTGACCAGCCCGTGTAAGGTTACCCCGAAATTAGAAATCAATGCAACTGCAGTGCTTTTATTTTGAAGGAGATTTGCATATATGTGCATGCATGCACACGCAGCTGCACAGAAATGCGTTAAAATGGTAAAAAAAAAATCAATGGAAAAGTGAGATAAAAATAGTTTTTACTATTTTTTTACTGCTATATTTGACTTATTCAACATTAACACATTCTCATCATAACATGTATTCTTACCAGTAGCAGCTCAAACCCATATAATTTACAGCATTTTACAAAGCTATTAAAGTAATATTGAGCAGAATTGAGTTCAGAGAATTGGTCCGGCCCTCCGCAACCTTGGCAGTAACTCATGTGGCTCCTTGGGAAAATGAATTGCCCACCCCTGGTCTACAGGGTGAAAGTCTTGTGTATGTTTGAGAAAATGCATTTCCTTTAATCTGTAATTGATGAGTTGTATGTTATATATTTAAAGACCAGGCCATTTTTTAAAAAGCTCCCTATGAAAACAGTCTTCCTGGTGTCAAAACAGTCTGTGAATCCAACAATATAATCAGTTTTAGTTAAAGTCTTGGACACTTGTGTGGCCTGTTTCTTCTTCTGCTTCCTTAGAAACTGAATGATAAACATCAGGTAAACATTTTTTCCAATAATGGACATCTTGGGTGACTTCTCTGCAGGATTTCTCAGCAGATATTCAGCACTTGACATGGCCTACGACTCAGGGAACGTCCTCAAGTGCTGGAGAGAATGTGAAGTCTTTTTATTTCTTTCAGATTTGAACCGTCGGTACATTTTTCACCAGCGCAGGGTTTTTCTCACCAGTTTACTTTTCCGTCGAGGAGATGCATAATTTTGTCTGTGATGCACTGATGTTCAAAAGGTACCATGTGTAAATATTTGGAAAATAATAATTTATGTTCTATGAATAAGTTATTTCAGTTTTTATTGTCCGCTTTGTTCCGTTATAACTTCCAGACGGCATGAGTCACACATCTGGACGTTCAGGTTCAGATAAACACATATGGGTAATGTTTTGGTAACGAAACATGACAGCCATGTTCTGCTCACAGACTGTGAAATACTGGAGTATTATCAGTGTTTTTGTTGTATATATACATAGGAAATAATTATTCACCAGCGTTGTCATTGTTCGGTGAACTCTTTGTTTTCAGGTGATACTGTTTGAAACATTAATAGCACATTTTATCCTCTTTATATTTTGGGTTTTTTCGCATTATTTACTGGAATCTGAAAATAATATATTATATTAATGAATGCATAATTCTGTGGCATCTCTTTGCTCTCCTGCATCAAACCGTATTACAGCAGAAAATGAAGTGATAATGTATTTTTACACAGTAAAATAATCTGTAAAATTGTTTAACCAAATGAATCTATTCTTATAAACTGTGTGAACTGTAACGTGTGTAGAGTAACAGGCAAATTAAAATGTCTTGAACTTAAGATCTTGTTGAAGTTAAATTTACTACTATACTTATGTTTTTTGTCATTTTATTACTGCTAATACTGCACTTAGTTATGATGCTTGTTCTTATCTTTACTGTGTCGCAATGTCATACTCTTTCACTCTTATAAATTGCAGACAAGTTATGTATCAGTTGAGTCATTATTAGCTTTATTAACATCAATTAAGTCAATATTTGGTGAATTGTATCTTTAAATTATGGATTATTAAGGACTTTATTTTTAGTTCAGTTTTTTTGGTCCTACTTGATATCCAGCTTGTATCGTGTAGGAAAAAAAAAAAAGAATAATCCAAAACAAACTCATGCATCAGTCTCATATCTCTCCATTAGTTCGTTAGCTTAGCTTAGCATAAAGACTGGAAACAGAGGGAAACTGTTAGCCTGGCTCTCAAAATACAGCTACAAGCAGCTTTAAAGCTTTAAGCCCCATCTTACACCGATCAGTGCTAGCTTCAAAACGACACAAGTTTTTATTTTCATGCCCCACACCCAGGTTGTATTAGGAGCAAATTCCACCAATCTGTGCACCCATGCACCAGGTGCATCGTTGGTGCATTGCTATCTCAAGGCAGCAGAAACCACAGCCCTGGTCTAAAGTCAATGGTGCAGTATCCTGCTATTTAACTGGTGAATTATTCAGTTGGTAAGTTACCAACTCGACAAGCACGTAAACTCTTCTTGTTACACACACAAGGACATGCAGCAGCACCTCCTCCTCCTCATTATTATTATTATTATTATTGGTGCATTTTTTATGTGCAGTAAAATGAGGTTAGTTGTTGATGGGACAGAGGATCAGGCGACAGTGGAGTCAGCAGCAGCATCCGTTCAAAGATTTAAAAAGCAAAGTGCCAGGTGAAGGCTCGTCTGGCTTTTGTGATTGGTTTAATTAATGTTACACTCAAAGCACATCAATGATTAATGTAGAGACTAAATACAATCTCTTTGCCCCTTGTGCCTTACTTTGCACCCAGGTTATGCATTGTTTAACTAGCGCGTTGGATTGGTCATACATTTGCTTGCACTATGCACTTTAGACTATATATCATTAAATTGTTTCATTTGTACATCAAAACATAAAAAGCTAAATCCATACAAAAAATCAAAGATGTAAAGGTATTAACTAGACTTTATAGATGCTTGTAGGTGAATTTGGATTCTTTTAGACAGAGCAAGGCCAGCTGTTTCCCTACTTCCTGTCTTTATGCTAAGCTAAGCTAACCAGCTTGATATTAATGGCACAAACCCTGAAATACCTCAAGCAAGAACCACTCGTATGAACAGATAAGTTCATAAGTGGTTATAGAAGTGATTTAGGAGAGCTTGCAGACTCACTAATGTTATCATATTTTGAATTTTCTCTGAGGCACAAACAAATAGTCCAGACCTGTTGTAGGAGTGATGTGCCGTTTTTCACGAATGTATTGTATTTTTCATTACTCTGTTGCAGTGGTGGAATGTAACTAAGTACATTTACTCAAGTAAAGTAATTTACAAGTACTTTAATATGTTTGAGGTACGTGTACGTTACTTGTATTTCCATTTAATGTAACTTTAAAGATATTTGCCTCAAAATGTAGTGGAGTAGAAGTATAGTTACTTCTCAGGTCGAGATTTCACATAAGAAAAAAGTGATTAGCCATTTTTTAACAAAACCTCACAACAGTATATTAAGTAGTTAAAAGGAGCTCTACCTTGAGAAAAATGCTGCTCAATAATAATCATCCAATAATATATTCAGAATACATAAAACAATCTGAGTGGGTCCATTCTGCATAACGAATACTTTTGATACTTTAAGTACATTTTCATGCTGATACTTTTGTTCTTTTACTTCAGTAAGAGATCTGAATACTTTTTCCACCACTGCTTTGATGCAATTTTATAAGTTACTAAGTATGAAGTGAGAAGATAATAGAAAAACGTCTTGCATGAGGCCTAGTAACAGTGATGTAATGTTTTCATCAACTCTCAGTAAGAAGGTGAAGAAGCAAATTTCCCAGAATGTCAAACTTTTCCTTTAAGGGGCGTAAAGTATCTGTTTTTAATGCTTTCTTCCAGACATGTAAAAATGTCTTGGACTGCTGTTGTTGACCTCTTGATGTCAAACCTGCTGTTGATCAATACAAACAAGCGATCTGGAGCTTACAGGCTCATTAGTTTCTTCCTCTGCGGCGTTAACGGGATGAGAAGGGTGAGTGACAGTTTGCAGGGTGAACACAGGGTCAGCAGACGAGATGAGAGAGCGCCATCTTCCCTGGGTGGCCTGTGTTTCTGTGTGTGACAAACAAATTGGTGTGCAGATGTAGTGACTGCCCCCCCACCCTCCTCTTCTTTAGTCTAGAGCCACATTGGGTCCCCTGCCCCACAGACAATGGCAGTGGAGGATCTCAACATCAGATTAAGCCTGGCTTTCCTCACCGGGGTCAAAAGTCAAGTGGGGCATTGTCTTCGGGGGCTGCAGACATTAAACAACGTACACGTCCCCTTAGAAAAGAGCGGCAATCAAGAGGGGAGGCAGGGGGAGGAATGTGTGTGATGCTCTCGGAGGGCCTCGCTGTCATTCGGCCCAAACAACAAGGTGAGATATAAAAAAGGGGCGGCCGGTCTGAAGCAGCTGCTCCCAGCAGCCAGAGGAGGACAAAGGGCTGGAATGTGCCGTCTCTATAGCGGCGTATGGAGGCGTTTCTGCACCGCGTCTCGCTGTGGCAGATTTGCTGTGAGATGGGGAGAAAATATTTGCAGGGGAAACAAAGCCGGGTGTAAATCCAGTGCAGGATTGTTATCAGAGAGGAGAAGAGGGGGGGGGGGGGATAACTGGGAGCTCATGTTTTCCTGTTTTCTTGCTGAGTTTTTCTGTGATGTTAAATGTTTCACACATGTCCACAGTGCAGAGAAGGAGGACTGGCCGAGATCTGGAATAAGATACTACACAACATGTGATGTGTGTCCAAAAAAACCTCAAGACAGTCACAGCAATAAGAGAAAACTTTCCCCTGAAGTGTTTACTCCAACACGTGTCCCTTTTGTTAGCAGGAAAAAGTTTTGTTTTGTCATCTTGACCTCTGTGTTTGCTCTGCAGAGTGGAAATCCTCTCTGAGGAGTCGGATGGCAGCAGCTCAGAGCCCTCTGACCGACACCAGGGAAGGGACTTGTTACTCTGTTTGTTTGTTGAGTAAACTGAAGTGACTTCTTTATTTGTCTCTGCTGCAGTTTTTTTGTTTTTTTTTTGCCTTCCTCTGATTCCCAGTTGGCTTTTGATATCTGGTTTACAACTGGGCTAGATGTGATCAATAGAGAAAAACACATTTAATATCTCAATGTGATGCAGGTTCTACAGAAATGTTGAAATATAGTCATTAAAATCCGGTTCAAACTGAAAAAAAATGACTTTCAAATCATCTTAAAAGTGAAATGTGTGCAAGAAATTAATGATTTACTAATTGCAGCAATGATATTTTGTTTCTTTTCACAACCTTACTATTATTTTGTTATTAATTTATCTACTTATGTACCTTCTTGTTTATTTTAATCTAAAAAAATGTAAGTTACTCACTACAAAAATATATAAAGTTGAAGGAATGCTACAATTATGAAGAACATGACATGTAAACAATGCAAATTTCCTTTAAATCCTGCAATAAAGAATTGAAAAATGTGATGGAGGTTCTACATACGTGTTGAAATATAATCATTAAATCCTGTTAAAACAGAAAAAATTGGCCTTCAAATCATCTTAAAAGGTGCAATCTGTGCAAGAAATTAATAATTTACTAATTGCAGCAACGACACTGTTTAAGATTGTGATTGAAAATGAAAAATATGAATTCGGCAAGTCCTAAGGCAAGGCGGGTTTATTTGTACAGCACCTTTCGACAACAGAGCAATTCAAAGTGCTTTACACAAAAAATAAAAGCATTTAAAAGAGACATATATAAAATTACATTCAAATATTAAAATTTAAGACTGAAAACGAGCAGATAAAATATTTAGGAAAAATATAAAAGTACATTCAAATATAAGATTTTAAATTTGAAAGAGAGCTGATAAAAAAATGTTTAATCAAATAAAGGTATAAAAGTCACAGTGCAGTATTACTGAGAGGCAGTGGCAAACAGAAAAGTATTTAGTCTTGTTTTAAAAGAGCTGAGTCCTTTTTACAAGCCAGTTAATAACGAATCATCTTTAAGTTCTCCAAATTTAAAAATCTAATTCAGCACAATTTAGAAATGAACAGTTAGCATCACACAGTGGCATCTAGTATTCATGAAATACTGGGCCTTTAATCTCACATGTTGGATGAAACTAAATATTTAAGACCCCTAACAGGCCATTTGTTGATTTCAGCAGTGAATATTTCTAAACATGCACAATAAAGATTTTTTTCGTTTGTTTTCCCATTCCCCCATGAAATGTGTTAAGAAATTAAATAAGGCTTTTGTCACTGAGCTGTTCTTTAGTATTGTTCTTTGAATTTCTGGGCATTTTGCGCAGATTTAAATGCCATTTAAGAGACATTCAGTGATCTCTCCGGCTGCCTGATGCAGAGAAGAGGGATTACACAGTTGAGTGAGAAGCAGAGTGATGGAGGAGGAGGAGACAGGTGAGAGCTCTGTGGGTCACTGCTGCTGACAAACAGCGTCTTCTGAAACAACAGAAGCTTCTTGGGGTCTTTTGTTGTGGTGATATTAAACAAGCACATATAACAGGTAAGAGACTCTTTGCAAGACCGTGCACAGTGCCAGAAATCTAGTTTTCCTGGAAATAAAGACAAGTTGTGCAAATGTACAGTTACAGTGTAATGCTGGAAAGCCCCTGCCGTCCTGTAAACCTGACATATAAAATGTTTTCCCTGCAGCTGGTTGCTCCGCTGCTCATGATTTTTATATTGTAATCTGTATCAGCTGTAAGGAGTTTCCCCATGTCTGTGTTACATTCATTTCACTCAAAATAAGAAGCTGGACCCATCTGCAGGAGACAGGTTTTAAAAAATCAAAAGGTCTTCAGTTGAAAGAAAAGTTGGAAGGCTGTCGTAGAAATTAAATATTTTTTCTCTGGGGCAAAATAAACAGAAGTAAGGCTTTAAATCCTTGAAAGGTTCGAGCTGCTCGAGAAACAGAGTGACACAGTATCAGCAAGCAAATGCAAAAGAAAGCAGCGAGCAGCTAAAATTGGGGCTTTAAATAAAAGGCTTAACAAGGTTGGATTCAGGTGTGGCAGAGACTTCTGCTCCGCCGTCTGAGCTGCTGGTTTACTCCCTGCTGACACCCTCTGATCTGGTTGGGCCATGAGAGTTTGTCCTTGTACTGCAACACCACATTAAAAAACAACAAATAAAGCAAAACAAGTGATTTTAACCTGCATGGCAGCATGTGTAAATGTATATAATCAGCTCACTACAAGCTGAAAACACAGATTTTAGGCCTCGTTCAGACTGCCAGCCAAAATCCGATTTTAGCCCATCCAGATTGGAACTGGATGGCTCTTTTGAAGTCTGAACAGTCACAAATCACATGAAATCCGATTTTTGCAAACCGGATCGAAACCACCTTTGGGAGGTAGTTTCAGATCGCATTTGGACAGATGCGTCTCAGTCTGAACCGCTCCAAACACTCAGATCGGTTCAGACTGCAGCCAAAAGTGTCTCCACCCTCCATCTCTCCCTCAATCAGCAGGATGACTGACACCTGTGCTGCTCCTCACCTCTCTGCACAGGTGGAGGCAATCAGTCGCTTCTTCTGTGTTTGGTTGATAGTTTAGTTAGGCTGCGTTCAGACTGCAGGTGAATCTGATTCAAATCAGATTCCTGCTCAAATCTGATTTTTAGGGTTGACTGTCCACACTGTTTTTAGCAAGTGTCCAAATCGGATATGGCTCTGTTCAGACTGGGCCACATCATTGACTGATCTGACAGGTTGCTGTAGTAACGGCGTCAGATCGTCTGACGTCACATAATTGCGACAGCGACAAGAACAAGAACAACAACAAACACGATGGAGGCAGGTCACCTCAATATATTGGCTTTATCACTGTCCAGTAGAGGTGCAGAACATCTCAGACGCACCAGGGGAGAAACCGGGTGGATGGACGCCCCCGTCGGGCCCGGCTGCCGGTGGACACCTTGTCTCCACCCTGCCTGCGCTACCCGTGCCGCGTAGAGTGACGTCACGGACAGTCAAAAACGATCTGAGTGTTTGGAGCGGTTCATCTGTCCAAATACGATTTGAAACTACCTCCCGAAGGCGGTTTCGATCCGGTTTGCAGAAATCGGATTTCATGTGATTTGTGACTGTTCGAACTTCAGAAGAGCCATCCAGTTCAAATCTGGATGGGCTAAAAATCGGATTTTGGCTGGCAGTCTGAACAAGGCCTTAAGGCAGTGAAGTGAACAGGCAGTATTTAATTAATTGCCAATGTTAGATTCCCTGATGTTTGGCGATGTCAGTCTAGCCCCACTACACATGCAGAAGTAAACAATCAAGGAATCAGCACCCAAAATAAATGTCATAAAAAGTCATGTTTCAGTGCAATAAAGATTTGGGAGCTTTAATCACATGTGCAGATTCTCCATTTTTTCCTTCAGATTCAACATAAACATGGTGAAAATGTCTCATAAAACCAGAAACTTCCCCTTTTCTTTTTAAGTTTCTGAAGCATGTTGAGCAGGTGTGAAGTGTAAAGAAAAGTCCTTATGTTTCAGTGCAGCTTATTTTAGTGCTTCGTCACAAGAGGAGCTATCTTTTCCAGGCTTTGCCTTTATTGTTCAGTTTGTTTTTGTTGATGTATGAAACTCAACTGAGCTACATTTGTGGCTGAGGCTCATGTTCATGAATCAAAAACCGTGCAGGAGGAATATGACAGAATAACTCAAGGCTTTTAAGACTACAATGTCTTTTATGT
Organism: Centropristis striata; assembly: GCF_030273125.1. Lineage (NCBI taxonomy): Eukaryota > Metazoa > Chordata > Actinopteri > Perciformes > Serranidae > Centropristis > Centropristis striata. Next base: position 17,356,114 of record NC_081530.1, read on the forward strand.
TCAACAGGTGGTCCTTAATGTTTCCTTAGATCTCTTTGTCACATAGCGTTTGCATTATTTGTTTTGTTGTTTGAACAACTTTATCAGCCCCTGTTCTTTCTTTCAGTGAGATGAATTAGATTTCCGAAGCTTGTTGTGCAATAATCCCTCTGTTCCCCGTCTGAAGCCTGCTGTCTGTCTCTTATTTCCCCTCGCTGTAACCTCTCTATCTCCATATCTCTGTCTGAACACATGCACTCTGGATACACATGTTGTGTTTCCGCACTTTGAACAAGATCCGCTGGTTTTGTTCCCATACTTGATCTCTCTGGTCTCCTACAGATTGTGGCCCCAGGTGAAGGTTTCATGAGAGGGCGGCTGGGGCAGATCCACATTTTTTAGACGAACATTATCCACAACACCTCGTAATGGTGAAGTTTTATAGAGACTGGAGGGGTCCTGATAGCACTCCTTCTTCTTCTTCCACTCTGATGCAGGAGAGACAAGAGCAGAGGTGTGTGTGTGTGTGTGTGTGTGTGTGTGTGTGTGTGTGTGTGTGTGTGTGTGTGTGTGTGTGTGTGTGTGTGTGTCTGTGTCTGTGTCTGTGTGTATGTGTGTCTGTGTCTGTGTGTCTGTGTGCTTGTACTCCCTACATAGTGAGGACCGGAACAAGTTTTTAACCAAGTGAGGACATTTCGGCCGGTCCTCATTTCTTTAACCCTCTGGAGTCCACGAATAATGTATAATGTTTTTTTGTGTGTTATTTGTCAATTTTTGTGTGCTTTTTATGTGTGTTTTTTGTCATTTTTATGTGTGTTTTTTGTAATTTTTTGAGTGGTTTTTGTAAAAAAAAAAAAATGTTTTCAGTGTGTTTTTGTGTTTTAAGTGGGTTTTAATGTGGGTTTTTTTGAAAAAAACAAACAAAAAAAACTTTTTTTATGTGTGTTTTCGTAATTTTGTGTGTGTGTGTGTGTGTGTGTGTGTGTGTGTGTGTGTGTGTTTTTGTGTGTTTCTTTGTGTTGAAAATGTTGATCCAGTAAGTCAAAATGAAAAAAACAATCAGGTCATATAGGTTAGGATGAGGTTGTGCTGAAAACAATGATACCAATATGGCATGGGGAACACTTTTTTTAAGTCGTTTATACAGGCCGACAAAACCGACAAAATAGCCCCAAACTCCAAAGGGTTAAAGGCTTGTTTGAGGCTTCAGACTTACAATTAGGTTTATGTTAGGATTAGGGTTGGACATTTAGTTGTGATGGTGAAGGTTAGGGTAAGGGGCTAGGGAATTCACTATTCCAATGAGTTGTTCTATTCTGTGTTTTTTTCTATTGTTGTTTTTATTTATGCTACCTCAGTATTTTATTTTATTTATTTTATTCTATTGTATTTTACTGTACTTGAATACCGGACTGCTGTGACAACCGAATTTCCCTTCGGGGATGAATAAAGTAATCTATCTATCTATCTATCTATCTATCTATCTATCTATCTATCTATCTATCTATCTATCTATCTATCTATGAGGGCCCTCACAAGGATAGAAGTACAAGGAAGTGTGTGTGTGTGTGTGTGTGTGTGTGTGTGCGCGCGCGTGTGTGTGTGTGTGTGTGGACTTGAGCTAAATGCTCATTTTCAACATAGTAACATCTGCATAATGGCAACAAATACATTTAGCCATGGGTGTGGCCCTGTTCATTTCTATGAAGTTTGACTATAATAGAGCCTTTACCTGAGGTTATGTCTACCTTGTTTACGAGATGAGCCCATATGAAAGCCATATCTGAAAATATCTGAAACCTTTCAAGAGTTAAAGAGTTGTGACGTTTATGCTGTCGTTTTTCAGAAAATAGCGTAGGTGATGGATGTAAATTTGTGTAAATGTGAAGGGGTTTTTTGTTATTTTTGTCATATATAGCTTTTTATTCTTGATTTTACAATATGCAATGTGATGAGAAAAATGTTGATATTCCGAACAGCTATTACGCATTAAAATTTCCTGCATTATTGTAATTTAATCCACTCGCCAGCTTGATAAATTGTCAGCCTCAGTGGCTTCCAGACATGTTGCCGTTGTGACATCAAGGCTGTGAATCTCGTGTACACAACCTCCCATGTCCAATTACGAGTTCCATTTGAAGGCATGTTGTATGTCATGATCGCTGTTTCAAACACTTTGTTAATGCTTGTTATGTGATTGGTTTTACAACTTGTGAAGTGGAAAATATCTGAAATAGTAGTCCGTATTTTGATTCTCGGACTGTTCCAGAGGCCTGGCTGAAAACTAAGGGGGACAGAGCTTTCGTAGTCAGGTCCCCGAGGCTCTAGAACAACCTGCCTGAGGAAATTTGGTTGGTTGAGTCAATGACCTCTTTTAAGTCTCTTCTTAAAACATAATTTTATCGGAGAGCCTTTCCTGATTTTACCTGAATTATACTTTTTTGCACAGAATGTTGTAATTTTCTGACGCTATTTTTACCTGGAGTTTTATGTCTGTTTTTAACTTGTCTTTGTAAAGCACATGCGTTTCAGTCGAACTCTGGTGCTCTTTGTTACGTTTTTTTTTTTCGCTTGTGAACAATCCAATTGCACTCTGGTGCACCAAAAACAACCGGCCTAAGACCACCTACAAGAGTCTATTTCCAAACAAAACCTAGTGCGGTTCGATTGCACAGTGAACATAATCTGACCCAATTACCACAAATTAACCAAAACACAGCGGATTGTGGGCGACCTGCAACATGACTAGGAGAGGACGGACTTGGACTTCTACTGAAGTCTGAAGTTTGTTCGACATCTGGACCATCGTTTGGTCCGAACACCAGAGCAGATTACAGCCAGTTTAATCAGAGATACTAGGTGGTGCGTTCGGCTCCATGTTGCTTTGTTTATTTCTGTGTAAATGTAATGCAAATTTACATTTTTCATCTTCAACTTTCCAACAAATAACAAATAATACTGCAAGTATTTTTCCAGCTCTCCGCCTTGGCACAGGCCCCTCTGCAAATCTTTTTTTTTTTGGTTACTGCTTACATTAATGCACTGTGAAAGCAAACCAGACTAAATACAAATCAAACAAATACAAAGCGTTTCCATCTCCTGTTTAGTGTATTAACTATCTTTTCGAAAAAGACAAAAACCACCTCAAGCGAGTGTTAAAATATTTATGTGCATTTTTGAAAATGTTATCGATTTTAGGTGTTTCCATCAAACTTTTCTCATGCAAATCTTCAAAATGTGCAGAGAAATTCACTGAAGCAAATATGACGTTAGACTTAATTTCCCCAAATTCTTTAAAAGCAGCAGTTTGACATTCTGGGAAATTCAGTCATTTGCTTTCTGGCAGAGAATTAGAGATGAAGTTTGATTCAACATCAAAGACCGTAAAAAAAAGAAGATCAGATAGCCTTGGGGTGTGGACACTGAAGCCACTGCAGAAGTGCTTAAACCTGCATTATTTCTCATGGCCAGCAGGGGGCGACTCCACTGGCTGCAAAAATAAGTTTGTATGAAAGAATTAACCTGATTCTCACTTGATTTATTACCTCAGTAAACATTTTCCTAATGAGTTTATGGTCTCAATCGTTTGTTTCAAGTCTTTTTCAGTGAAGCTGTTTACATTTCTGCACTGTGAAAGCAAACCAGACTAAATTCAAATCGAACCAAAAGTCTCAATTTCACTCTGATTCGGAAAAAACATTTTCCCAAGGTAAGGAAAAAAAACAGGATTAGGCTTAAATGTCACTATTACCAGACATAAGTTCCAACAACTGGACACAAAAAGCCAGCCTGCTGGTTAAAAAGGCAATAGATTTGGTCTCCTCTGCACTGTGAACAAATCCCCACCTGAGAGAAACCGAAATGCTTCAGACCAGGAGAGAAAGAAGAGGTTGTAGACTGACATATCATAAGGTATAAACTGACTCTTTAATAATGGTTATGCCAGTGGTGAGAATTTGAAAATGAATTTGAGGGAGAAAGTGAGAAGAAAGCCATGAAATCAAGAGAAAAACACAAGGGTAGGGAAGTGTGTGTGTGTGTGTGTGTGTGAGCTTCCCAGAGCCCCATCCGTCAGGCCTTTTGGCAGCAGAACAAACCGGGCAGAGTTACTTTTTAGCGGGTGTTCCCCTCTTCTCCTCTCCGCAGCCTTTTACTGTCACACAGGGATCTAAATGATGAGGACACGCAGAACATGCAGATGTTTGCAATATCTCTAATATGAACTCTCTCGTACGGACGCACCTGGCTCTGATTTGTCTGAGATAGAGCATGTAGCGTGTGCACTTGACATCAGTTTTTTTATGTGTGCAGAATGATACTTAAAGGAAAGAGAGAAGAAGAGGAGGAGGGAGGAGGGGGATGTAAGTAAAAACAGAGGAACTGTCGCTCACATGCCCGACACAGAATGATAATCAGGGACCGGGCTGCTTTTGTACATGAGCAGCTTTGGTTTTGGGTGACAGCGCTGGTAGTGTTGTTTTACAGTCAGTCTGCAGTTGGAAATAAAAACCAGACGAGGTGGGCTCCGCAGCCAAAATCAGTCCCCCCGGTAATTAAAAGTGCCTGCTGAGAGCTCTTTACTACACGCAGCCAGATCACTGATCATCACTGGCCGATCACATCAAAAGGAAATGACACAGGACACAAGGCGGGCCATTAGTGAGTCGATTTCCCAAAAAAGATCACAGGCAGTCATTGGGCGGTTGATTACCTACAGATTGTCTGTTCTTTCTCCACCTTTCCGCCTGCAGGGAGAAATCTTAAAGTCCTTCTTCTGTGCTAAAACTCCACAGAGGTGAACTATTTAATGCCACGATGATATAATTTGATGCATCATCATATCTCATTTAAAGCTAAATTTAATAACCTTTGCTAAATAGCGGCCTCTGTGGCCACAAGTGGTAAGGCTGAAAGCATTAAATGGTTGTGTTTCCATTAAAGTCGAAGTGAATTTTAAAGTGAAATTTTGAAATTAAAGAAAAATGCAAATTAGGGATGTTTCCATCAGCTGGTTTAGAGTGAATAAACAAAGCTGCATACATGTACTTTGGTCAGAAGATGGCAGTGTAATTTATTGCTGTAGCATAATCTGTCAGTAAACAGGAGAGGAAGAGAGATTCAACAACAAAGAGGTCATTAATCGAGAGAAAATTGTTGTTCGGGAATTGGATTCAATTGTTCAACTTATAATTGTTCTTTCATGTCAGAGCAAAAAACAGCTGATCAGTCACGTGAGTTGAATGTTCGCTACGTCAGAACTTATTCAGGAAAAGTGTTTCCATCTCCTGTTTAGTGCATTAACTATTTTTTGAAAAAGACAAAAACCACCTCAAGCAAGCGTAAAAACTTTTATACACATTTTCGAAAGTTTTGTCAAATTTTGCTTACATTTTTTCCTCATGCAAATCTTCAAAATGCTCAGAAGTGCTTAAATCTGCATTCTGTCTAATGGCCAGCGGGGGGCGACTCCACTGGCTGCAAAAAGAAGTTTGTATGAAAGAATGAACCTGATTCTCACTTGATTTATTACCTCAGTAAACATTTTCCTAATGAGTTTATGGTCTCAGTCGCTTGTTTCAAGTCTTCTTCCATGCAGCATGATGTTCATTTAGTAAATTATGGTCCCATTTAGAGTAAAATAGACGATAAAACAGGATAGGCTTTGCTACCACAGGGACTTGTTAATCAGGATAGAGGCTTGGCAATACTGATTTATGACACTGTGTATATTTTAATAGTTGTGAACTTGTTTTTCTGTGTTGCATTTTTGTCTTTTGAACCTTTCACAGTGTGTTTTCAGTTTCAGACCTAATTAAATATAATATTTTGGTCTCTTTAAAGTGTATTGTTCCACAGAATTGTCTGTTTTATGTCAGTAGGCCTTACATTTTGTTTTAATCCTGTTTTTAACAATTAATATTATCACAGTTAACTTAAATTGCAGTTGTACCTTACTAACCAAGCTAGCTAGACAACTTACAGTACCTTATGAATATATCTAAAAGTTAATTGAAATATTATTCAGTTAATAAGTCTTTCCTTTGATGCAAATTTGAATCAAACAGAACCAATTTGTGCATAAGCATTGTAATAAGCATTTTATTTGACCGCATTTATAAACTATTTAACATGTGTTTATGTTTTAAATACTACTGCAGAAAACAAACCGAACTTTCATGAATTCAAATGGCTCATTAACCTCTATAAGATGATGCAGAAACGTCCAAGTAGAAATGGTCAGGACCGTTCATTTAAGCACAAATTTGCTGTTTCTGCATAAGTGGCTTGCTGTGGATTGGGTCGTGACAGTTTGTCATTTTTAAAAAGTGGATCCTCTGAATAAAGTTTAGGAAACATTGTTGTCGAGGAAACCTAAATGTTCTTAGTTACTTCTCTGCTCTGTTAGTCGGTGCAGTGATGAAAGTTTTTTTTAATCAATTTTAACTTCTCAGTAACTTACAACACCTCCAGTGTTTTAGACGAGGAATTCACCCTCTCTGTCTGCCTGTCTCCTTTTCAGACATTCAGTGATGCTCGCCGGACATATTTGAACACCTTGTTAAATGAGTTGCAGGTGCAATCAGCGAGACAACGCCACCTTCAAACCTCGACACAATCGGCCTCCTTACTGTAATTTATTCCCCTTAAAGAAATGTGGGGGCGAGTGGGCAGACGGAGAAGGGGGAGAGCCGAGTCTTTGGGTCAATAAAAATCAAAAAAGCAGTTATTGACTTTGAAGCCCTTTGCCGTTTGAGGGAAACCTGAACCGGGCCGATTGTGGCGAGTCGCTCTGGTTGAGGCCGGAGAGGAAATGCAGGGTGACACTAACAGGCTGAAGGAGGAAGTGTTGATGGACTGAATTAAACAAGGAGGGGGAGGAGGGCTGAAGGGGTGGTGGGTGGGTTTTGTGGGGGCATGACACTAATGTTTTCCATTGACAAGACGGAAAAGCCCCGCTGCTATGCCACACACACACACACACACACACCCAGAGTCATAAATTCATGCATTTATTCACAGGGAACGCTCGCTCGGAGCCGACAGCGGGGCCACTTTCCCATGCATACTTTAAGGAAAACATACACAAACATTTGGTTTAAGCTGAAGCTCGAAGTCTGATTGAAAGGTGAAACATCCATCCAATCAACATTTACCAAACTGCTCCGGCACAAAGTTTCCCAGAGCTGTTTGATTAAAGACTAAAAACGTCCGTCAGTCGCCCAGATTGAAAGAAAATAATAAAGATTTAAACATATTTCGGGCTACTGTGACTCAGAGGTACACAAGCTGTCTGTTTCCAATTATGGCTTTTAAAGCAGTTTGAGGAAATGTGTGGTAACTTCAAGAGGAAATATTTTACATGTCATGGATGTAATAGAGGAGCATTGTACTTTGTATAAACTGCAGGATCTGGGTTTTATCTGCACACGGACAGAAAAAGGCAGCAGTGAAAACAAAGACGGAGTAAATGTGGAGGGGTGTTGATGGAAAAAACAAGCAGAAAGTGAACAAAAACACAAGCACAAATATGTTTAAATGGGGATTATCACCTTTAAAGGTTCATTTATTTAACAAAAATGTGCCGTCGAATAGATGCAACAAGAATCATCAAAAGCAGCATTGTGTACAGGTCAAAGGTTTTATTTTTTAAAAGGTGTAAAAGGTAACATAAATATGCAATATTTCTAAGTTTGTTTTATGGATGGTAATACACAGTGGGCCTCATGCAACAACATTCTCTTATGTTTTCTGTTAGGAGAGAAAAACAGAAGTAAACTCCAGATACACTACATGTTTTTAACCATCCAAATCTGATCTGACCCAGTGCTGAATGATGAATTCCACTTAATTATTAATTGTTAACTAGCAGAGTTAATGCCCCCTGAACACTATAAAAGGGTAGAAATGGGCCCAACCCAGACGCCAGAATAAATGTTGGCACTGTATTTTTCTTTTTAACCAAAAATACATTGAATGATTGTTCGTGAGCTGCTGCAAACACATGATTATGACAACACAACTAACATGTGACAATCGCTGTTTTAAACACTGGAAACACTACACATTTTTGAGACTGATGATGATATACAAGTAGCGAAAAGCTCCACTCAGGGGAGAGGGAAAGGATGTGCATGGGTCAAACACCTTGGACTTTGACCCTAACCGTAGTTATGTGTTTTTTTGTGCAAAGTTAATCACCTTCCTGTGAACATGGAAGTTTATTTTGAAAAGCCAATATGCTATCAGAAAAGTAAGCCACGGTCGACTAACATAAACTAAAACCAAAACATGGACGTCTTTATCACACACGGAGTCGTGACAAAACGGGTTGGGATGAGATGTTACTTACTGACTTACTTTTTCAACCTTAAATCAAAATCAAATCAAATCAATTTTATTTATAGAGCCCAAAACTCCTTAAAAAACCCTTTTAGCAGGGGGAAAAGAAGAAGAAACCTCAGGGAGAGACAGAGGAGGGATCCATCTCCCAGGACGGACAGACGTGCAATAGATGATCTTTTCCTAAATCTGACAACCATTTCCAAAAATTAACCATGTGTTAATGTGTTAAAACTGCAAACCGCGGCGTGTGGATCTCCTCCAATAGGTGGGGGTGCTACCTTAGAAAACAGCAAGATCTCCAAACTTAACGACAGAACAGGTCGTCTGGCAGTACCACCTGGAATAACCCAGGTGATCGTTTGTCATAACGACCCAAATGAGCGCTTCTAAAACATAGCTTTCACATTGTTATACATAAACGTAAGGTTCGCTGCTGATCTAGGTATAAAAAAAGTTCCTGGTAAGGCATTATGAAAGACAGGTTTAAAAAGTAAATAAATACACGTAAATGGCTAAAGTGAAGTAGTAATGAGGATGACATGACTACCGGAATTGACATAGTTACGTAAAGACATGATGCACGGATGTTCAGTGACGTTTGAATCACATCTCAGAAGTCCCAGGTTTCCACTAGTGATGTGTCGGTTGCGAACGAGCCGGTTCAAAGAGCTCTTTTAAGTGAACGATGGGAGCCGGCTCACGTCCGTCAGCAAGCCGCTGTATTTTTATTACTATTTTTTTACTTTTCTCGTTAAAAAAAATACCTGCGGGTGCTGCGGACGCTGACGACAGGTGTCACGTACATGCTGTGCGAACCAATCATGTGAGGATTGACAAGGATCATACCACCAAGCAGGGAGGGGCGGGGGTGTTTTTTTTGTTTTTTTTGTTTTTGTTTCTTTCACCTTTGTCAATTCTGTATTTTATTGCACTTTTATGTGAAGCACTTTGGTGCGGCTCAGCTGTCTGTAAATATAAATAAATTTGACTTTGACCTAAAACTGTTGGATGCTGCTGATTGGCACCTTGTATTATATTTCTTTTTATTATGTTGTTTATTTATTATTATTTTTACTCCATACCAAAAATATTTTGTTTTTTTTTAAATCTAGATTTCAGTAGTCGGCATTAACAAAGCACATTTACTTGATTGCTGTATTTAATTTCTATTTTTTTCAGTACTTTACTCGTTTTGTTAGGTGTGTGTGTTTGAATAATGAAAATAAAATATCAATAGATGTCCTTTTTTAATTTCTATGCTGAGGTTTTTAGAGGCATTTTCTATCTGCTCTGTGATTGAGAGTGGTTCTTCAAGCAAGTTAGAGAGTAACAAGGGGTTTTACAACTGTAAATGCAATTGGCTACAGCAATTTATTGAAATTTAAGTGATACATGTTCAAATACAAATCACAAGTCAAAACAGTGCTGAATTTGGCTGAATTATAAAAGGTATAAGTGGTCAAATGAAGAGCCATTTGGGAGCAGAAAGAGCCGGCTCTTCTTGGTGAACTGAGCCAAATGATCCGGCTCACTAAAAAGAGCCGAAATTCCCATCACTAGTTTCCACCACCCTCCGCCTTGGCATCATTCATAATTATTACATCCACTAGAGGGCGATGGAGGACATTCTCAAAGGTAAATTGGGGTCGTATTTTGCTGATTGTGCAATGGACCAATGGGGTGTTTTTGAGAGGAGAACAGTCTAGTGGGTTGATTAGAGGGTAAATGGTACATACGGGTCGGAGGAATTTCCACCCATTTCCATCTAAATATGGGATTTTTCATACGGTAAACTTGTTCATTGATTGATTGACTGATTAAATGGCTTTACGTGCAAATTAGTGCAATAGAGGAGCATTGTACCTTGTATAAAGTGCAGGATCTGGGTTTTATCTGCACACAGACAGAAAAAGGCAGCAGTGAAAACAAAGAAGGAGTAAATGTGGAGGGGTGTTGAGGGAAAAAAACCAAACAGAAAGTGAACAAAACACAAGCACAAATATGTTTAAATGAGGATTTTCACATTTCATCAGGGATTTTTCATATGGTAAACTTGTTTCTTGATTGACTGATTGAATGGATTTAAGTGCAAATTATCAAACATTTTAATGTGCCAGAGTTAGCAAAGAGGTTGTCCCTGGACAAGTCACCCTCAAAAAAAAAAAAAGAAGATGTTATGCTGCATTCATTTATTGTTCTTTCTCCAATTCTTACCAACTACAGTGTCATTTTAGAGACTTATTTTCTTCCAAATGCAGGTTCCGGCTCTTTTTTAGCAGCCTGTATTTCCTCCCTGCAGTCAAAACCTATCTGCTCCACATGAGTTACTGTAGTCGACGTTGTGATTCTACTGAGACGTAGTCAGATTATTTTCCATCCTTTCTCTCTCTCAGCTTTTATCAGAGTGAGCGCGGTGATGAAAGCGTGTTTTGATCCGTAAGCCACTTTTCATATCTGGATTTGGGAGGCACATGGCATGGGAGAGGTCAGTGTTTGTGGGCATTAACAACAAGTCAGACAGACCTCCCACCACGCGTGCATTCATCTAATGAAGCAGGTTTCCTCGAGGTCCTTCGCTCCTCGCGCCTTGATAAGGTTGTCAATCACACATTTCTGCAGTCTGGAGGTAGCGGCTGCATTTCTGAGGCCAAATCAGAAACTGAAGAATTAACAGAGAATTACAAGATCAAAATCTTTCATTAAGTCTTTCATCCAGCCTCTCTTTTAAGTCGGCGATTTCTTCAGTGTTATTCTTTGCTTTAATTAACAGGATTAAAGTGAACTTTGATCAATATCATTTGAAACAATGTCTTGTTGTCAAACCTCCGTTAATCCCCCCAAACTGTCAGATTCTATCACGTCCGCCGAGCACAAACTTCAGCAAAGTGGATTTTAGGAGCCTGGAGTCACACGCTGAGGCTCTGCAGCCAAAAATGCAACGAACAAGTGTTTTCAAATATTCTTGAGGAGTCAAACTTTCCTCTTTTTACGAGCAAGACTTGATTTTTGTGGGGGTTATGAAGTTAGATGACCCAATCTGTTATATTTTTACCATATAAATGAACATTTACAATTTTACACACACAAATATATAGGTCGACTCTTCAGACTCACTGAAGAATTTTAAAGTTAGGTTTGTTGCTGTAGTGTGAAAATCTTAATTTTAGTTGTGTCTGCATTTATTATATGTAGCACCTCTCCCTTCAATAATAATGAGGTTTTTTTCACAGCAAGTTGCAGTTAAATTTCACGTATAGTGTGCATGATCAAGAATTAAAAGGAGCTCACTTATGTTCAAAAGAATTTACTCATATTTTGTAGGTTTTTCTATGAAAAGGAATCACTTTTTGGTGTCTTGTTTTGCATCTTAAAAGGTGAAATACATGGGTCACCCCACTGCAAAACATTTGATTTAGTATTTTATAAATACAGTTGAAAATGACTGAAGGTTTTCTATTTCTTTTATTTTGCTTGTTTGTTTCTGTTTTATTCACTTTCACCAAAAATCAAGCAAGTTCATTTTATAAAAAAAAAAATAGAAAAAAGAAGACTTGAGAAATGTAAATATAACCTCTAGTTTCCAGGTATGTTCACCTTATATCTACTTGTGAAGTTTACACAATGTGGGAATTGTTGCAACATTCAAACAACATTTTAGTCCATGAAAAGGACATGGAGCTTCATGGAGGTGATGTCCTGATTATTCTTTAGAGAAAAGTTGTACAAGACTTAAATCAACAATGCTAGAAATGATGCTTCAGTGCAATCTGACACAAACATTAAATGTACCATTATATACCTTGAAATTAGGAAATTAAGAGAAATAATCAAGTAAACAGTTGAACACAAAAGATTGTTGTGAGAAATATAAAAAAATGCTTTTTTATTTTGGATTTAAACATTATTTTTAGCCTTTTTTTATCCATTTTTAACCTTGTATTTCAGCAACTGAAGTAGAAAATGAGATATGATAACAGTGAGCGGAGTTGTTGTTTGATAAAAAAGTGTTTGTGCGGCTCGTTGCGTCTGAACAAAATTATCATCATCGCCCCCCGACTGGATCAGAGCGATCTGGTGGCAGTGACCCCAGCTCCCCTCTTTCACCTTTAGGTGTTGATTGCTTTTAGAGCCCTAAGTCTAGATTGAGGGCTTTTCCCATGGAGATTAGACGATCTGGTTTAAAGCTGTTTCAACAGGTCGCTTGTGAGGGGTCAGAGGTCAATTACATAGTAGTGCCTAATGGTAGCAAATAACGTCAATCACCTTAAACGGACCAGCAGCGAGACTTGTGCCTGACTTTGGGCTGGAATGTGGAGAATCCAGGGGTTAAGCTGGTGGCATGGAGCGGCTGACCGGACACACACACACACACATACACACACACACACACATTCTTGTACTTCTATCTTTGTGAGGACCCTCATTGGAACAGTGAATTCCCTTGCAAGGTTATAATAGTTTGGATTTTTCATTAGTTTCCTTGTGAATTTTTGTTTTCAAATTCAGTTTTAATGAGTTTTTAAGAGTGAGTTTGCTAGTTTTAGTTTAGTATTTTTTCTTTTGAAATACCTTAGTTTTAGTTTATTTTTTATTAGTTTTAGTTTTTTGTAATGGGTATTTGTTGGGTGGGAGATTAAAAGAGGTCACAGAAAATTTTGCCTTTATTTCCTTTGCCTTATCCATCTTCATTATGTATGAAAAAAGACAAAAATGAAGGACATTTCACTATAATTTTAGTTAGTTTTGTAACCACACAATACAGTTTCAGTAAATTATCATTATCATGTCACATTTAACCCTTAAAACAAAGTCTGAAATCTCAAAAAAGCCTTTAAAGAAGTGAGGACCGGCCAAAATGTCCTCACTTTGCAAAAATGTCCTCACTCTGTTGGTTAAAAACGTGTTCTGGTCCTCACTATGTAGGAAGTACAAGAACACACACACACACACGCGCACACACACACACACACACACACACACACACCACATGCTCAGTTCCTCGACTCTAAGCTGGCCGAGCTCACTCAACATCAGCCACCAATGGCAGGCTATCAATCTTACAGTGACCTCATTCAGTCTGTGGAGATCATGTGATCAAAAATAAACCGATCGTCTCTACGGAAACAAAGAAAAGATGCAATAAAATACTGGAGCTGCAACTATCAGCTGATGCAACAATCAAAAGAAGATTCAATCAGCAACTTATTTAATAATCAATTCAAACAAAACTTTTACAATTTAACACTTTTTTTTAAGAATACACCTTTTTTTCTCCCCACATCATTCTTATTGAAAGTATTTTAATAAACAGAATCGTGACAGTAGCTGCGTTTCCATCAACAAATTTCTCTGCGCATTTTGAGGATTTGCATGAGAAAAGCTTGATGGAAATACCAAAATTTGATAAAAATTTCAAAAATGTGCATTAAAAGTTTTTACGCTTGCTTGAGGTGTTTTTTGTGTTTTTTGAAAAATAGCTAAGGTCCTAAACAGGAGATGGAAACACTTTCTGAATAAGTTCTGACGTAGCAACATTGATCAGCATTGATCAACATTGTTTCCTCTTACATGAAAGATCAATTATAAGTTGAACAATTGAATCTTGCCCTATCTCTGCTTCTTCTGGGGCTGTAAACATTTAGGAAAATATATTCTTACTGAAAGTTTGAGGAGAATCGATTCAACACTCAAACACGAGAGTAGCCATGTTTCTATTAACGAATTTCTTTGCACATGAGAAAAGCTTGATGGAAACACCAAAATTCAGAAAAACTTTCAAGAATTTGCATAAAAGTTTTTATGCTCACTTGGTTTTTTTGTTTTTTTTGTTTTTTTTTAAAGATTATTATTTTGGCATTTCGTTGCTTTATTGATAGTGATAGGGAGCTCAGGCCGGATTCGAACCCGGCTCCGCCGCAGCAAGCACACGGCATACATGGTTAGCGATCTACCAGTGTGAGCCACCGGGACGCCCGCTCACTTGGTTTTTGTCTTTTTTGGAAAATAGCTAATGCACCAAACGGCAGATGGATAAGCTGAATAAAGTTCTGATATAGCGAACATTAAACTCACATGACGGATCAGCTGTTTCCTCTCTGACATGAAAGAACAATTATAAGTTGCCCAGTTGAATCTTATTCCTAAATACGTATTTTCTCTCGTGGTTGGCCAAAGTTGTCCGATTAGCAACCTCTTTTATTATTTTTCCTCTCTTGCTCGATCTCTTTTTCTACAGTTTTGTTTCTCGCACACTTCTTCTCCTGTTTACTGACAGATTAGCCTACAGCAACACATTACACTGCCATCTTCTGACCAAAGTACGTTAATGCGGCTTTGTTTATTCGCTCTAAGTTGATGGAAACGTCCCTAATTTGTATTTTCTTTAACCCTTTATATGGCACTCCTGGAAATTGAAAATGTCAAGCCTGAAGTGTTATTGGAGGATATTACAAGATATTTTGCAAAATGTTTCAATTTCATATTGCAAATCGAGGTCAATTGAGTCATTATTATTATTATATTTATTATAGTCTCTTTCCCACAGCAACCCTAAATAGACAATAACACATAATTTGCATCCATCACCACTTTATCTTTTACCTTTGAACTATTTATTATCTTTTTAGACTACTTATTACATATGCGTAATGTCTGAATGTCTTTTTTAAAGCACCTTATGTATGAGAAGCACACGTAAATTTAGTTGCATACTTTTTTAATACAATGACAATAAAGGAAAGCTTGAATCTTGTTTGATTTACTGATTGCTCAGTGATGTAGAAACCCATGTGGTTCTATGAGCTCACAGATAGCGGGGAGACCTGTTATAGATGTCCGCTCAAGTTACCAAATATGGTTCTTTGCCTGATAATGCAACATTTCAAAATTTCCCTTCAAACTTCATTTTAATGGAAACACGGCTACTGTCAGAATGTTTCGTGCCGTCAAAATGAACACATGAATGAGAACTCTGTTGGCATTCACATTCAGTCCATGGTTTGTTGAGGCTGTCCCAGATTGACTCAGTAATTAATGATCTTGCCCAGAGGCGCACAAACACATGACGCTGCTGCGTAACAATTACAACAGAGATGACTCATGCCCACAGCGGGCCCCTCACCTGGCCAATGAGCCGTCTGGGCCAAATGTGGTTTCTCCTGTGTGTTTGCCAGTAGCTCACACTGAACCAGAGCTCATAATGCTTGAGTTTGGGTTGAAGTCAGAGCACTTTATCTTGGTGTTGATTAAATATTATAGATATATTAACATTCTAATCATAATATTTTCATGGGCATCTCCTAAAATGGAACTGATGAATGATGAATAGAAATCTTCAATATTTTAATAGAAGTACACTGTAAAAAAAAAAACCTGTTGTTTTTACGGTAAAAAAAATCGGCAGCTGTGGTTGCCAGAACTTTACCGTAACATATACGGTGCAACTTTTTGTAATAATACAGTAAAATTATATTAGCACTGTTGATTTCCTGTGTAAGATTGCCATTCTATTCCATATTTTTTCCTGTAAAAAATAAAAACTTTTTCCATCAAAAGAAATGCTGTTCTGCCATATAATTGACAAGAAAATACTTTATGAATGCTGCACGAATTAATGATTTTACCATTAAATATTACAGTATATTTCTGTTAGAGATGTGTTTAGTACATTTAACAGTTAGAAAAAGTATTTTTACAAAGAATAAATGCAAAAATGATGGCTTGTGTATATATTACAGTATATTTTTGCTACAAACACGGTGCCAGTGTATTTTACAGTGGAGTAATGTATTTAACACTGTTTTGGCTGATATATACATTTACGGTGTTTCATTGTTTCTGAAACTGAATTAACCCATTTATCATTTTTCGGTCTTTTACTGTCATGTTTTAGCAGTTTTACTGTAAAATCTACAGACATTTTTTACAGTGTATAGATCAAACGCCTCTCGCCTACTTCCTGCCCCTCTACGTACAATGTACATTTGTTTGTTGTGCAGTTGTTTTTTGATATCTTCAATTCAATATTCTTATATACACTGTAAAAAAATATTTTTAATTTACGGTAAAAAACTGGCAGCTGTGGTTGCTAGAACTTCACCATAAAAAATACAGTGAGTGGGTTTTATACTGTAAATTTAAATGTAAATATCAGAAAAATCTGTAATTTAGACTGATTAGTCCCTTTATTTTTAGGGTTATTGTGTCCTTGTGACATTATGGTATTTCTCCTTTAATTTTACACGGAAAAAAAAATGTTTTCTACAGTTTAAGTTTTGTACTATTCCTTGATTTACGGTAATTAAAAGTGCCTAATATGGTGATATTCAATTTTAAATTTTACGCCCTATTTCTGATGCAATTTTGACAGTGTTTTACTATAATTTCTACAATATTTTTTTACAGTGTACTTTTCAATATTTTGTATGGTGTGCTTGGTGTTTTAATTTTTGCTGCTGCCATAAAACAGTAATTTCGCAGTTTGGGATCAATGAAGTATATCTATCTATCTAAGACCAGGGTCAATTTTTTTGTTTTTATTTTGTTGACATTTTGGATACAAAGGTTTTTCACAGAAGGAACTTTAGATATTTCTTTTAATCCACTCCATGAAACAGAAAATACTGTCAAAAGCCTTTAAAATAAACAAAACGTTTGGCAATGTTTTTAGGAATAATCCATAAATCTGGCTATGAATGACATACAGTATTAACAAAACCCCACTGTTAAAACCTTCAGAATATAGACTGGAATTAAACTGAACTGTATATATGAAAAACCATGAGAATATGGCTTTTAAGGATATGCATGTATGCAGATGATTGCAGATGCAACTAAAAGACATAATAAAAAGTAGCATCTTAATGTGTATTTCTGATGGTTTCTATCCACTAGTGTTAAAGTGGATTAAAGAAATCGATCAGGTTTCGTTTCATGATTAAACCATTCTCCACACACACACACACACACACACACACACACACACACACACACACACACACACACACACACACACCTGCTCCTCATTCACCTTAATCAGCCACTCTGTCTGTGCATCACCTGCCTCACTCCGCTCCTCTGCAAGATACTGCTGACCTGGTTTGTAAACATCAGGCGTGCTGACTGCAGCTCTTTGTTCCAGCACACCTGATTTGACTAACCAACTATTTGAAGACTGAGATCACTTGATTAAATGAGTGGAGCCTGGTATGCTGGAAACCTGCAGCCACACAGCCCTTTTATGGAAGAGTTTGGACTTCCCTGGTAAACATTAATCAAGTACGTCTTGTTTTTATCCACACAGACACTCGACAGAGAAGAAGCCAAACATACAGATCAGCAGGGATGGAAAAAGTATTCAGAACGTAAGTCGAACGAAAGTCCTGCATTCAGAGTATTCAGAGTAAGTATCAAAAGTAAAAGTACTCGTTATGCAGAACGCATCCATTCAGACTGTTTTATATATTCTAAATATATAATTAGATTATTTGTACTGTATGTAATTTATGCAATTTTGTCTTTTTTGTGCTAATTTTAGTGACTTAATATACTGCTATGTGGTTTAATTTTTAAAAGCATAATTTAAAATTGACCACATTTTATGTTTAATCTAGACCTAAAAAGCTAAAGCTGTCAGCTAAATGTAGTGGAGTCGATTTATACAATTACATAAAATGGAAATACTCAAGTAAAGTACAGTTAAATTGTATAAATTGACACAAACATTATATAAATTACAATTACATAAATTGTACAATACTTATGCTACCTATACACCAGAAGACTTTGAAAAGATTTGGAAAGACTCCTGCAAGACTATCAGCTCACACCTGCTCACATCTAAAGACAAGTGTTTAGAGTTTTTAGTCCCAGCCTAGTCTCACACTGAGATTCTACAAAGACTGTGAATCTTGCAGGATCACTATTTACAAGACTACAACTAGATTTCCTTTAGCATTTTTTACCTACCATGCAATTTTTGTGTGCGCAGTGGTTTGTGTTGAAAAAAAGAAAAAAAAAAAGAAGAGAAGACGCCCTCACAAAGCTGAAAAAGGATTTCTGTTTTTCTGAAAAGTTGACTATTTAACAGTAAAAAATAGATATAAGGAAGAATAAAGGAAAGGAAACTGTAGAAAAGAATTAATGATATACATTTATGTCTTATTTAATTATAATTTGTTTAATTGAATAATTATACTTATCAGCTCTATCAACTTTCATTTAGTTAATCACACATTCATCATCAATTATTTATTACTTATTTATGTATACATTTATTTATACATTTTAACTGGGTCTGCTTACTGTTCACTTTACTAAGAAACAGCGCCCCCCAAATCCCGCTTGTGGCCGTAAATATATTACATCTCTATATTTGTATTTAGGACTGAGCTTACTAACATTATTGTGATACTATTGTGATGATACTGTGACGATAAGTGGTTTTACTGCCGGTCTGAACCGCTCATCTATTGGTTGTTGATTGTGTTACGTCACTGCGACTTGCGATCATATCAAACATGTTTGATATGATCAAACATGTTTGATATGATCGCGAACCAAAGACTAGGAAAAGACTGATAAGAAACAGCGCCGATTACTACCTTACACTTAACGATCGGGATGACGGGAGCGCGCTGTGACTCCAGTAAGACTCCTAGATTTACTAAAGACTTTTAGTTTTTAGTCTGGGACTGTGAAAATCGTTTGGTGTAAGCCCAGCATAAGCTGACCTGTAGTGGTGGAATGTAACTAATGCTGGGCTTACACCAAACGATTTTCCCAGTCCCAGACTAAAAACTAAAAGTCTTTAGTAAATCTAGGAGTCTTACTGGAGTCACAGCGCGCTCCCGTCATCCCGATCGTTAAGTGTAAGGTAGTAATCGGCGCTGTTTCTTATCAGTCTTTTCCTAGTCTTTGGTTTGCGATCATATCAAACGTGTTTGATATTATCGCAAGTCGCAGTGACGTAACACAATCAACAACCAATAGATGAGCGGGTCCAGACCGGCAGTAAAACCACTTCGACAGGAAAAAGTAACATCACAATAATGTCAGAAAACTCAATCCTAAATACAAATATAGAGATGTAATATATTTATGGCCACAAGCGGGAATTTTGGGGGCGCTGTTTCTTAATAAAAAGAACAGTAAGCAGACCCAGTTAAAATGTATAAATAAATGTATACATAAATAATTGATTGTGTGATTAACTAAGAGAAAGTTGATAGAGCTGATAAGTATAATTATTCAATTAAACAAATAATTAAATAGGACATAAATGTATATCATGAATTATTTTCTACACTTTCCTTTATTCTTCCTTTATATCTATTTTACTGTAAAATAGTCAACTTTTCATGTCAGAAAAACAGAAACCCCTTTTCAGCTTTGTGAGGGGCATTTTGTGGTGTCTTCTCCTCTTCTTTTTGTTGCTTTTTTTTCAACACAAACCACTGCACACACAAACATTGCATGGTAGGTAAAAAATGCTAAAGGAAATCTAGTTGTAGTCTTGTAAATAGTGATCCTGCAAGATTCACAGTCTTTGTAGAATCTCAGTCTGAGACTAGGCTGGGACTAAAAACTCTCAACAGTTGTCTTTAGATGTGAGCAGATGTGAGCTGATAGTTTTGCAGGAGTCTTTCCAAATCTTTTCAAAGTCTTCTGGTGTATAGGTAGCATTAGTGAGATTTAATTAGATTTTTTTTTTTGTTGGACTAAAATAGTCAAATGTACATGTAGAGTCTAATTAACAACAAGTGTTTAATTGTTGACTGTAAATCACCGGAAGGTTTCTAAAACCCAGAAATAATACATTTGACCTCAGTGTCCTTAATACATGTCTGATTACCAACTGGGCGTATCGGCTATTTGAGTTTGCCTAAATTGTGGTTAAGCATCGCTGGTTTAGAGTACTTCAACTGTACATAATGTGTCTGTTTCCCTCAATCTGAGACCTGTTGTTGTTTGTTCACACTTTTTAATTGGTTTCACACATTTTTATTCCAAAAAGGGATAATGGACAATTCTCACACAAAGACTCCAAAACTCTGCTTGATCAACAGGTGCTTACTGCGTCTTACATGTCAACAATTTATGGGCACAGAAAGATGTAGACACAAGAAGAAACTTCTTCTGAGAAGAAATTTAGCCCTTTTACAGTATTTCAAAGTTGAATTTTTTTGTAATTACATTGAAAAAGTCCCAGTGTGGTGTGCAGCAGGGTTTGTCATCTCTAGAAAACTCATCTTTGGGGTAAAAAGTAAAATTCAAGCTGTAATTTGATTGCTTGGTATTCTTGGCACATACTCTAAGGCTGCAGCAACATATATGTGAGTTTCACATTGGCGAATATTGGCCTCCCACTCACTTCCATTCTATGTGGACTAAGAGACGAATAAAACATTTGCTTCCGGTTGCAAAGCAAACTTGCACCTTTGCATTTGTTGTAACTCGGCAGGCGAGAGTCACTAACCTGCATTCAGGTTTGTGCGACCGCAGCGTTAAACAAATGAAAATGAAAAAATAAAACCTTTTTTTACAGTATTTCAAAAGGAGCATTTTTTGTAAAATGTTGCAGATTGCAGCAAGATTTTTTATCTCTACAAACATCTCTGGAGAATAAAATAAATAACACACTATAGCAGCGATAAAGGTCGAACTGGTGCATATTTAAAGATGTATTATGTATTTTATTGTTCATTGTGTAATGGTTGATTTAAATGTCAATTTGACCACAAACTGTGTTGTTTGGTGGAAAAAAAATGCTTTTGTTGCATGTTTTAATGCTTTATAAGCATTTAAGAATAAAATGATGTCATTTTGGTTCAAGCTTTTTTTCCATTTAATTCATCCATTTATTTCTCGAGGATTTACAATGATGACAAGAGCACAGAGAAAACATAATGAAAGAGACAAAACACTTGAAAAACATTAAAAACAGTTACAGTGAAAGGCAGATTTATTGGTTATCATAGTTTTAAACTGGCCCATATTTATGATTGTGTTTAGTTTGAGTGAATGTTGTCAGATGTTCCAGGTAGATGCAGCAGATAAACTGAAAGCAGTTTTTCCAAAACACAATGAGCATTAAGCAATCACTAGTGAGATCATGATGTGACCATAGTCAAGTGCTGAGGTATGGTGGTATGTCTAGACTTTATAAATTTAAAAAAATGCATATCTCGTTGCGTAGATAAAGGTTCCCATCCCACCTTGTTGCATAGAGCTAATGAGAAAAAATTCCTTGTGCAATGCTGGTGCAACTAAACCTTCCCACAGTGTGGCACAGTTCTGAGTCCCACACACATTGTTTGTATCTGCAGGGTTTTGTTTCCATGCCTCCCTTTTGGCTCTGAAAACTCTTCCGCAGGGAACAGCACACTGCAATCAGGCCTGGTTTATGGCAGCCAATCTGCCATTCACTGCAGACTAAGATTGATGAGGCCTGTCCTGAGTGACTGCTGCTCAGAGCGAGATGTCGCTGTCCAACATGCACCGCACACTCATAAACCTCAGTCCATCTGGTCGGAGACAAACAAGGAAATAATGTGTCCATAAATTCTTAACTTGCTTGAGAAAATCTGAATGTTGGAGCAGTGAAGAGAGAAACAACACGGTGCTGTGAATCACGTCTCAAACAGCTGGAAACCGCTGCACATCCTCGTATCCTTCAGTTGTGTTGCCCTTTTGACCCGCTGACCAGACTACTTACATTAACTAGACACAATGTATTCTCCCATGAATGCAGCGTTAACCACCGCAGGCTCCCATTGACACTCAAACGGAAGTATTTTTACGGCCTCCAGGCACCACTGAACAAGTTTAAAGCAGCTTAATTGCAGCGTTGACCTGATTGGCAGCTACATGAATGTGTCTTGGTGGGGAAGAGGCCACAGACTGTTAACTGCAGCGAGGTGCTAAGAAGAAAAAAAGGTTAATGAGCTAAACGCTGCTCTGCCAGTCCAGCTTTCAAGTCAGGATTAATTTCTTTATACAGACTAATAAATGTGTCTTATGAGAAATGTACGGTGGCCCCGATGTGCAAAACCAAGACTGGATGAAACACATTAGCAAAACATTAGCATTTTTTATTTATTTTCTTTGACACTACAAATCATAAAACAACACAATAATGGGTTAATTTCACCCAGAATCTATGGTTAAAAAAACATAAGGAGGTTTTTTTAGTTGCAAACTTTTAAAACCTACATGTCAGGTTTCGGGTTTTTTTTAATGTTTTTGTTTTAACATGTGCACTCTTTGTACTTTTTTGATGTTTGAAAATGTGCATGATTTTGCACAACTAACAATAAATATTAAGGTAAAACTTAAAAGTAAAGGTAGGCAAACTTATGCAAATGTCTTTTTTGTTTCATTGTTTTTGTTTAATGTCAGGGAATGTTATGTTAAAAACAAAAATAAAACTGTTTTGGGTCGGGGCTTTGATAATCTTAAATTGGTCGATTTCTAACCCAGTTATTTTTTGTGAATTGAATTTTAAAAAATTAAGCAAGGTAAGCAATGCTGTTTGGAATAATTCTGATTTGACTTAAAAATGTGCTTCCGTTGTTTCCTCCGCTGATGAGACTGTTTTCTGTTTAATTTGTTTGTCGTCATTACAGAAAAACTACTTGTCTGATTTTCATGAAACTTGGTGGAAAAGTCGGTGAAGCAGATCCGAATCACTGGGCGGATATACAAATCACTTTTCTCTATTGTCAACATTGCGAGAGGCATTTCTTCTGCATTCATGTGCTGTTGGAATAATTGGAAAGATTTGTTTCCGATCATATTTTAATGGCGCCCCTGGTCCTTTTCGGTTGCTTTTATTTTTATGCAAATACAGGAAACAGCTTCATTGTTTTTTAAACACTCAGAACACACAGAAAAATACAATGCATCTTTGTAGTGTCCGTGTTGTTTCCACATCACATATTAAAGCTCATGAAAAAAGTCAGAAGAACGACTTCCCAACTCAGGAAATGGAATGAGCCATCAGAGGAGCGTGTGAAAGCAACACTGGTCTTAGTTGATGGGTTTCCTGTAACGTTGTGTTTTCTGTTTTGTAATAAAATAGTTTGCACTTCAGAGCCCGCAATGAAAACTGCTAATTTTAACTTGTAACTGAGCTTAGCACGCTCAAATCCACAAATGTTTGATTCCAGAGTTTGAAAATACCATCTGCAACAAACTTTAACCAAACCATGAGATTCAAATGCTTGACTGGTACAGTAGTTACAGGAAATGAGGTAACGAGGGCCTCTCTGGGAGTGCACAGCATGGAGAGCGATGCACTGACCCGTGGCAACCCAGACAGGTCCACTGAACTTTAAAGGTGAATTGGATCAGGGCCCCTGCCCGGCCGCTCAGCCAAAAACCCCTGATGAGGGCTTAGCGGCGGCAGTGAAAGCAACCTAATGAGTGAGGAGTAATCAACACTATTACCGGGCCTCACAGGCGCACCCAGGCTTCAGCCCAGCAGGCCCTAATGCCGTTTACAGGCTGATTCACTGTGAGAGCGACTTAAAGCAATATTACTGAATTTAATGGCGTTAGTATAAATCTTTGCCATTTCTAGGCCAAAGGGGGAAAAAAAGCTCTGATTATTAAGCTGAAGTCTCGGGTCTGTAACCATCTGGGGCTCTACCTAAACTGATGACCTCACTGCATTTCACTGGCTGCAGTCCATCCTGCAACATGTCCCTGGTAATCAAAGAGCAGAGCCAATACAAAGGCCAAGTCAAGAGCCAAACCAAGAGGTCACAGTGAAGTAATCAGACAATCTGTGTTTGTGCAGTTTCTTTTTAGTTGTTGTAATGGTTTGAAGTATTTGTAATGATCCAGATTGTGAGGAGGACAAGAGTATTTCAGTAAATTGTTCTCCATTAATGATACTTTTTGATTGCTAGCAGTACTCAAGTTGAAGCTGGAGAGCAAGACTTTTTATATAAATAACATTCTGTTACAGTTGAATCCTTATCAAAAAGTTAGGTGGTGTACAATACTTTTTGTTTTTTGTAAAAGATTGTTTGCAGAAATGACTTTGGAAGAAGCCTGAGAACCAGTTTACAACCCTACAATATAAACAAAATGCCTCTTTGATAATAACTTGGTGTGTATTTAGGGGCTTCAATGTTCAATGTTCTTCATTGGGTTATTTTTTTTGGTAAGGCTCTGTTTAGAACTTTCATTAACTTGGGTCTCAGGAGATTTGATCATAAGTGTGCAGGTGTGACTACACCTATGTAAAAAATAGGTTCTTGAATATTAGCTCAACCTTTTTGAGGTTTCAGAGTGCTCTAAATCCCCCCTCAAGTCTCTAAAGGGCCTAACGACCAGTTTCTGACTGCTAAAATGAGTTCTGCCTCGGTCGAGCAGTTCTCCAACTCTCTTATGCTTTTAAGAAAGGGCGACGTCACACACTGGCCAAGAGAGGACACGCACCAAGCTGCTCTAAATTCCTAATCAGGAGCCAGTTCCCCCACACACAGCCTGTGCAACAGGTGATCTCAATCACCTTATGATTAACTCAGAAGAATTATAACATTCAGCTAGGAGTTTTCCGTTGGTGAAAAAAACATTTTACACAACAGATTCAATGTATAATAATATTTGAGCATGGAGGCTCATTGTTGAATGCATATTGTAATAGAATATTCCTAATTCAATGTTTACTTACTCGCTATTTCTGGAGCTTTCAACCATGAATCTTTGCCCATAGACAACCACATGTTGTCACACAGGGACGTGCAGAGGATGTGAGGGGCAGCTGTCCAAAGTCATAAAAGGATTTTTTGAAGAATATATAATGTCTGGAACAAACTACTTAATAATTTTCTCCTTTGTTTTTTGTCATGTCTCTACAGTTAATGAAGAACCCAAAAATGGCCGTAAAAACGTAGAAGTTCTAATGAATCAAAGGGCGTTGGGGGGGGCCGCAGCAGAACTATATTAAAATGTCCGTTTGTAAACTCTCATACAATTCGTGAAGTAAAATCAAAGTCTTTTTTATCCAGTTGTATGCTTAGTACTTCTAAATCATGTATGTTTCACCAAAATAATATTATTCAGTGACCAAATCTACAAGTTCGTAACAGTCAAAACGAGTAGCGCACCTGCGCAATAGTGGTAAAAAGTCTTTTAATTAGTGAGATTTGGGCAAAAATGCATATGTTGAGGAAGTTCTGAGGAATTCACTGGATAAATGAGACTATTTATCCAGGATTATACTGCAGGAGTTGTGTACGTCTCTAAACAGATGCTTTGATATAGTTTGTAGTTAAACCTGACCCTCATTTACTTCAATTCATAAATTCTGTTATTGGATTCTCCGTTCAACACGGATGCATGCAAGAAAAAACAGTTTTCTTCAAGAATTTAAGGTGAAGAAATATTAATTTAAAGCTATATTACTAGAAAATGTATAGACTCCACTTGTGTGTGGCGATTTCCGTACCTGCAGTACGGAAGACGAGAATGTATTTTTTTTTATTTTTATGCACCATTATCTCGTGATAATGATTTATTATTTCGTTATCTCACAATAACGGATTAAATAAACTCATGTTTTGAGGCTTAATTAGGCTGTTTTGAGGGAAGTGCCTGACGCATGATGCAAAGGGAAGCAAAATGCAGAATAAACAAAATGTTTTACTTTATTAGTTAACTACAAATGTCTGTAAAACATAATGGGACTGTTCATAGGTGCTGACTTGGGTTAAACAGTGTAGATATAAGGTCCGATGGAATCATACTGTGAAGGGACTGCGTTCCACGTGGCTACTTAATATTCACATGACCGTGATCATGTTGTCTGCAGGCAGCATAAACCTACTTAATTTTGAGGACATTTGTGGCCATCACCCTTTAAGCATGAGGCTACTAAAATAGCGGACACAGCGCAGAAAAAACGCAAATAAAACAAGCGGGAAAGGGGAGTGAAATCGGGGTTTGCTTCCTTTTCCATTGAGCCGTGATGAAGGAGCCAAGTCCTGCATAGTATGTCTTTAAAAATATTTTATGACAGAAAATAAAGTTTTAATCAGAACTTTGAGAGTATCACATATTGTAAACACATTCCCCATGCTAAAAAAAGAGCCACAGAAAACTACAGTACTTGTAATATTCTTTATCTTAATGATAAACATCAAGAGTTGTGAACACAAACTGCAGAAGCTGTAATGTTCTAGTATGTTCTACATGTTATTTGCAGGCAGGTACTGTCGTCTCCAGACCTCCTGCACCAAACAGAGTTCAAAAGTTTAAATTCGGGCAGGATCTGTTGTCGGGACACTTTAAGCAACTTATGGACTTATGGAGCCGTAATCCTTTGTGTGTTACTGATTTAATGAACAAAGTAAAAACAGAGGGTTGATCTTCTAATCCCTCATATACTACAAGCTACTTCAAATACTAGTGTACTACATTTCTTTCCCTTGATGTTAATCAGGACTGTAAATCCGCAGATTTTAAGATTCTGATTTATCGACGTTTCAGAGCGGAATAACACAAAAGCAAACTGTTTGAGGAGGATCTGTAATATATCAGACTGCATACTTTTAGATGGAATCTCTGTTAAGTGGTGTGTGGGTTGGTGTGTGTGTGTGTGTGTGTGTGTGTGTGTGTGTGTGTGTGAGTGCGAGTGCGCTGGATTCTCCGGCATGTGAAAGAGATTGAGTTTCATAAGGAGATCTGGTCGTTAATTCGTCTGTTTATCTCGATGCAGGGTTCTGGGCTAAATTTGAGTGAAATATATGATTCTTTCGGACACGTTTTATCTCTGCCTCCTCTTCTCCTCAGCTTCACCCCCTCCACACACTCATCCTCCTCCTCTTCTCTGCCAAATACCTTCCAGTCAAAAAACACCCAATTCTGCTGGTTATCAGTCTAATGCATCATCACTCCCGCGTCCTCACGTTAGGCGAGCTGAAGCTAATCCGTGTTTATCTGTGTGTTCGCCGCTGCAACCCCCCTGTTTTTTTTTAAGTTTTACAGGTGCTTTTGAAGCAGTTTGTCATATTTACATCCACAAAACAAGACATCGCTTTGATTCAAGGCGTCACTTTGGATCAGGAGGAAGCGTTGATGCTCTGCAGCTGCTGCAGATGTAATGGACCAAGAAGAGCCGTGCCAGGTCTGGTTTCAAACCGCACTGATGGTTTATGTTGGCCCCCGATCAGGACCCAGAGCCCCGCCCCCCGTTCACAGTGCATTATTTTGACTTCTTTGCTCAGCACGGACATTATTGTGTCACAAAGTGTCGCAGCCTGGAGAACATTTATTCAGAAAATATTTCAAGCTATGTAAAGTTGTTTTTGTAGTTTATATAGTCTGTAAGGGCTTTGCTCCAGTCAGCCTTTAGTTATTTACAAGCTTATATTGCCACCTTGTGGTAGAACTCAATAGTTTCATTTTCTTTTTTAATTAAACAAAATATACAGCAGATTCTATATACAGGTGCATCTCAATAGATTAGAATATGATGGAATAGTCCATTTCCAGTAGTTCAGGTCAAATAGCCCCAACCAAGTATTGAGTCATACAGATGGACATACTTTTCAGAGGCCAACAGTTCCATATTAAACATACTTTTTAAAATTGGTCTTTTGTAATAAAAAAAAAAAATGAGACACTGAATTTTAGGTCTTCATTAAATGTAAGCCATAATGATTATAATTAGAAGAAATTAAATAAATTAAGACATGAAATGTTCCATTCTGTGTGTAATGGATCTATATAATGTGTTATTTCTGAACTTACTTTTTGAACTGAATTACTGACATAAAAAAAACTTTTCTATGATGTTCTCATTTATTGAGATGCACCTGTACAGGTGGTTGTACAAAAACAGGTATTTTTATAAAGGTATTTCAGATTACAGAAATATATTATTAAACATACAGATATTAAGTGTCTTGATAGTTTATTATTAATTAGAAAGTACTCATAGGGGCGTCCCAGTGGCTCACACTGGTAGAGCGCTTACCATTAAGGCTGAGTCCTTGCTGCGGCGGAGCCGGGTTCGAATCCGGCCTGAGCTCCCTTTGCCGCATGTCTTCCCCTCTGTCACCCCCTTTCTATCTGTCACTTTCAATAAAGCATGAAAAATACCAAAAAAAAATAATCTAGAAAGTACTTTCATATCTTGCACAACATTCTTGAGAAAAAACACAAAATACTTTTTTTTAAATGGCTGAGTCTACATAAAAAAATAAAACATTTTGTCATTATGAAAAAATATTTTGCCTTCTTTTCTTGGGTTGTTCATTCCCATGATGCTGTATTTTATCTTGTGTTTCCCATAATAATGTCTAGAAGTCTAAAGATATGATCACATGCCACGATTTTTGGTGTAAGAACAATGCCAAAATAGACATTAAAAAGTTTCTGAATATTCATCATAATAGAAGAAGCAGGTTGTGTTAATATATTTCTTTACATTTCAGCATGTAGTGATTGGCTTGGTGATATGTATGCATCTAAAATACATTCAGTCAAGGTATGAATGACCTTTTTCCAATATATATAATCTACAAACTGATTCCGATACACCCAAAAGTATGATCACACTACATGAATACATTATTTGACTACACAACATGGTCAAATGTATGAGGGCATATACTGTACATATTGTGTACATTTGGTCTGAGTCCTGAAATGTTAATACCGCTGCAAAAAATGTACTTTAGACAATGCTGTGCTTCCACCTTGTGGCAGTTTGAGGATGACTTTTTCCTGTGTGAGAACACTGCTGTGCATAAAGTGAGCTCCATATAGAAATATGAGTTCCCAGTTTGCACTGAGCCCTGATCTCGACATCTTTAGGATGAACCTGTAGGATCAGTAGTTATACGTAATCTAGACCTACTCTTTATAACTAAATTCAGTACAGTTTAACCTTCTTTCAGCAAATCACCAAATGACACAGCTCATCGTGTTTCCTGAGTCTTATCAGGTGTTATAGTTCATGTTTCCGCTCAGTGCAGGTTTGTGCATCAGTCCCAGACTGCTGGTCTCTGTGAGCTGCAGTTACCTCCTCTGTTTAGGAGCCGATATCATCGTAGTCATCCTCAGATGAAGAGTCTTGGTCGGGGCTCACAGGGGAGTAAATGGGGCCGCTATCACTATCACCTAATGATCAGACAATAACAAAGATCAACAAATGTTATATATCTCCTTCCCCACATGTTTAACATCTGTTTGGTGATATTTACCTGAATTCTGCAGGTTTGATGTTTGTCCGGGATGAAGTTTATCTTTCCTTAAGACGAGTCGTAAAGGGTCAAAGGCAGCGTTGGCAACACATGATTGGCTCTGTCCTTCTGTAATTTGTCAGAGCACAGGGAATAAGACTTTATATATCTTTGGAAAGCTTTCTGATACAGTTTCAGGTTCGCTTCATCTTTCATATCCTCCTATACCACGAGCCACGAGTGTGTGATTCTGTTTAGGGACTGTACAAAAACTATTGATGAATATTGAATTTCAAAGCAAAATCCTCCCTAGTGGTATTATCATTTTCTTTGGAAAGAAAGGAGCTGCAACATACAACAGTTTATTAGTGCCACTGTAAGGTAAAAAGAACCAAACATAAATAAGGATCCAGGGGAGGAGGTTATATTCCTTGATTTAAAGTTGTTAACTTACACAAAAATGTATTTTTCTTTTATAAATTTAATACATTTGCGAGGGAAAAAAAATCTGAAAATCTTCTGATATTAAAGGGAAATAAAAATTACAAGAAAAAAATGTGTCGTTTTTCTATCAAGGACCTATATTGCTTCACTTTGCAAGTTTGGGTCGACCTCATCACATCACAGGTGTCGCCGCCTGCTGTGTACCTGCAGTTAGACAACCTCATCGAATTGCAATTGTATTTAGCATGAAGGAAACACACGTTGTTTTAGCCTAGAATCACCGTATTATCATAAGCATCAAGACTTTAAAATATATTGCAGTGAATTGTGCCATATGATAAGAAAACAACATAATGATTTCTGTTTAAAACAGCGGGAGACACCCTGCCAAATGTATGGCAAAATGAATATCATAGGTATGAATATTCAACTGTACGAATTTTCATACAATCCCAGTGTTTCCTTTGGGATTTTTTTCAGCAGTGAGGGTAATGGGTTATTTGTCCCTCTGGATGTCAATATCAGTCAGCAATTTAGAAAGTATAAAAAATGACACTTGACTGCAAAACAAGCTTTAGTAGTAGTAACTAGTTTGACAGTCTTCTTGTAAATTCTGTGGTGAACTCTGTTAACACATCCATGTGCTCTTATTTTGAAAGCTACATGTGCTTGCTTTTATTTTGAAGGCTGGTCTAACACGTTCTTACCATAACACCTACATGGCGGGCTGCTGCTACTAAATGAATATAGTGGAAACCCTGAGTTGCTTAACATTCAGCTCATTTATTTAGTCTCACACAGTAACTTTACAACACGGTACTGTTTGAAGGGAAGCAGGTGAATGAATTTGACTGACCGGGAGTGACCATGATGTAGCCGTTGTTTGTGTTTTCGTAGCATTCCCCCGAGGACGTACTGGAGGTATCAAATGAGTCCATTGAGATCTTTGACACTCTGGCATATTGAGGCTCGTCAGGGCCGCCATCATTGCCTTCAAAGGTTCCCATCACTGGCTCTGTTGGTTCAGGGACTGGAAAATAAAAATTAGAACATATTAGTAAAAACACTATTTAAAAAAAAAATAGATGGGGATAATGTATCTCTATAGTTAAATATTTCGTTTTTTGACTAAAACATGAAAAAAGTTTAATATTTGTTGCAAGAAATCCAATCTCGTAAAATATTTCCGTTTAAACTATTAGAAATCAATTGATTTTTGTTCTAAAAGATTTAGTTCTGTCAATGTGACAATTGCTGGAAACCGCAGTACCGTACAGTGGAAATATTATTGCGTGTATTTGCCAAGTGAAACATCTTTGCTTTTGCAGCATCTTTGCAAACTAACAGTGACTCACCTTCCTCAAAGAGGCTGTCGAGACCCGAGGGCCTCAAAGGGTTCACGTCTGTTCTGTACCTCTGAGAATCTGGGTACAAAGCCATGCACACAAGATATTTGTTTTAATCACAAACCACCCTGCAAACATACGGTGCATACAGCATTGTACAAACCGCACACACACACACACACACACACAAACACACACACACATATATATGCATTTCAGAGCATCTTCAACTGCAAAATGCAGCAGCACAGCGAGAGAACATCTCAAGAGGCAAAGACCGAGAAACACACACAGGAATAATCACAAATGGAAATAAAAGAACGTAGCTCACTCCGAAAGGTTGATAAAGGGACAGACGGGTCATTGCTTGGGTCATACTGCTCATAGTCTGTATCTACTGACGTGCTGTCAACACTACTAAGCTGGGTCCAAAGATACCTGGGGTTGGAGGGGACTTTTTGAGACAAACACACACACAAAAACGACTTGATTACGCTTTGTAGACGCTGCACAATTCTGCAACTTCCTCACTACTGTGCATGTAAATAAATACATATAGGATATACAGAGAGACAAGACTGAGTCGTGTTAGTATAAAAGGTGGTAGATTCTGCTCACACACTCAGTTTTTTTTTAAATTATCTCAGTCTTAATAATGTTCAGCAGCTGACCTTCTGCCTGCAGAGGGTTGGGGGTGACCTTGATGAGGTCGACGGCGTCTTGGTAGCTGTTGTGATGATGTTCAGACGGAGTTCGCTGGCTGGTGTGCGCCTGCTGGATCAAGAAGGCTGTGGAGACATTAGATAGAAAAACGATTGGCCTATTTAACTCATGCTGAGTGTTTCACTGTCTAAAGTGAGAGATTTATGATAGGATATAATTTTATCTTAAAAATGAGTTAGTACACGTTTATAGTGTAGTGTAGGTTGATTGTTATACATTATATATGCTGACCTCGTTATGTTTGTTTGATTAAGTTTGGATATTTTTAATAGCGCTATATAAATTGAATTATTATTATTATTAGTAGTAGTAGTAGTAGTATTTTAATTTTTATCATTATTATTATTATTATTATTAATAATAATAATAATAATAATAATAACAATAATAATAATAATAATAATAATAATTTTTAAAAAAAATCCCTCAGATTTTTTAAGTGAATTTTGCATTATTATTATTATTATTGATTATAACAATAATAATAATAATAATAATAATAATAATAATAATGCAAAATTCAATAAAAAGTTCTGAGGGGAAAAATGAGAGTTTGAGCTGGAAGCATAGATTATCCCTCTCATGTACTACTGTCAGGATATAGTGACAGTTTCAGCAAATATGGCTATTATGAATATTAATATGTATGAAGGTAACAAAAATAACCTTTAAAGATCCTCTCTGACATGTTTTAATATACAAAATATTTCTCGACATAATAGTTTGCGTCTGATGTATTTTTTTCCACAGAAAGGTCAAATAACCTTGTTAATAACCTGTCACCTGGGGTGACATTCTCCGTCATCGCCCCTCTCCCTGTGCAACTCATTACGAAACCACATTAAAAATTCCCCAACATTGTTCATTCAAAAAGCCCTCAAAACCCACCGTTTCAGACTTGCCTTCCCCTGCTAAGCCCCCATACACACGTTTTATCCTCTTTACCAAATTATTTATTGCTTGTTTTTATCCTACTGTAAAGCAATTATAAAGTCTTATGTATTAATATTATTATTATTATAATTATTAAGAAGAAGAAAAATTCTTAAAACACATCTAATATTCCTCCCTCATTGAAACATTCATAATCTATCAATATGTTAATATTGTTTATTTTGACTACAAGAAAAGGTTACAGTTCTGGAGACTATTTCAGGGAGTCATAACCACTTTTCAATGTGCCTATTCATGTTTGGCCATTTCATAATATATATATACAGATATTTAAGAAAAAATATTTGATAATAGGATTACAAATTCAATTTTTTTTTTAATGCTCCTGATAAACAAAATCATTTTCAGACCTACATTGAGTAAAAGTTATGCAACCTGTTTTTATCTGCTTTAATCTACTGAGCAGTAGACATTTGGAACTGAAGTTACATAATATTCAAAACCACAACATGATTTCACTTATTGATTTCACAGCTGCTGATGGCAAAAACACACCTTATTCTTGAGAATTGCTTATTGCTTGACTCTGGATTGTGTGACCGAAGCGAGGAGAACTTACCGTGTTTTCTTCTGTAATGGCAGCAGAGCACCGTGTTTGTGATCAGAAGCACGAGGAAGAGAAGAGCTAGAGCGATGGCGATGAGCAGCTCTGGAGACGGTAAGGCGAAGCCTTTAGCTTGAACAGCTGGGGTGGTACTTTCTTGCATGGACAGAAAGAAAAAAAATACACATAATACTAACACTTTCTGTTAGTTCAAGACTTTATATCTTCCTGTGACTTTTAAAACACACTGAGACAATTCTGTTGTCCTACCTACCCTCTCAAATGAGCAAAAGAAGCAACATTATTAATAAACATAATGTGATTCATGTCTATTTTAGTAAGATAATATATATATATATATATTTACCAGTCGTCCACTTGGTTATCACAGTTGCATTAGCTGTGGAGGCTGTGGTGGCTGCAGGGAACCCGAGGGAACCTGCAGGAGAAACAAAATATTAAGAATGTTTTATCAATAGAAGCAGAATGAGCTCAACATGTTTCTAACAAAATTATATGATTCTGTAATGCCAGAAAATGGAGACAGATAGCATTTAACTATAGCTGCTTTTGGTTCCTGTTTTGGACATGAGAGCTGTTTCCCCTATTCCACATCAGGTTTTGTTGCCTTATACAAAGCCAACAGCCAACTAAAACATACTTCATTAAAAAACACAAATCTGTGTCACTCACCGTTACAGATGACGCCCGATGCTTTTGAGTATGCACACAAGTTTTTATTATTGAAGTACTCCTTACACTGCCACAGATTCCGCATCTTTCCATCACATATATAGTAAAACAGTGTCCCGTTGTTGTGAGCGAGAGGAGGAAGAAACCGGGTGTATTGCTTAGGCTTTGCACCACACTGCAGCATGGAGCACACCATGGAGGCCATGCTTTCACTCCAGCAGTTATCACACACCGTACCCCAGCTGCCATTACGATGGATCTCCACTATACCAGAGCAGCGGTCCAGACCTCCAGTCAGTCTGACTGCTCTCATCTCTGCAGACACAAGGAGATACAAACCGAGAATCTATTAGAGGAAAATAAATATGACACAGTAGATTGAGAGGTAATTATATCCTAATAGTAAGGGGCTTATGAATTCACCATTGAGGACACATATTTTTGCATGTTTAAATTTTTACTATGACTACATTCTGACCAACTAAAACATCTCAACAACAACGATTGTCATAACACTCCACATTTATGTTCTCCAGAGAATTGATCCTAATGACTTTGGTGGTCCCTCATTTTTCCTTAAGTTTCACTATGAGGTTTTTTTAAATGTCTGAACAAATATGCAGCTGGGTCAAGCATAGGGTTTTCACCTCGGAGACCTGGGTTTGTGTCCTGCAAGGAACAGATTTTTAGACTTAATTCACTAATTATTTTTGTGCTGCAGTTTGTTCAGATTTAGTCAACAAAACGAAAGTTGCTTGGTTAAGTTTAGGCAATAAAAAAAAACTTGGTTCAGTTCATGCAACAGAACTACTTGGTTGGGCAAAGGCAACAAAACTAATGTTAATTTATAGGTTATTGCAACAAAACTACATAGTAAGGTTTAATCAACAAAATTAACATTATTTGATTAGGTTTTGGCAAGAAAAGTAACCTTTGTTTATCTGGTATAGGCAACAAACCTACTTGGTAAGATTTACGACCTGTAACCACCTGTTACAAGGGCCAATTTATCTAGTGTGCAAATTATAAACATCCTAGCATACTAACTTTAGTATTTTGCTCAAATTACAAACATCACAGGGCTGCTATAATCAATGGTTTTGTTATTAATTTGACTTTGTTTTACTCTAAACAAATACTTTACTACAGAAAATAAATTTAAAGTCAAGGTTCACTTAATATTTCTTTCTGGAGCATTCAACCACTCCAGCTATCTTAATAACCATAGAAACCTAAATGACCTTAGAGATTCACTTCCAACTTCTACAAGAATAAACTCTAATTCCATTATTTTTGTTTTATGTCTACGGAAGAGGATAAGGGCCACACAAGAAAAAAATATTTGAGTTCTAACATTAAAGTCAGAATTCTGACTTTATTCTTAGAATTCTGAGTTGACTTTAAAGTCAGAACTCAATTTTTTTTTTCTTGTGTGGCCCTAATCCTCTTCCGTATATGTCATTCATTTTCTGTACTTATTAATTAACTTGTAACTGGACCTGAGCATACGACCCCAGCATCCTCTTTGTGTCCGCAGTCAGAGTCGTTCTGAGCGGCCGGACAGGCCCAGAGGTTCCGCTCTCTGCCGGTACAGTTCAGCTCGTCCCGGTACACGGGTCCTCTGCCCGGGGGGAAGGAGCCGCCCTGTCCTGTCACACTGAGGGCGTAACCGCAGCCCAGCTGGGCGCACACCACGTCGGCGTCCCGCAGGTCCCACTGGTCGTCACACACGGTGCCCCACCTCCCGTCTCTCCACAGCTCCACCCGGCCAGCACAGCGGTCCGAGCCTCCGGCCAGCCGCACCGCCTGGTGGCCTGAGGAGGACACGACACACGGTCCAGTTTATGGCAAATTTACTTTAATAATTACTTAATTATTTACTACTATATTGGAGTAGAAATGTTAAGTTCTTAAATAGGTTACTGTTTCTTGTTGTTGTTTGTTTGTTAAAAGAGAAAAAAAATCAAGAAGATTTTTTGAGTGGAAAGGAAAATAAAAGCAGATTTTCTTTTAAATGCATGTCACAATCCTGCAGTACTAGATGAGGAATTAGAGACAAATCTTACCACAAACAGCTTCAGTAACCACAGCACAGTTACCACCCACACTCTTCGAACAGTTCTGCAAACGACCCTCTCTGTGCACACAGCGGTTAAAGCAGGTGACATTGGGAGGCGAGCTGGTTTTATTCACATGATAGACGCTGCCACAGTCCAGATCCTGACAGATCTGTTCCACCACTGTGTCTGTGTAGTCCGCCGATATTGCAACCACATCACTCTTCCTGTTTTCAGGCATCTTGAGAGCAAAGCTGCATTTACCAGAAAGTCTGTGAACATAAGGGTCACCTGAGGGCACAGAAACACACAATGAGTTGTGTTGTGGTAATTCCAGTTAAGTATACATTTTTGTTCTCTCTTTCTGTCGAGTTTCTTAAAACTTTCACACTTTCCTTCTGTGTCAAGTCTTTCAGGAACTGTCACTTTGTTTTACAACTTTCTACAACTTGCACTTTCTAATACAAATGCAATACAATTCAATTAAGGTAATTACATAAAATTAGAGGGGAAAAAGTTAGGCAGAAAAAATAAATAGGTGAAACTAAAAAAAAACAGAGAAGGGAATTAGTAAAAAAAAAAAAAAGAAGTCAAAGAAGAAAAAGAAAGAAAAAGCAAAAAGAATGACATTAAGTAAAAGCCAAGTTAAATAAATAGGTTTTTAGCTATTGTTTAAAAAAAAGTTCATAGAGCATCTCAGCTTTCAGTAGGGTATTCTATAATTTTCAAACAATTCATTGAAGATTAATAAAACATATTTGTTACTCAAAGCGTAGAATTATTTAATATTTTTACAGAATTGTATTTTAGTCAAGGCCTATTTTAGAGGAAACACTCCAACCTATTGGCGCAAACATTTCACAAACAAGAGTAAATAGTGCATTTGTTGGGGACTATTTTCAGCTGTGGATGAATACACATTTGGTGCTCCGGTGAGTGTTTACAGCACCAGGACGGTGAATGTGGAATTGAGACTAAATAAACTACTGACCTTGTTGTTTCTTGCACTATGCACTACATCACACATACAATAACCACATGTGCTGATCGAGTAGTTACTTATTTTAACAACAAACACTTGACAATTATCAGATTCTTGTGTTTAAATCAGAGCAGTGTGATTGAAAGGAGACCAGTGAATTATCTGCCACGTGTTATACATGTAACACATCTGTAAATTTCCTGCCCGCTATTACCTAATTCTTCATGTTCTCATCTTTTAAATATGTTTTAACCTACACATTGTGTAGAAGTTATCTGTTAAAAGAAAGGCTTTCCGATAAAAAAGGGGTCACTTTTAAACTTCAAACCGAAGATGATGATAAATAAGAGCTGCTATAACTGAACTAAAGGCCTCTTCACTCTACCTTTACTCAAAGAAGCTGAAGTATTTCCTTTGAAATAGCCCTAATATTAAATATTCCCACGCAAAGAGTTTTGTCAATCATCAATGCAGTGCTCTAAAATGATGTAGCACCTTACTGAAAGCTATAAGAGATGGGGGCTCTGTAAACGTTTTTCAACAATAGCTGAAAACCTTTTTATTAAAAATGTATTTGACCATTACTTGATATCATTCTTTTGTCCTTTTTTTTTAAATTAATTCTCTCGTTCATATTATTTGTAATGGTCACATTTTTTTACTTTCACTTATTTATTTCATCATCTGCTGCTTTTTTTCTATTTGTTTGTATTTTTCTTGTTTTAATTTGTTACATTTTTTGTTTTATATAGGAAAGCACTTATTATTATATTATTTTTAATTATTATTATTATTATTATTATTATTACTTTAGATGATATTACAATAACATGACAATGAAAGAGATATATTGTTTTTTATTTTTAGTAAAGCACTTTGAGTTACATCTTTTCTTCTCTATAAATACAGTTTTTATTTATTATTAATAAATAAAGTAATAATAAACAGGAGACCATATGAGCTTCTACCATTTTCTTTTACAACAGTAAATAAGTAAGTAAGATAAAATAAGTTTTCTGACATATTATTCTCAATTGCTTTACATTTACAACATCTTTATGTCATTATAATTTACTTTAGATAACATTACAGTGACATGACAATGAAAGAGATATATTGCTTATTTTATTCAATATTAGAAAGCACTTTGAGTTACATATTTTGTATGAAAAGTGCTCTATAAATAAAGTTGTATTTATTATTATTATTATTATTATTATTATTATTAATAATAATAAAAAATAATAATAATATATTTTGTTTATTTCTCACTTAAATAAATACTGACATTAAATAGTAAAATATGTGACCACACAAGCTTCTACCATTGTCTTATACTACAGTAAATTATATTTATTCATCATATGAAGTTTTCTAAAAATGTAATTCATAATTGCTTTACATTTACAACATCTTTATTTCATTATTATTTTCATAGTATTTTGTGGAGCAATAGTGAATATAAAACGACAGCAACCCTGTCATTCTGGTCATTAACCTTTGTAGTATTTCTACTGTAAACTATACTGCCCTACAAAGCCTAACTGCAGTACGCAAGGGGTAAAACTAAGAAAAACTGTTTTTATAAAAATAATTTAACTGGCCAGGCAAATGGGTTATAAGTACGTAGGTGACATGTCACTTACTTCTACATGTATTGGTGATGAATGCAGTAAAACAATGTTGTTGTCATCTTTCAGCTTTTATATTTTGTTTTCAGTGAATAAACATTTTCAAATTGATTTTGTTATAAATGTATTTAAAAGTGTTTAACAACTCCAGTCAAAGATTTGTGTATTTTAGACTTGGACTAAGTAATGCTATATTTTAGTCTTGTAATTTTATCTCACTTTTTTACTTAATCAGTATCTAGATAATCATTTCCCGATCAAATAAACTTTAAAATTTAAAAATGAACACAATTAAAATGTATATTATTCTTGTCCTCACAGTCAAATCAGACAAGCAGTCTACTTTGGTTTTGAGTTGGATTTTGTAGTTATTGCCATGTTTATATCATCATTTCTCTGAATTAAAGCAAAATTGAAATCTAAAACTTTGTCACAAGATAAAACAGACATCAGGGAGTTCATTCTTAGTTATAACTCAATTTTTTTTTCTTAATATTTTTATTAGGAGGTAAGGCACATTAGAACAGGAACCAATGTTATAATTACATGGAGTATCACATCACATCCGCATCACAATTGAAAATATAAACATATCGATACAATAGAAATACTGTGCATCATGAAGAATGAAGAGCAAGACATACGGTCTGCCTCCTAGGATGTTTTCTTATTTTATATTTATGGCCCAAAAGGAACATGATTGGGTGACTAACAAACAATGTGTAAATCAAAAAATAATAATTTAAAAAAAGTAAAAAATAAGGTTAAAATAAATAATTAATTATAATAATAATAAATAAATAAGTAACTGAGGATTCTTGTATGTAATAAGTAAATAAGTGTTTTAGCTACAGGGTGTAGACAAAATACAAGGGAAAGTTATAACTCAATTTTGACCAAAACTGTAGTTACTGCAGTTTGGCTTTGTAGGGCAGCATACAATAAAGGTGAAAATGGAAAATAAGTAAACTGTATTTTTTTCCTGTTTACGGTTACACTTACCTCTATATTTATATTTTCCAGCTTTGTTTTAATGTGTAAATGTTACATTTCAATGATTGTGAAATTTAATGATTTGGACTGAGATACTTGTGTGACTGAGGGTGCAGCAAACAGCAGCAAAGGTCGCTTGCAGAGCAAACTAGAGTCTGCGTGGGAGAATGCTTCACACCCTCATGATTTGCACCTGCAAAATTCACCGACAAGTGTTTCAGAAGCAGGTCACCCCACATCCTGTGACAATAAGAGCCAGAAGATTCTGCATATTCATCTACATAAGTGTTTATCCTGGTAGTGTAAAAATCTGATATAACTGTGTTTGTTTTTGTGTGGGAGAGAGGAAGAGAAAGATAAATATTTAACTTACTGTTGATTTCCTCTTGTATTATCCCTCCTGTATTATTTCCCTCTGCTGTCACCTGGACATCAGTCGGTTCTGTTTGTGTGGACGAGTTTTGCAAAGCTGAAATAAAGAAATGAAAAGTCTCATCACTTTCACCATCAGTGTGAGCATCAAACCTGCAAATTCTTTACCAAAACACCACATCAAACCACAGACCGAATGCATCAAACTCATCTGAAGAGCAACCACGTGACCGACTATCTTCAGGTTAGGTTTCAGCATGTGGATTGAGTGCGGTCAACATGTGTCAAACCATAGAGTCAAACACAGACCGCCATAATCATCTTCCACATGATCTTCTTTTATAGAGACTAAGTTTATGTTTTCCTCTCCCTGTGACTGAATATTAAGTGTGACTAAAATTCCAAAAGAGATCACACCATAAATAATTTATCTGCCATGTGTAATTTTGCACATTTTCTACTTAACACCAATTTTTTTATCAATTCAAAGGATTTTTATCATATTGCATAAAGATCAGCAATATGCATGCTCCTAAGGTTGTATTGACAGATTATTGTAATGTAATATAGACAAATAACTTTAATTCTATTAAATTAAAAACAAAAAATACATACAAAAGAAATAGCATGTATACAACTGTGTATCATAAGATTTCCATCTAGGACAATTTCTCTATGTTTTAATTGTTTTATTCACATTTCACCTACACATGATCTCTGTAGTAAATAACATTTGCATCTTCTTCAAGGCATCTTTCTTTAATTAAATACTTTTCTAAATTAAAATGATGGACTTTTGGACTTATGGAAATTTTAAATCAGATAAATTAAAGCCAATATAACGACACTAAAGGCAACTTTGGATTGCGCAAACAAGCTACTGTGTTTCTTCTAAAATACAGTGAATA
This sequence comes from Centropristis striata, assembly GCF_030273125.1. Taxonomy (NCBI): domain Eukaryota; kingdom Metazoa; phylum Chordata; class Actinopteri; order Perciformes; family Serranidae; genus Centropristis; species Centropristis striata. Next base: position 17,397,280 of record NC_081530.1, read on the forward strand.
ATGTGAAACAAACTTAGCAATGCTTTGGCCAGTAGTTCACGCTGTTTGCAGTGTATTTCTTTGTCCATGTTAAATTTGAAGTGTTACTTACTTTTATTGTGATAAATAGCAGGACAAAAATACTTTTAAAAAGTAAAATACCAGCATTTCCCTTTACTGGAAACAGTTGTTCTTCCAGTTGTTTATATTTCCCATGTAAAATGTAATAAGTTTACATAACGCTGGCGTTCACACATATAGAAAAATAGCATTAAATACAGTTCATACCTTTATATAGACAAAAATAAATCTATCTTGTCTCAGTTACAGGTGGTTTCAATAAAGCTAAAATCCATAACTCACAGTATAACTGACAATCTGTGAATCATTTTTAAATTTTAAGTTATCTGTAGAAAACAATATACATTACCTTGACATAGGAAGCTGAGTTGGACGATGAAAATGCATTTTACCAGCTGCATGTTTACAGAAAGAGGGAAACAGCTTCTATTGTCTCTACTCAAACTGTCATTTAGAACATTAACTGAGTCTGTCGGCACAAAGCTCAGAGTGGCTTCTTTTCTCGTTCCCTCTATACGTATAATGATTGACAGAACTTCCCATTTACCGCCGAGCATCATGACAGGAAGTGAAGCCTGTGGCTTTGTCACTGATAATTCAATGTCAGGACTACATCCACATGCATGATACTAAAAACCTGTGACATTACAAGCATATTGTAAAAATTATTTACATTGTTCTCTCTTTGATTTGGACATTACATTTAGACTCTGTGTTGCACTATCATGGACACTTCATCAATGTGTTTAATTAAGAATATATAGTAACTGAAGGTCTTATATTTAATCATAATATGCTGCAAAGCATTACAATGATGTTAAATTACTGGTGATATATTTATAGCAGAATACAGCAGTTAAAATTTAACTAGAAAATTTCCTCTGGGGAAATTCTGAAAGGGCCACGGGGGCTACTGCCGGTGTGTGTACACTATGATGAGATTATTCAGAGATTTCAAACAATTAATACTAGTAATGTTATGATACTATATTATATACAAGGAGCACACCTACAACAAGCATTCCTTTTCAAGTATTTATTTATACAGCAACCTATGACCTTTAACCTCAAAATGTGTGTGTGTGTGTGTGTGTGTGTGTGTGTATGTGTGATTAAAATCACATAACGTTACCTGTGTGTTTGTGCGTGCGTGCGTGCGTGCGTGCGTGCGTGTGTATGTTGGAAGCATGTGTATCTTGAGGAGTGCGCGCGCTTACGTGCATGTGTGTGTGTGTGTATCTGTAACTGTAATCACATCAAAGATCAAAGGCAATCAGATCAAAGCAATCAACAGAATTAACTGACACCAACTGCCGATGTTCCGTAATAGAGGTGGACAGAGTGGAATTTCTGGCCTCAAACAGAAAACATTTTTGGCAAAACCATAATACCTATCATTGATCCAACTTCACTTTGAGCGTCCTGAGTTCTTCCTGAACGTCTACATATGGGGGTTTTTTTAAGAAAAATGAAAAAATAGCTTTGTTAGAGCAATCTAAAAAAACTGTTAAATCTCCCTTTTTCAGAAATCTTCCTGCGTTTTTAATATGGGAGCCAATGAGGCTGTTGGTGCGTGTTGGTGCCGCATCTGTGCGTCCTACGCCCAAACTATAACTCTGACAGCTTTACCAGAGGATTGAGAGGGAGAAGACAAATTTCCCTACGTTTCTATGTATAAATTATTTCTGTAGAGTGGAATTTGCAGCCTGGAGCGCAGTTTTCAAATGTATTTTTTGACAATTTTTTCTCTCCCTCTACACTCTGGCGATGATGTCACACACTGTGACACAAACATTCCGTCCAATACACACCCATTATAATCTCAGAATTTCTCCAAAAATGATCATGGTCATTGAACAGGGATTGATAAAAAACTATATGACCTATTGAAACGTGGATTAATACACCGATACACAAGACTTGTGTCTACTGTTTAAAGTTTAAATGGAGTCTCTAGGTGAAATTATGCCAGAGAAGTAGACGTTTAAAAATCTCCAATTGTTCTTTTTCGCTCATTTTTTTCGGCCGTCCCATTCATTTCAGTGCAATGAAATGCTTCGCCCCGAGCACTGGTCCCTACAGCTATTGCTGTATGGGACCAGTGCTCAGTGCGATTGCCCTGTGGCCCTAATTAAAATGATCAAATTACTTATCATGCACATGTTTTTAAATGATCAATATAATCTAATCATGTTAAAGTTTGAATGTATGTTTAATAAACATCCTAATAAAAAGTCAAAATAATATGTGATGTCATGTTAACAGTCATGTAATCATATTAATAGGATATAAGCAAAATAAATAAATAATTTCACTGAGCTACAGTGAATTAGCAAGGTGACTTAAAACTACATTTAACCAGAGGGGGGCGACATTAATCTAAGTCTATGGTGGTGCAGTATTATCTGCCCTGGGGTATGGTAAAGCTGTGAAATAGAGACTTTGAATTTCCCTGGACAATGGACTTTTTAAAAGCCTTACTATAACCAAAATGAAATGGTGTATCAGAGGCATTTTGTTGTAAATATATTTTTTGAAGAAAAACTTTTTTTGACAAGTAACCACTAAAAAGTATTTAGAAGTAGCAATTAAGGAAGAAATAAAAGAAAAACTAAATTATAATTACAAGTAATATAACACTTATATATTTATATGTCTTGATATATGCATACATTCATATATACGTAAATAAAATTCAATTGCAATTAAAATATACATGTGGTTGGTATTTTATAGGCTGATTTCAGAATGTTATTCAAAATGAAAAACAATTTAATTCATTTTTTTACTTTTTAATTGGACAGTTGCATGAATAAAATACCAGACAAGAAACTGACCTTCTTAGTGACGTTAGTGCGAATTGACATATGACCTCAGTATTAAGACATTACAGTCACGGAGAAAATTATTAGACCATTGTTTTCTTCAATTTCTTGTTCATTTTAAAGCCTGGTACAACTAAGGGTAAATTTGTTTGGACAAATATAATGATAACAACAAAAGTAGCTCATAAGAGTTTCATTTAAGAGCTGATTTCTAGCCATTTCCATGTTTTTTTATAATGATTTTGGTTATTATCAAGAAAACCATGGGAAATGGCTAGATATCAAATACAAATGTACCTTTAGTTGTACCAGGCATGAAAATGAACAGGAAATTGAAGAAAACAAGGGTGGTCTAATATTTTTTCCATGACTGTATTAGCTTTGATTGCAGATTAGAAAGTTTATTCGCTATCAGCGACTATCAAACAATAAATACGATTCATCCAGGGTTGTTCATTCTGTCTTTATCTATGCAGAGGATATGTAACATATATATATTCTATTTTACGACTCTAGAGAAGCGGTGTACACTGAGGGGAGCAGCTGCCTGATCTCCTCTGTAACTGACAGCTCTGACAGCTGCCTGCTTTGTTTACATCCTGCCCCAGGAGCACGCGCTAAACTCACCTCGCTCTCCTATTGGCTGTGCTGTCCTGTAGCTCCGCCCACCACCGGCCGACCGGAAACTCCAACTGACAGGAACAAAACGAAAAAGACGAACTTCATGTAAGTTTTGCTATTTTTTTCAATTGTATAATATTGTTTATACCTTTTGTGTTACAATAAAGACAACGTTATCCTTAAAGCACATATTTGATATAAGTAAGAAACATTCGGCTTCAAAAAAAACGACGTTTTTATCGATGTTTTCTTGTTTTATTTCGGTTAAAGAACAAACTCCATTTGCAGCGTTAAGGCGCTTGAAACTAAAACAAAAGATAATATAATCAGAATATAAGAAAAATAACTAAAACGTAATTGAAAATATTCGTTTGTAAGTTAAATATCGTCACACTGTTAAAATAATCGCCTAAGTCTCTTTTTGTCAAAATTGTTTTTTTGTTTTTTTTTGCCTAAATCATCTCCTCATGGTAAAATCGCCTACATCCTCAGTTGATCAGATCATGTGATTTTACCCCTTTAAGATAATGTCCTATTGTCAAGTGTGTGACTTAAGTGGATTTATTATGCCTAAATCGAAATAAAATGTGACTTAGGCAATTTTTTGAACATGCCTTTATGACTTACGTAATAAATGTCATATAATACGCTTTTGGTGAAGTTTTTTGTGTTTCCTGCAAAACTTGAAAAAGTGAATTAGGCGATTATTTTAACAGGGTGACGATATTGACCTTATATAATCTAATAACTGGTTGAGGTTAGGACTATTTATACACATGCGCAATGTGTCGCAAACGCTCATTAGTTGGCGCCAGCGCCAACTGGAAGCCAGTTCAATTTGGACTCGGAACCGAGGAGGTAAGCACCAGAAACTAGTGCTCCTGTAATGTTAGCTGGTCTTTAAAGCCAAGTAGTTTTACCTGCACGGTTCTGGCTCATGTATAAGTAGTTTGTGTGCATGTGTGTAAGGTTTTGTTTGAATTAAAGCAGCAGTTTGTGTGTTATTTTGCTGGTTGTGTTTGTAAACGCGGATGTAGTTTGACCTAAATTTGTGTTTCGCAAACTAGCGTCAAAGTTGACTAACTAACTTTAGCGAGATAAAAGTTGTCTGACTGGTAAATGTTTTAAAAAACTTCTGTTGAGGGAGCATAGTTTGAAAAGAGCTGAAAGAAGTAAACTGAGTCCTTCGTAGTCTGCTCATGGTTTGGTCGCAGGAAAAGTTAATCGAAACATGAGTCATGATTAAACTAACTGATTATGGTAGAAGAGATCACAACGAACGGGTTGTTTACCGTTTCATGATTGTGTGGTTGTAGATGAGTGTTGAATTCAAAGCATTTAAATAGAGCTACCTGGCACAAAATGTCCTCCCTGGGCCTTTGTGTTGTTGCTCCAGTTGGGGGCTTTCACTGCACGTCTCTTTGTGCTGTTCTCGGTTGTTTTGTCTCATGCAACTCCAGGATATAAAGGCAAAACATATCCCTATATTGATGTAAAGTTACTTAGATTTAAGTTGTAGTTGCAGTGTTTTGTTTCAGGGCGGGTGGCTGCAGAGCGTGGTCATTTTACGCGCTCATTATTATAATGTTGGCGCGTATGATGATGGGGTTTAATTCCTCAAACAATGTGGGGTTATGTGGTTTTTTTTATCGGGCCTAGTTTTGTATGTATAAGTGTGTTTTGTGCATATAGCTGTAGCTGGTTGATATTGTTTTCCTCTGGGGGCTAACTTCCTTGTTTTGTTGTAAACAAACACTAACTTTGCTTGCAAATTGTTCCCTTTTTTTCCAGACAGAAGCAGCAACAACCATGTCTAGACGAAGGTAATTACCTCTTTTTCTTGCTTTATGATTTATTATTATTATTATTGTCTTGATTGGTTGTTGCTCAGTTGTCAAAAATCCAGCTCGATGTTATGTTCAGTTTCATGTCTTTTCAGTGGTCGCCTGCAGAGAAGATCTGAAAATGTTCCACAGCAGATAAGCAAAGTAATTAAGGTAGAAAACCATCTAAAAACACCATAATGTAATCTTTAATGAGTGATTATATAGACAGTAATTTTCTAGATGGTCAGACAACCAACTTATAACAACTTTTCTTTTTAGCAGAGCAACAGAAAAAAGACTCAGCCCCTGTCAAAGCTGCACTGCGAGAAGGTATGCCAATTTATTATATCGGATAAATAAGATTTAACTCTGTAACTGCACAGGGTAAAGGTACGGCGACAAGGAAATACAGTTTAGCATCCGACCAGAAGTGCAGAAAAATGCAGAGTAATGTATAGAGAATAAATCTATTGAATAATGTGGGTGATGCATAGACTAGATTACAGTAAAAACATGAAATGTGAATGAATATGCAAAGGTATAGACAAGATTAGAATAAACAGCGGCAGGTACATGAATACAGTGTAAAGATCCAATATGTACAATAAGAAATTTTCTTTACATTTCAGAACCATCTGGTACTTGAAGGCATCTCTAAACCTTGTGATGCAGTTGTGACTTCACCTCTGCCTCATCTTGGGTGATTATCATTTATTGTTCAGCCAACAATTATTGACTCACAATTATGCCTAATATCCTCTGCTGGACAGTTTGTAACACACGTTTCTCTGTAACAATGCAACTATTATATACATTATCCACAATGCTTTCAATTATTAGTCTAATCTACAAAATGTCAGAACAAAAGTGATAAGTGTTGGGAAATGACCATAATAACCACATAGCACAAGGGGACATGATCAAATGTCTGTTTTGTCTGACCAATACTCCAAAACCTAAAGATAACACATTACATACATTAATTTGTAGTTGTAAGTGACCAAAAAGTACAAAAAAATGCCAGAATCCTCAAATTTAAGAAACTGGAACAATCAAATGCTTGTAATCTAACTATTGGCCAATCAAAATGATCGCTGATTATTTTTCATATGACTAATTATCTGCATGTTACAGATGGGGATCTTCTGAAGACGTGTGGGTGAAGATGGTCGTCAGGGAGCAGAATTACAAACACAGCAAGAACTTCATGCTGAAACATCCGGCGATACAACCCAGAATGAGATCGATCCTCCTCGACTGGTTAATTGAGGTGCAACTTCAGCTGCAACTCAGATTTATGTTGCTCCTGCTACTACTGGAGCCAATGGGTATCAAAAAGACATAACTGACACTTTCATTACATTTATTTACTTGTTTTGTTGTTGGTTTCACCAGGTGAGTGAGGCCTACACTCTTCACCGGCAGACGTTCTATCTGGCTCAGGACTACTTTGACCGGTTCATGCTGACGCAGAACAACGTGGAAAAAAACATGCTGCAGCTCATTGGGATCACCTGTCTCTTTATAGCATCAAAGATGGAGGTAAGCAGCAACTGGGAGGGATAAACAAGACGTTCCACATTTCACACATTACCCGTTTGTTGCAAAACCACCCAACAGCCATTGGAGAAACGGTCAACAAGTTTATTTCCTTGATGGCAGCAGTGCACACAGACACATCTCTAATCTATTTGCTGTTATTTTTATTCCTTGTAGGAAACGTGTCCTCCGAAGCTGTCGGAGATGGCCTATATCACCGCAGGGACCTACTATGAAGAGGAGATCCTTCAAATGGAGTTAATAATTTTAAAGGTAATATTATTAAAAGTGTGGCCTTGTTCTGAGTCATTAACAATCAATAAGATGGTGTTCATTTTTGCATAATTCTACTTTCCGTGTGTTATACAGGCGTTGCGTTGGAACCTTTGTCCTGAAACGGCCGTCTCTTGGCTGAAGCTTTACTTCCAGGTGGCATCGATGAACCATGACTCTGACCTGCTGGAGCCGCAGTTTCCACAGGACGCTTACATTCAAATGACGCGTGTAGGTGGACTGGATTCTTTATAAGCCTAAATACTGACAGACACCTTTTTCAAAACCTTCCAAGTTGCAACCAAAGAAAAAAAGCACTGTATTAGAGCCTTATCTGTCAGGGCTGTTTTATTGGATTTAATTCTGTTGTGACATCAGTGTCCAACAGCTTTCTCATCTTTTTTTGTATCCAATGCCAGTTTTTATGCTGATGATGGTTAAATCTTCCAACTTGAGCAGCTAATGCAAGGAACTAAAGCTTATATACTTATTTCTTTTTTGTTGTTATAGTCTGGCTTCTGACTAATGCTGTTCTGTCTTTCTGACTTTTCTAGCTTTTAGACCTGTGTATCCTCAACATAAACTCGCTGGACTTTGAGTATCGAGTGTTGGCTGCCTCGGTTCTGAGCCATTTTATTCAACAGGAAACTGCTGAGAAAGTTTCCGGTAAGACATGGGATTATTACATTTATAAAAATGTAGATATGAGTTTTCAGAGTCGGGGCGGGACAGGAAAGACCTGAGGGGCTATTATGGTATTGAAAAAAACAATGTCCCATCACTGTGATATATTTGTTTATTCCTTGTCTGCCACCTATTAATGGCACAAATGCAGCTATAACTACATCATATTGTCTGAGCTGTTATGGTCTGGATCAGTCTAACCCACATTGAGGTTACTCACTCCATGTAAACGTGTTTATCGTCCGTGCTCAGGTCTCTCAAAAGACGCCATCCAGCTGTGTGTTAACTGGATGGCCCCCTTCGTGGAGTCAGTCGGCTGGTTTGGCAGGGCGACACTGAGGGATTTCATCAAAATAAAGAAAGAAGACAGACACAACATCCAGACGCACACAGACTACATGGCCATGCTGGTTCGTATTTTTCTTCTACTGTTTAGGTGTTTCATTACATTACGCTAAGTGCATGAAACCTCTGTAGGAACAAATGCTAAATGTTACAAAAATTAAAAGAACAAGTGCATTTCTCCTAAACAAACCTCCTATTATGACTGAAAAGGGGGGAAAAAGGTTAGTGATCTTGTTTGAACAGATAGCTGGACTGTTCTGACTAACGTTAAAGTCCTTATCTGGGCTGCAAAATGTGTTTATTAATCAACAAGTCAAGCATCTAAATGATTAACAACTAGGGCTGAAAATTACTGTTATTTTTAACTATTAAATCAAAGATTCAGTCCATAAAAAAACAACAATCAAATGTTCATTGCTGCTACTGTATCAACGATTTCTAACTTTATTTTTTAGGATGATGTCAGTCTAAAGGAGGTGAAGAATCAGCTCCTCACTCCTCCCAACAGCTCAGAGAAAACACTGAACAGCAAGAGGACGACTCTGCAGTGAACAGATAGGAGACGGGGTGAACGTCCAAGGAAGACTGAGTTTACTAGAAACTGCTCCAAGCCAGTGAACCAGACAACTGTTAACTGGAATACGTCTGACGGGAGCTTATTTCACACATGCTGCTGTGAAATTGTCACTGAATGCATTATCAAAGACAATATTTATGAGACTTTTAAACCTTGGCCAAAGCTTTTTGCTTGATTTTTAACAACTGGGTGCTTTAATTCATAAAAGTTTTTAAAATTGTCAAGGGTCATTTCTAGGAAATGGCTTTCTATGAATGAAATTGATGTGCAATTGTTTACTTTTGTAGCATATTAAATATGTTCATAGTCAACGAAACAATTCAGGGTCAGTGGAAATTTTAGTGTTTTAAAATAGATGCTTGAAACCAGCCGAGTTTACTGCCGCTACTTCACCTGTAACTAAGTGTATAAGAGAACTTGGACACACTGATGTTCAGTACCAGTATGCACGTTTTCATGAACTCTAATGAAAGCCGTGTGGCAAAACACTGTCTGAATAAATGGCAAGCTCTTCTGTTTCTCAGCTATCTTTACCTTCTGTTGTAAACAAGCCATTGTTTGTGTAACTCAGGGTTATGTTTGATAGTCAATGATGTATTTTTATAAAGAATTCATTTCAAATGATTACAAGTGTACAAAAAATGAGCAACTGTATTTATTTAGATTATTTTCTACCACAAAATAAAAAATATACATTCCCAACCCCCCAAAAAGTCTGAAAGTGGTTTACTTTTCTCCTAGAAATACAGTTTGGCCATCGCCTGCAGGAATCTCTTCTTCCTCTTCTGTGCAGCCAGCTGCAGCACTTCCTCCGGGTTACTGGTGTTCAGCTCCGTCTGTCCGATCGCTTTTATCTGAGCGAACCATTAAAAGATTAATGCAAACTCTCGGCAGATTTGGAGTTAACTGTTCAACTTTTGCTTAATTTGGGTGCTGGAAACGTAAAACACTTTAAACCTTAACACCCACATTAAAAGTATTTAATAGTGCTGTTGAAATGTAGTTTATAATGGAATCCACATCTTACAAACAGGTGACACATTTTAATAAATTAAACTTGAGTTTGTCACAAAACTCTTTATAGCACAATAAAATATGAAACTGAAATCAGTATTGTTGACAACTTATTTACCACAGCTTTAAGGTGCTGTCAAATGTCTGAAAAGTGCTTGAATTTGACTTTGAAGAAAAAGGGTGGTGTAGTAATTTTTTCCATGACTGTATATTAACAGTTTCTTGTTCATTTTAATGCCTGGTACAACTAAAGGTACATTTGTTTATGGTTTTATTGATAATGATGTTGGTTATTATCAAGAAAACCATGGAAATGTCTAGAAATCAGCTCTTAAATTAAACTCTTATCTTTTGTTATTATATTTGTCCAAACAAATGTACCTTTAATTGTACCAGGCATTAAAATGAACAAGAAGTTAAAGAAAAAGGGTGGTCTAATACATTTTTCCATGATTATATATAAAACTGCTGTTGTAACACGGTATACAAAACTAGAATCTAAAATCCAAGTTGCAAGTCATCAAAACAGTAACTTAAATCCACATCTCTGCAGGCCAACGAATAAGAGTGATGTTATTTGCTGGAATTTTATCTGCTTACCGCTATCTGTCTCTTCTCCGTCTCGCCCCGTTTGTGGTGAATATCTAAACACTCTGTCAAGGAAGAACGAAAGGATAAACCAGTTCATGTACTCAGCAGCAGGTTTCTCTAATAGATTCTAGTGTTGGGTCTCTATTTGCTCTCATGAATCCATCCAATCATTATCAAAGGATACGTGTGAGGTACTCCAGGATGGTGACGTCCCAGATGTACTCGTAGAACGTGTCCATGGCATCGTGACTGTGGAGGCAAACAGAACTTGTTAGGGATGTTCAGAAGTATAACGCTCTTAGTGATCACTGTTGGCAGTGTTGTGCTGTACCTGTTCTGTTCTTGAAGAGCTTTAAACGCCGTCATGTAGTCCACCTCTCTGAGAAACTGACAGAGGACAGCAACCTAATGAGGACGAGAGACAAGCCGGTTGAGGACAGAAAAATCAAGAGCTAAAACTACATCAAACTTAAATTAAAATGACCCTGAAAAAGTGGAATAAATCCTGGGAATTCCATTGTGGTGATGACAGTATGAGCCTTGCCGCTTTTATGTTAGAATAAAGAAAACGAAGGTGTCGGTAGATATGTTAACGCTAAGTTAGTTGGCAGGTTGATTGAGGAGGACGCTATTGTAATCTTAAGAAAAATGGTTACGTTGAATAAATAGTCCTAGAACGCTGACGTCAGTTATCAGAGTTCATACACTTTAGCAGTGGTCAATTTAGATGAGTACTTACATACTAAAAGGGGGAGATTTCACTTAACCATACCAACAGCGATGGTATTACACTTTTAGGAGGAACGGTCTTCATTTCAGATAGACTACTCATTATTTTTTACATTGAACATGTGATTATCTATAGTCTATAGATAGATATAGTCAGATTGCAAGAGGAATACAGTAAGAATTTCAAGCATTTACAAGCACTTTATCCAAAATCCAAGCACTTTTTAAACCTTGAAAATACGTTTAAATTTAAGCATTTTCAAGGACTTCAAGCACGAACCCTGAGTTATGCAAGTGGAATTTGCGTTTGCTTAATCAGAACAACTCAACCATATCAGGCTCATTTACAGTCCCAAACTGCCATTTTTAATCCAATTTAGATCATTTGTGGAGATCTAAAATGTCCAATTTTTTCCCCATAAAGGTGACAAGTTTATCATGCCTGTTGAACGGACCATCTGCTGTGAGAAAGACCTATTAATGTTAAAATAACAGCATCTGGGTTGATTTCTGACCTGTGTGTGGCAGTTCATCATTGAACAGCACTTGATCATCCTCTTCAGGACCTGCAACAGTCGAGAGTTATGAGAGATTAAGTTCATGTTAATGTCACGTAATAGTCCAACAGTGGACTGAAACTACACTTCATTCATGTTTAGATCTTCATTTGTTTTTACATTATTGTAATTCACGTATTGAATATGTAGTATGTTGTATTTTGTAATCAAACAATATAGAAACACCCTCTAAATTGCACTGGAGTTGACAAAAATCTGGTTTTGTATTATTTGGTGTCAACAGCTGCTGAAGAGCTGCTCATTGTGACAGGAGGTGTAATGTTTGTCTCCTGTGTGTTGTACCTGGTCAGTGTAGACGTCAGGGGGAACAGCTTTGGTGAAGAAGTCGGAGCACACAGCTCCGGCCTGGAGGTAAAGGTTCAGTGCAGCAGAGTATTGATTGGTCACTGCAAGCAGAGAGACAAACAACAAGACCTCAATCAAAATGTTTATACTCACCCTGAATATGCGTTTTCACAGAAGACATTCTGACTTGGCATAGCAGAAAAAGCACAGGTGAAAATGTTTAAATTAATGTTGGAGGAATTCAATTTAGCCGATTGTATAGGTGCATTTTAATAAATTAGAATATCATAGAAAAGTTTATTTATGTCAGTAATTCAAATAAAAAAATGGAAATAACACATTATATAGATCCATTACACACAGAATGAAACATTTCATGTCCTAATTTATTTAATTTCTAAGTAATATTCCAAAAGACCAATTTTAAAAAATATGTTTAATATGAAAATGTTGGCCTCTGAAAAGTATGTCGATCTATATGACTCAATACTTGGTTGGGGCTGTTTAACTGAAACTACTGGAAATTGACTTTTCCATGATATTCTAATATATTGAGATGCACCTGTATTTAAGGTTACACCTGATCTTTTTTTACTGTTACAAGGTGAAATAACTGCTGTGAGAAAAACCGAATGTTGGAGCCAAGTTAGCAGTCAGATGTTTGGTGCTTTCAGTCAAACTCTAGGAAAATTATTCAGAGAGCCTCACACATCTGGTTCTACAAACAATTAACAACTCATATTTAACTCCAGTTTGCCTAAATCCATTAATGAGCATTTAAGGAAGTGGAAATACTTTCTGGTTGCATAAAGAAGAAAAAAAGGTTGGTGTTGTGTTTCTCACCAAAGTAGATATCTGCCTGTGTGATGAGCCACGACTGGTTGTTAGGGTTCAGTGTGAGGGCGTAGGACACCAGCTCTTTGACCGTCACTGCCACAGCCTCCACGTCTACTGCCTGTATGCTGCTCGACACACACACACATCACACACATTTAGTGGCTAGGTTTGAGAAATGTTAAGATATTTCATGAAAAAAGAAAAATGTTCTGACTTTGCAAGAGTAGACGGCCAAATGGAGAGATGTTCGGCTGTCACTTCATTCACAATATCATCCTATAGAGAGAGAGAGAACATGAGCAGTTTGTGATAAGAAGAGAGCAACTAAACACACTTAATGCAACATAAAAGTATTTTTTTTCCATTTCAGCAAACTGTTTATTTCCTCTTGTTTTGCTGTGAGAAATGTTGCATTCATGCGATTTGCAATAATCCAGAAAATTAGTCCCCACTTGAGAAAATTCACATGAAAGCCAGTGAAAATGTTGCAACATGACTTGCCAAGTTGATGTCATATTACACAAAAACAAGGCTGAAAAATAAATGCTGGCTGGTGGTAAGAAACCTGTTATTGCTTCATATATCGCCCGTCAATTATTCGTTCCCATGTAATTTGCACAATGGAATTAGGTTGTAACTGTTAGTTGCTGTGCACATAGAGTGACCTAGATTAGTTAGAAAAGTTATTTATTAGAATTAACCCTGAAACAAGTCAGGTGAAGCAATTCTACACATATTAATAACATTCTGAGAGATAAAATACAATACATCATCTTTGTATCGGCATGTTGTTTCCACATTATGACCTGAAGCTCCTGAACACACCAAAGTCAGAAGAAAGACCATGTGAATGCACCAATAATCCTACTATTACACAGACTTTGTCCTAACAGCTAAAATCAGACACATACCCGCACTATGCTGTGGAGCCTCACAAACAGTGAGATGAGGGTCGTCAGCACCAGCGGCTCCTGTCAGACATAAGATGGAATTTGTTATCTTTGCATTAATAGCATCTCATCCAATGTTAATTTCATACATCCAGAGGGTTTAGGTTTAGTTTATTGAATACTTACTCTAAGTTTCTTGATGAAAGTGATGAATTTGCTCCTATAAATGGGTTAGACAATGAAAATATATCAGACTCTTTCACCTGTATGTGCTTATATACAGATTATAACGGTGTTGCAGTGCTCTTTCTCTGCATTATTCTGATAATCTTCAGTAGTAGTGGGGATGTTAGCAGCGTACCGGGGCAGGATGCCCATAGACGACTCTCTGTGTTTAATGAGGCCCACTCGGCCGTCGTTGTTCCTCTTGTGCTGGATGGACACGCTGCAGATCTGCACCACCACTTCCCACAGCTCCTTGGCTGTGCGCCGACACTCTTTAGGACCCGGGAGCTCTTTGCACGTTGAAGCAAGGAGCTGACCGATCTGTCAGACGGAAACAGAGGAGACAAGTGAAAACACGGCAGTGAGACAGAGCCAGAGGAGGGTCTGTCATCAAAAACTCTGTTTTTAACTCTCATTGAGATCCAAGTGTTAACAAAAGGTACCCAATATGTCCAACTGATTTATGGGAACATGGAAAATGTATACAAACATATACAAACAAAATGATGGACTCTATACTTCATAAATTGTATATAACATTAAATATTTTGGTAGCATTAAATGGCTCGTTAAGTTTCCATCTCAAAATACGAATGATATGGCTTAAACCTGCAATAATTCATTTTTATGGCAGTGCTTAAAACCTGTATAAAACATTGATATAATGTCACTTTTAATTTAAATAGTTGTCAATTTACAGATTGAGCACACATGAAGCAACGTTACTATTAATTTTGGGGCTTTTTCGTGTATATTTTTCCCAATTTGTTAATATAGAATTATTAATTGGTGCGTCTTTTAAAAAAGTGCTGCTACAAGCAGATACAGCATGGCATGTGAGAATTAAAACCATCTTAAAGAGAAATTAAAAGAGTAACAGATAAACACACAAACTGGTGGTTTAAAGATATGTTGGTTATTGTTGTATCCGTTTAGTAAGCTCATACCTGTTCCTTTACAGAACCTACAAAGCTTTTACTGTAGCTCAGTAAAGTGTAATCTAGAATTAACATTACAGAAGACATCTTACAACATTTCTTAACCTACAGAAATGTTTTTTGGGCTTCTTGGAACAGTATAAGAGGGAATGATAACATCTGTGTAACTGCTACAATGTGGGAGAAACAGACTTTGTACCTTGATGTACGGGTTGTTCATGACCAGAGACGGTGGCACCTGCAGAGTCAGATAATCGTTCTCCCTCCAGTTCAACATGAAGGCGACACACTCCTCTCCTACCACCTGACGCAGAGGCAGGTCTGGAGGCAAAGACAAGATAGCTGTGATTTTGTGCATCTTTTGCTCATGTTGTTTATAATGTTTTAGGTTGGTGAGAGAAGTGTTTCAGGTTTTTTTAAACTCTAAGTCTAGACTAAGTCTAACTAAGTCCAAACTTCATAAAGTATCACTTATTCCACTGCAGGGTTAATCTATTATGAGCAAGCTGTGACTTTACTCATATACAGTCATGGAAATAGTGATTATACCACCCTTGTTTTCTTCAATTTCTTGTTCATTTTAATGCCTGGAATAACTAAAAGGTACATTTGTTTGGACGCGTTCAATGGTTTTCTTGATAATTGATAATAACCAAAATCATTATCAAGAAAACCATGGAAAATGTCTAGAAATCGGCTCTTAAATTAAACTCTTATGAGCTATTTTTGTTGTCATCATTAGATTTATCCAAACAAATGTACCTTTAGTTGTTCTAGGCATTAAAATGAACAAGAAATTGAAGAAAACAATGATCTAATAATTTTATCCATGACTGTAGTTAAGGTACAATCTTAATATTTGAGTGCATTCAAAAGAGTTTAAATATTTATTTTTGCCACAAAATTTAAAGCTTTCAGAACCAGATTTACAGCCTAACATAGGACAATTAAAAACAAATCACAGGTAGTTCAAGGAAAGGTTATAAATTCCACAGTGTTTTTATCCACTCACCATGAATCCTCATCTCCAGGTACCCTCTGACCCTGCTCACCAGGTCGGGGGGCGGTCGCTCCTTGCTGCCCTCGGCCGCCATCGTCTCGTGTGCGCGGACCTCCAGCAGCAGCATCTCGTTCAGCATCACCTGCCTCAGCTTCGGGGAGAACTCTGTCACAAGCTCCAGGCAGGCTGAGAAAAGCTGCCGAGCATGGGCGAAGTCCTGAGACATCAGGAAACGAGTTAATGCACCACTTGTCCTCGTCCCAGTAGGGTTTAAATATTTGTGGTAAGCAATTTGATATTTTTTTTACTGTTAATAAAGCTTTTTCAACATTTTGGATCCACAGCACCCCCAGAGAGAGAGCTCAAACATTCTCCACCAATCAGAATTATGCATCAAAATGGATAATTATGCCAGTAAATTAGATTTCTGAGCTGTGGTCACGGAGGCAAACCTTTATTGATATGCAGTGAAGTCCTTTGGCCATCAGGATGTAAACCAGGTCCTTCGTCAGGTTGTCTTTGATGCCGAGGATCACGTTTATGTAGTCTGGAGGAACTTCCCACTGGACACAGAAAGTAGTATTTTAATTATTCAAGTTTCAAGACAATGAATATTACAACTTTCACATAATGTTAAATAACTTTAAGAGGCATGTGTTTTTAACTGATTATTTTACTATTTATTTATTTTCCTATGTAGCTATCTATTTACCTATCTAATTGTTCATCACATTGTTTATATTTTCTTTCCCGTTGTATTTTAGTTTTTATCCTCTCCTGTTGTGTTTTAGTCTTTTATTTTCTATCCTGTTGTCTTTTAGTCTTTTAGTTTTTATCCTGTCCTGTTGTCTTTTAGTCTTTTAGTTTTTAGCTCCACATCCCCACGGGGTCTGCCCGTGGGGATGTGGTCTTTGAGATTCCCTGGGCCCAGGGGACTAGGCGGCTCTGCACCATGTGTGGAGTCCGCTCTGGTCTACCCGCGTCCTGGTGGTCTCTGTGATGGCGTCCTCTATGGCTGTGGGCTCTGGCACCTCTCTGTGTGGATGCTCCCACAGGTTGCTTTTTCCTCATCTGGATCCTCGGTGCCTTGCCATGTCTCTACACTGTCAATCAATATGTGCTGTGTGTGAGTCTGAGTGTGTGTTTTTTGTATGTATACTTACAGATGTGTATGTGGGGGAGGGAGGGGTGGGTTTTGTCCTTTTTATTGTTTGTTTTTATTCTTTATTTTTTTTGTAAAGCACTTTGTGTTGCATTTTTATGTATGAAAAGCGCTATATAAATAAAGTTTGATTTGATTTGATGTGTAAAGTGAGTCATGTTGTTTTTCATATTGTACATTTCTCTAAAGAGTTATTATACAGTCATGGAAAAAATTATTAGACCATTGTCTTCTTTAATTTCTTGCTCATTTTAATGCCTGGTACAACTAAAGGTACATTTGTTTGGACAAATATAATGATAACAACAAAAATAGCTCATAAGAGTTTAATTGAACAGCTGACATCTCGCCATTTTCCATGATTTTCTTGATAATGATTTTGGTTATTTTCAAGAAAACCATGGAAAATGTCTAGATATCAGCTCTTAAATTAAACTCATATGAGCTGTTTTTGTTATTATCATTATATTTGTCCAAACAAATGTACCTTTCGTTGTGCCAGGCATTAAAATGAACAAGAAATTGAAAAAAAAAACCAATGGTCTAATATTTTTTCCCATGACAGTATATGTAAAAAAACAAAATCCTGAATGTCTTTGATATCAGCCCTTTCTCTTCCAGTATCAGTCTGTTGACCTCTGACCTTGCTGTTGACCCTCCAGAAGGGCCGTTCGGCCATGCCGTGGAGTTCGATGAGGATCTGTCTGATTCTGCGTGGCTCCAGTGAAAGGATGAGCTGCTGCTCCAGCTGCCCAATGTTCACACTCGCTGAAGCTGAAACAAAAAGCATGATGTCACTTTCTTGTTGATGAGACAGTCTGACAGACATCAAACAGATAAAGATAATATCAGCGCTGTACCTGGAATGTCATAGAAAGACGGCAGCGGCTTGGCGCTGAGGTTGATCGTGGCCGATCTCTTCCTCAGCTGCTCCACCAGGACCTTCCTCTCCTCCTCCTTCAGCAGCTCCATGAACAGCTTATGAGAGGAGACGACAAACAGCAGAGGCAGCTCCTCCAAGGTTTCACACAGAGTCCTGCAAGACCAGAACAGTCTCATTCAAACAATTCATTTTTAGCGTGCTTTAACAGCGTCTAGGTTCTGCTGTTTCTTTAGACTCAATAAAGGTTTTATTTTGACTTCAGCTCGTACATCAGCGTTTAATCATTTCTGTCTCTGCTGTCACTCACTTGATGAATGTGGCCATGTGTCTTCTGGATGTCTCAGACGGACGATCCTTTTCCAGCGACAGTGTACACACCTGCAGAGTAAAAGAAATTTTGATGTACAGCAGCTTTCAAAGGACCCTGAGACTTTCACATATAGAATGCTGGCTCAAATCCCCACAATCCATCTAGATTTGTAATATGTGTCACTTTATAACCTACACATCTACCAAAAATTGTATTTATTTTCATGCTTTGTCTGCAAACTTAATGTTTCCGTTTCTTGTCTACAACTTAGTTTCTGAATTGTTTCCGTCTATCCATTTATGTCATATTCTGTTCTTTTGTTCCTAAAAACAATTTAAAAAATAGTACAGCAGCTTTCTATTTAATTTATTTCTCATGAGAAATATTCCAGTTAAGTCCCGGATACACATTGAACTCTTCAAACCTCAGCACAGCCTATACCACTCTGAAAAAAATGGTTTCATATAAATCATTTCTGTTGGTTTTATATTATGAAAATATAATGTCTAACTTAAACAATGAATCCTCATCCCTGCAATTTCTTTAGTTTTTGCATTTGTGTTTGAGTGTTAATGGACAAATTTCAAACACACATAACACATATGTGATTCTAGAGCATATTCGTATTATTTAAGGTAATTTGAGCTTTATTTAATAGTTACTATCAGAGAGCAAAGACAAACAACAAGTCAGACTTACATCTGAGATGTATGATCAGAGGTTTGTGCATTTATCAAGTCCCCAAGCATTAATTACTCCTGCAAGAACCCCAAATCAATAGACACTTGGGATATAAGAAGGTGAGAAAGTACCTCTAAAATGAAGTCCACCATCCGTTTACTGGGCTTGAGGAGGAGCTGCTGGAAACGCACACTGAGGACTTCTCCTTCCAAAGCATCACGGACAGCGTTGCAAACACACAGCTTGTAGCAAACGTCATCCAGACTCGATTCCCTGTAGAATGTAAAAAAATAAATTGTTTGTGGATATGCAGAGAGACTGTCTGCACTATAAACTAAATTTAAAAAATAAATTAAGTTTTGATTTGGGATTGCAGTGTGGTCTCACCCTTGTTGGACTTTGTAGAGGAACTCTCTGAGAACAGACCGTCTGAAGTTGTTTGGTAAACTGCGACACACGTTGTCTTTGATGAAGGCTTCAATGACAGCCTGTCAGAGAGAGGAAGTGGACATTTATTAGCATGATTTACATCATGTTAAGAGCTACTACTCGGGGTCACCGCAGCATCTCTGACCTGGTAGTTGTGCGCCCTGATCATGCTGTTAATCTGATTGTAGGGCGTGTTCTGGGAGTCTGACAGGTCACAATCTTCACTCAAAGCTTTGCAGGCGTTCCAGTAGCCAGCAAGACGTTTCTCATCCAGGTGAACATGGATAGGTGAGTCCAGCTGAAGAATAAACACATGAACAACTGAGACCCACAAACACTGCTGGTGAGTAGAGATGTATGAGATGCAACTCTACTACACTAGTCAGCACCACAAATAGTATTCTGTTTACCTTATTGTTACCATACTAAAACTATATTAATAGTTATATTATTTTATTAATGCACACACTGAGGTTACTTATTGATATACTCGAAATATCAAGACACTGAAATGTCTTCTTGTTCAAATGTTGCTATAAATTGTTAACTATAAGGCTCATTTCCGAAGGATATATTTTCCCAAATAATGTGTTTTTTGTGAACTGGCATTTAGAGAGTTATTGGCATGTGTAAAGGATAATCTATTTATAAAGCAAGAAGCGTCTGTGTGTGTGTGTGTGTGCGTGTCTAGGGCATATCTCGCTGACCGTTAGTCAGACTGACCTAAGATTTCGTATGTGGCTTGCGCATGGCACGAAGGTGTGCATCCTTGATTTTGAAGATTTTTGAATTCATTTTTCAAAATATCATCATTATTTACATAGGACGTGTTGCAGCATTGCAACATAGGCCTACACCTGGTCAGTAACACAATTCACTCAGGATTTCCACGCCTGACTCATCTCATCTGTAAGTCTATTTAGCCTACCTATCTTTCAGAGTTTTAAAGTGTGCTACAAGGTTCGATTTCCCAATAATATTGGAATGGTTTCTAGTGAATATCAATGTTCAATGTGAATGTGCTGGATGGTGTGCGTACCTTAGGAAAAGTAAGTGTTTTATGGAGTTGCAGACGTTGTAGTGTGGCATGTAATGTTCGAATACATACTTGGGTGATTGACGTGACGCTCAATTTTTGTGTTCCCAGTGACAAATATTACTAAAATTTGATAATATTTCATTAAAATTAATGTTTTAATATGCAGTTCATTCTTCTACATCTAATCCATCTGCAAACAATGAGTATCGTTCTTCAACTATGCAAATATTCTGTTTTGAACATGACATTTGTCCACCGGTGCAACTGTCCTAGGTAGCATTACTTATCTTAAAACAACTGTAATTTAATAAAAAATTAATCTAAATACATTAAAATACTTGAATGCATGTCATACGAGTGTTTACTTAATGAATCTAGAGGATATAAGTGTTAAGGTCCCTATGTAGAGTTATTATGACACATTACATTTTGTCCGCAAAACTGGTGTCCTCCTGGAGCAACGCCATTATGTAGATATAAAACAGGCATTAATGTGACCACCCCATTACTGAGAGGGGTCCTTCCAGAATCAGGAAGGACAGAAGACATCTCTGGAGCAGGTGGACGGCACACAAGATCAGTTCTGTCTCAAATATTTTCATAATATTACTATTTCCGTGCAGTGTTGGAACTGGTCGTCTTGAGGTAGTCCTTTGGTACAACGCAGTTTAAGTATTGATCTGAATATTTTTATCAATTTACATTGATTGATCATTGAAAATAATGTAAATTGATAAAAAAAATATTCATAACTAATATGCCTTGGGCTTAATTCAGTTATGAATTATTCACATATAAGGGAATATAATTGTATGTCATTTGACATATATTTTTTTGAAATATTCTGTTTTTCACTTTTCACGTCAACCATCCACTTGCAACAGGCACTGCACGAGTATTCATAATGCACAGTGCAAAGAGCCAGACACTGCTTTTTAAATAGGATTTGATAAATGAAAAATATGATTCACGATTTCAAATTACTGCAACAATATATGTAATATTTTTCGACAATTAACCTTATAGATTATGCATAATTTTGACTGTATTCTGAGTTGGGGTTTTTTTACTTGTAAGTTTAACGTCACGGAAATGAGTCATTAGAAACTTCCCTACTGGTAAGAAGACAATCTTGACATGTAAAGAAATAAACAAGTTAAATCTACCTTTGTTAACAGTTCCTTTGTCTGTCTGAAGTGATCCCGGGCTTTCTCATAGGCCGTTTGGTCTGTGCAGCCTTGTTGGAAAAAAATCCCTCCTAAATCATAATGCACCTGAAACACCAATACAGTACAAATTAGAACAATTTTAGATGCAACAAATTTGAAATTCTATTATGTTTGACTAACACTGCATTGTGAGTTAAGTTTTTGACAAGTAGTATGTTTTACAATAAAAACTTGTTATATTCATTTGCTCCCAGGATAAATCAATAAAAATGTATCTAATTGTAATCTGGATGAGTTGTACTCTAAGACAACAGTGTGCTGTCCACTGACCTGACAGTGCAGCTCATCAGCACTAATGCGAAGCCCTGCGGTCGAGGACTCTGTCTCTCCGTTGGCAGCAGCATCAGCAGCCAGCAGGTCCAGAGTCCTCAGGGTGTGAACGTAGAAATCTTTCTTCAGCTGCAGAGCTCCTTCCAGGACACTGATGGAGTCGGTCGCCTGCTCTTTCAGCTGACGGCATAATAAAAGTAGATTTCATTTGACCTTCTAAACTAGAATTGTCTAGAGAGTGTACAAGGATCAAACAAGGATTACTGGAAATGTGATAATTTGAAATGTTGTTCATCCAGACCTTTAAAGTAACCAAAACTCACCACAGTAAGGATGTTTTCAGTCATCTCCTTCTCCTGCTGCACAATACTTAACCTACGCAAGAAAATAAGAACTATTTTTAACTGAGCACCTAAAAGCAATGAAATGTGCAACTTTGTCTGGATGTTTCACATGAGCATGACTGAGTTTATTTGCCAAGTAAACAACTGAAGTTTCTAAAGCTCCTAAATCAAAGGGTGGTAACAGCATTTACATGTTCATCTGGTGAGGTCCCGGTTTGGTCTGTTTCTCTGGAAAGCTGCTCAGCACGATGGTTCTGATAGCCCTTTGAAAAACACAAGAAGAAATTATTTGTTATTCTCTCTATTTAAGCTGCTACTTTCTTTCATCTACATTTCTTCTTTGTGCTGACCCCAGTGGGTTAGCGCCTCTGGCCTCAGTGAGTTTTGTGTGTCGTCACTGAGCCTCTTACTTACCAGCGGTTGTATATGATGACAGCCATGGCCGTGGTAGGAGGCAGAGTGGAAAGGTCCAGGTCCACGTGTTTCACTCCGGGTGGCACTTTGCTCACACACAGGAGCTCGTTCAGTAACATATTTAATACTGGAATGGTTAATCTGGAAGAGAAGAAGGAGAAATCATTACAGGATGCCAACATCTGTATGATTTGAAAGAAGCATGATAAGACATGCTGAGAATTTTTAAACTGATAATTCTGTCTTTTTCTGATAGATGATCAGGAAGTAACCCTTCCTAAATGTTGTAATATCATACTTGCTGACCCAACAACTCTGCAGCAGGTTTGAAAGTCATGTTTCATTTAAAAAAGAAAATTACTCAATTTTCACAGCCAGAAATTTCAGCCCTTAAATCAAACGCTTTCGGCAGAAAAGTAAACAAACTCAAAGCTTAAAATATTCTTCTACATGTCTCATTTAAAACTTTGCTCAACATAAACGACTTGCACTAACTGGATCCTGTAAAAAAACAAAACTCTAAAACTGCTTAACTGCTTTGAGTTCAGAGGGTGAATGGTAACAGAAAGCCAGAGGCATTATTGGATGAAGGCCTCTGAATTGACTCAAAAATGGCAAAGTAAACAAGCTTATTTAAAAAACTGTTTAAAGAGCCTTTCATACACACAAACTTACCCTTTCTCAAGAGCATCCAGATCCCACTTCATAAAAGCAGCTACTTTCAGTGCCAGCAGCTTCAGGGTGCGGTTCCTGCGGTTGTCTGCCGGAGGCTGGACTTGATTCTGTTCGTTCACCGAGGGCTTGGACGCCTGCTCCAGGAACTGGATGATCAGCTGCACCGGCGTCGGGTCTGTGGGAACATACAGATAAACACATCAATAAGCACACAGTCCATTCATTCAAGGTGTCCACGTATAGCATTATGATTTTGACACCCAAGAAACTCTCAAAAATCACAATATAGTTTGGTTTGTTA
The DNA here is from genome assembly GCF_030273125.1 of Centropristis striata. Taxonomy (NCBI): domain Eukaryota; kingdom Metazoa; phylum Chordata; class Actinopteri; order Perciformes; family Serranidae; genus Centropristis; species Centropristis striata. The sequence continues at coordinate 17,420,854 of NC_081530.1, forward strand.
CACACAGTAGTGAGAAAATTCACAATAAAACAACAAAACAAACTTCCAACTTTCCAACAATTTTTTGGAGTGAATTCTTCTTTAATTGGTAATTAATATACAATAGTAAGCTGACCTGCATTTGGCTTCTGTAGGTGTTTCTCCAGCAGGCTGCCATCCAGGAGAAACTCAAACCAGGAGGTCTGAAGAGGCGTGCTGGGCCGGCCGCTGGTCACAGCAGCCACCCGGTCTGCCGTCTCCGCACTCATCCTCCCCTGGAGAACAGAGAAAAAGATTTAAATTTCACCTTTAAAAAAAAAAAAAATCACAGTCACCTACATCGGGGAACATAATTATAACTGGAATGTCAGCAGACGTGTCAGAAAATGACACTGAAGATATATAATATACACATTTTGTTTAATTTTCTTTTCTCCAACAATGTTTGTTGTTACAGTTATGTACAAAAACACCAAGACAAACGTATCTTCACCTAACTCACACAGATAGATGGTTAGCTCTGTCTGACTTGCACCTTACAATGTTTATGGTGAACCATTAACTGTTCATGTTTTGGAATATTTGTTTTGAATTTGTTCCTTACTGTCCATTTGTGTTTTTGTATTGTTTTTTGCACCTTCATGACAATCTTCATTGCTCATATTTTGTTTATCGGCACCCTATATATTTGCAATCTTTGCCACTTTAGACTGCAAAGTTTTATCCTTTCTTATGTTATGTATGTGAAAACTTACTTAGCAATAAAACCTGATTCTGGATAAGGTCACTTTTCATTATATATTATTCATCATATAAACTGGTCATACTTGCAATTGAGTAAAAATTAACATTAAAGTAAGGGTATTTTATTTGGAAAGCAAAACTCTTCCACCGCTGATTACGATATATTTTCTGTTCATCACATTTATTGTTAATTGTATTAAAAGTGGTTAGAGAAGCGGATTAAGTAAACAACCTCCCATGTACGTCAACATTATAATACCCAGCCAGGTAGAGACTTATGTTAGATCGTATCAATGTATGTGTATATGTACTAAAGATGATATATATTGTACATTATTTATTAAGTATAATACGGTTGGGATCGTGAAAGCAGCAAGTTAGCTTCTTATAAGTGATAGTGGCCAGGAGAGGTTTAATCTGATTTACATGTTGTCCCGAGTGGGCGGGGATTTAACTTGTTCGCAATTACAATGGGAACATGACCATAGATTGACAGCTCTAAGGTGGCTCGGGGCTGCAGCGGTGTGTAAATCAAGCGCAACGCTTCCATCCATTCTCTGTTGTGTTCGGAGCTGCCGTTGGTTTGAGCTAATATTCCAGCTAACTAGCGAAACTCAACAGCCCGACCCGGGCTCAGAGGGGCGGGTTAGCTTACCTTGACAGGTCAGAAAGAACAGATAAAAGATATCTGAGATAAATGTACACAAAAAATCTAAAAAATTAAAAGCTGGAACAGCTGCAGGGGCTGTTTGGCTCTCACATAATTCAATCGGCGCTTCGACATCTCGCCGCCGTGTTTCCGGTTCCGCTTCGTCGCCAGGGAGACACACAGTGCGCTGCGTTTACGCATATTTATACTCCGAGCGGTATAACAGTAGTGCCCCGAGCACTGGTCCCTACAGCTATTGCTGTATGGGACTAGTGCTCGGTGCGATTGCCCCGTGGCCCTAATAAAGTCTACGGCTCGGCATCTCAACCTCTGAATTCTGCCAACATCAAGCCTAGTTTTGAGTTTTTCCTTCAATTCCAAATCTCCTGAGATTTCACTTAATATCACTTAACAATAATAATGTAAAAACAATGAAACATTGTAGACATTAAAAATAATCAGAAATGATTCAAATAAGTAATTAAATTCACAAGTATTACATTCATTATTACATTCATACAGTCCATTCCCTACTCAAATGGTACTTGAAAGATATTTTGCTATTCAGTTTATGTATATTAAGTATATTATGACCTATTGGTGTTATGGGTAGGTTCATTTAGACTTAGTAGGCTGTTTCATCTTCATAGTAAGGCTCAAAATAAGGTATGTGACTCAATTATGATACTTTTCTCTTTTTTTGGCTAACAATGGGTCTTTAGTTAGTAAAGGTTGCCGACCCCTGGGTTAGGGTGTGGGTTTGGGTTAGGCATTTAGTGTGATGGTTAGGGTAAGGGGTTAGGGAATGCATTAGGGCGAGAGAAAAATGTTGGCAAATAATGTATAATAATAATAATAATGTAATAATAAAATAATAATAACAGTTATATGCAAAAGAGACCAGTAATGTCAGCACAAATATTTAACAAGTTTATGTTTTTGTAATTATGGCTGCCAGCATAACCTGCAACCACACCCAGTACAACACTGCTGTTAAAAACTGTTACATATTACACACTGCCCTGTTACACACACATGTAACTGGAAGCACAGTACATGACTGTCTCCTATCATGTTATGTTTCTGGGTCTCACCGAGCGGAGGCACATCATCTTGAGTGCTGGAGTCTGTGGCTTTAGACGAGGATTCCTCCATGATGTCTGCCTTCCCACGGGAGGAGGGGAAGGCGAGAGGTCTGTCCGCTGCCTAGTAGCCTGAGGCCGAGGGCTGCAGCGGGACTCTGCGTCGGTGGGGGCTCCGCCGCTTGGGCTCAGACCCATGTAGAGATAAACTCACACCTAAAGGACACAGAGAACATATTTAGTACACTTTGTTCCTCCATGGTTTGAAGCCTTTATAACTAAAGTACCACTCTGGTACTACTGGTCTTTGTGACCTATTTAATGCTCTCATAATAGAGATGTGGACTTGAGTCACAGTAGCCCTGTTATGCTTAAAGTCAAAACGAAATTTGAGGCAAAATTTTGAAATGTTGCATTAAAGAAAATGCGAATTAGGGACGTTTACATCAGCCAGTGAATACCTGTGGGGTGGACATGGAGGGGGTGCGAAGTTCTAAGTATCTAGGTGTATACCTGGATAATAAGTTGGACTGGTCCCTAAACACAGACGCTCTCTACAAAAAGGGGCAGAGCCGCCTCTTTTTCTTAAGGAAGCTCAGATCTCTGGACATCTGTAGTAAGATGCTGCAGATGTTTTATCAGTCTGTGGTGGCAGTGTGTTGTTTTATGCTGCAGTCTGCTATCCTGAAATACCCGGATCATCTGCTACACAAAACTACTTGATTTGATTTGATTTGATCAACTACTTTAGAGTGAAAAAACAAAGCTGCATAAACATACTTTAGCCAGAAGATGGCAATGAGATGTTTTGCTATAGGTTAATATGTCAGTAAACATAAGAGGTTGAGCAAGAGAGAAAAAAAAAAGAACATTTTTTTTTTTTACAATTTAATATTTTCATATTTGTTTTCTCTGGTTATTTATAACTGTAAGGCACAGTCACATGTGCACCAAATAAACATTGGCAGATATTGTGAACTTTGACCGGCGCAACAAAAAGCAAAGAAGTGTATATGGTTTACCCCACTTGCCCATGATTGGCATCACATCCTGCACTGCCCACAGTCAGTACGAATATCATCCCGGCAGGCAATGGTTACTTGTCTGCATTTGCTGATATGTGACGCTGCCTTTAAAGTCTTCTACAGAACGTAGGAGGTTAGCATCTTGAAGCTAGCTTGTGCAGCCATGTTTTGTAGTTTGGAAACTAGTATGTGCTCTATGATCCAGAGAACACACTGACTGGGTTGAGCAACAAATTAACTTGGTCAGTAGAAGTCAGGCTCTTTGTTAAGGTCAAAGTCCATGTTAGCAGTAAAACCCTAGCCTAGCTAACGCTAGACTATATCACAAATGAGATATAGTCTGGAGACCATAGACATATATACATATATGTCTATGCTGGAGACCACCTATTCATTAGAGAGGTAGAGGAGGCGTGGTTTACGATCACCGGCGTTACAGCAGCGAGCGATTTTTGCCAAATCCTGTCGGAAAGGCTAAAACATCCTTTTTCAGAGTGAAAAAGGAGTGTAAAGTCAAACGTTGTTCTTCTTTTAAAATAACTTTGGCTCTAAACTATCTAGAACACTGTCTACAGCTCGATCCAAAGAAAGCTTCGCGTCTACTGCAGCCATGTTGGATCCGTAAGAAAACTACAAAACTACAAACTTCCATCCATCGAGTGGTAGTAAACATATCACTAAGCTGGGGTGTAGCTGTCCAAACAGGAGCTGCAGTGGTCAGATAGGTCGGGCTGTCTGAATTAATCCAGGGATGAAGCTGATCAAACATCCAGTAGAAATAAAAATTTTAAATAAAGCCTCATGGTGATATTAAATTACAGATTTTCGCTTTGGTGCATTTCTCACATCACTATTAACATTTGCAGTTAATGCATTTCTCAAAACAATTAGTATAAACTGCAAAATCTAGTTGATACCCTGCAAAAGCGTGTCACTGGCTCAAAATGAATAGCTCATTCCTCAAAAGCAAGTATTCATGTAAAGTTTCAGTGTCATCAAGATGAAAAGTCCTGACACCATGTTCATGAACAAGATAGTCAAATGGCTCTGTCATGTTTTCATTATGACAGTTTACTCTGTAAATGTTTTCCAATGCAAAAAAGTCAGATCTTGGTGACATTACGTGAAAATGCTCCAGACAGCGCTATATACTATTTACACAGCGATTTAAAAAACTACAGTAAAGTTACGCATTACTGTATTTAGTGAGGTAACTGAGTACAACACACTGAATATGTATGTTTCATATATTTACTGCATATGCTCTTTGTAATTCTAATTTGTTCACAGCATTGTGCAACAGAAAAAATACACCCTTTTACAACAAATATAAAGTCCCTTTGGGTAGAGCTGTGTACAACTGTAAACAATATTGCAGTACATATTGGAACCGAACATACAACATAACATACATAGTACTGTAAATCATTCATGCACATCCAGATGTTCCTCTCTGTCTGGCGACATAGTTTCATCTACATCACAGTCAATATCACCTCTGGCAATGCAGCGAGGAAAGTATCTCCTCGAGTTACGAATTCACCCTCTGCAGGACTCTGCTGTGATGGGGCGGCTGTGGCTCAGTTGGTAGCATATAGATCGGAAGATTCACAGACCATGGCAGCCTACATGATCCTTGATCGAAGTATCCTTGGGCAAGATACTGAACCCCAAAAAGATATGAATGAATGTACACTGTAAAAATGTCTGTAGATTTTACAGTGGAAAAACTGCTAAACCATGACAGTAAAAGACCGTAAAATGATAAATGGGTTAATTCCGTTTCAGTAACAATGAAACACCTTAAATGTATATATCAGCCGAAACATTTTTTACAGTTTAAAAAAAAAAATACATTACTCTCCTGTAAAATATACTGGCAATATACTGTGAAATATATATATATATATATATATATATATATATATATATATACAGTATTTCCTCAAATAGTAGCCGGGGCTTCTATTAATGAAAAATCAGTTTGGGACCCAGCTAATAATAGGGGCAGGCTATTATTTGAAGGAGGCTTTTATTAAAAAAAGAAAATCAGAGCAGCTCTGACCGGCACATTTTAGAGTGTTTTACACAGCGCATTGTAGCCAGTTACCCGGATGTCAGCCATATTGGAAGTACATGAACAGCATGCTGAATGTTAATTTTGAAGACACAAAATTTGCTTGACAGATTTTGACAACTAGTTCAACAATTTTGTATGTAATGACTCAAGCAATGAAATGATGACTATTAGTTTTATATGGAATGACTATCTAGCATTCACAAGTACAGTTAGTCTTGACTGACATGACATAAGATATGATAATGTTATACAAGGGTTAGGGTTAGGGTTAGGGTTAGAATACAATAGGGACCTCGTAGGTCGTTACCTGCTCAGGCCCTAGAGTTTTTATCCATAAATAAATGATAATTTTAAGGCCCATTCACAATTATTTTAACAGTGAAAAAAATGTAAAATTCAAGTTTCAAAATTCAAGTTGATTTGTCAACTTTTAAAGGTTTAATCTATTATTTAATGTATTCCCATGCCCCAAGTTTGGAGGATTGCTGTTAATTTCTCTTGAAATAATATATATTTAACCCAGGGTATGTCCCCAGAATTTAGGACATTAGCCAAAATGAAATCAGTGAAATTAATAATTTATTTATTTTAATTGTATATATGTAATTGTTAAACTGTATTATGGGTATCATCAGTGTCTTATCTGATGTGGTGGTGAGTGGTACAGGAGCTCCACAGGGGACTGTACTAACTCCTTTTCTGTTCTTGTATACACCACAGACTTTCAGTACAACTCAGAGTCAGGCTTCTCACTCAAGTTTTCTGATGACTCTACAGCTGTAGGAGGAGTACCGAGTGCTGCTGGTTTTGTGGAGTGGGCGGGAGCAAATTGCCTGCGGCTGAACGTGGACAAGACCAGAGAAATGATGATTGACCTCAGCAGGAAGGGGACAGCTCCACAGCCCCTGTGCATTCTGGGAAGGGACATTGAGATCGTGGAGGACGACATATACCTGGGAGTTAACATGGACCACAGACTGAACTGGAGGACCAACAGCATGGCTGTATACAAGACTCCACTCCCTGAGGAATCTGAGATCTTTCAACGTGTGCAGTAGGATGTTTGAAATGTTCTATCAGTCTGCTGTGTCCAGCTTTCTGTTCTTCTCAGTGGTCTGCTGGGGGAGCAGCATCGGAGCCAGTGACATAAATCCAGCTGCTCTCCCTCGTCCCAAAGCACATACAGGAGGCACAGTCCTCCCGCAGGAGTCTCTCCCAGCCGTCACAGAGCCGGAGGGGATGTTAACCCCTTAGTGTCCAGTCTGCAAATCGCACATGCGTGAAGTCGCCGCTGTCTGGTTACAGTCAGTGTCTCTTTTGGGTCACTTCTGCCGGTCCGAGGCCGGATAAAGGAGGGTTGGAATTGTTAACCCTTTGATGCACAACATATTGACACCCCTTCTAATGCACAACATGGGGCAAAAATGACCCGCATTCATTTCCCATGTTATTAAATGCTGCTGTGTGTTTGTGTCCTCTATCTTTTGATATCAACTTATTTTATGATTGAATATTCCAAGGATTCTTTAAATATCTTGTTTTTGATAACGACAGATCATTTTTTCCCTTTTGCCTCTCATACTTTATGAAGACATTTTTTTGTTGTATTTTTACATAGCTAACTAATTGGCTCAGTAGCGTGCTAAGCTTACTACTTAGCCAAGAAGTTAGCTAAGTAGTTAGCTTAGCAAGCTACTTAGCCAAGAAGTAAGCTCAGTAATTAGCTTAGCAAGCTACTTAACTAAAGCATTAGAAGAGTAGTGACACAAAATCAATCAGATCAAAATTACTTTATTCATCCCCGAGGGGAAATTCAGTTAGTCTGGTAGAATCTCTTGAAAAAGGGATTTTATTAAAAAAATGAATCAAGGAAAACATAAAATTAGGATGTATGATGATCAAAAAAAACTAATTGAGGAAAACCTGGAATACTGAATGATGAATATAATTTATTGCAAAGATGTAGAACATAAAAACTCATATATATATAGGGTCACTTTAGACTCATGTTGTGCATCAAAGGGTTACAGAAGACAGTGTATTTGCAGTTGTAAACATATTTAGAGTGTTTTTTACTCACTTTTTGTCTTCCCCACAATGTTATTCCTCTCTTCTACAGCCTCCATTACAAGTACTTGCACATGGTAAATTTAGCGACTTCTAGGACAGCCAATAGCTACTTTCCTTACTGAGGAGTTGGCAACACATCCTCTGTCTGACAGATGACACTGGACTCTCATACAGCTGCACTCACTGATTATTTACTTTTTACTTTACTAATTTATTTTAGTATGTATACATTTCTTTGTTGTAATTGTTTTTGGATATTTTGTTTTTGATATTCTTGTATTTTATTTTTTGCTGCTGCTAGACCACAGTATAAATAAAGTATATCTACGTATCTGTCTGTCAGTCTGTTTTTTTTGTTTGTTTGTCTGTCTGTCTGTCTGTTTTTTGTTTGTCTGTCTGCTTTTTGTTTGTTTGTTTGTTTGTTTGTCTGTCTGTCTGTGTTTGTGTGTCTTGGGGGGTTGATGTGATGATGTCACATTCTGATGATGTCACTTCAAACTGTGTGCATGGCTAGTATTTCCTTTAGAATGTGATGTCACTGTGACATCACATCACATTTTGTATATAGGCACCAGGTTTAGGGTTCGGGGTTGGTGATAGAAGGATTGAGACAGATTGAGACAGATTGCTCACTGCATGGTAAAGAAGTATACATAGAATATTAACTCTGTGATACAGATTACAACTTTGACTGTATTAGCAGACAAAAACTTGATAGAAAATGTATCGTCGTCTACAGAATTGTGAGGAGACTCTCCACGACAAGGTTTCCAAGGTCCAGGGTGAAACAGAAGCCATTAAGCTCAAACATCGCATGTTGACTGATGAAATAGATCAGCTCAGAATGCAGCTTAGTGACCAGGACTTAAACAAGAAATACAAAGAACTAAAAGCTGAGAAAAAAGCAGCCAGTAATTCATTGGAACATGTTGAAAAGTTGGCGATAAAATACCGCGCTCAACTCGTGGATCAAATGGCCTTAGAGGAAAAAATCAGCATAACTCAAAAAGAAACGAAAGAGATCAAACAGAAAAGACGTGATCTCAAGCAAGAAATTGACGCGGTTAACAAGAAGTTCAAGGATCGTGAAGAATTGGAGCTTGAATATAGATCGCTAAAAAATGAAAAGAAAACCTTGACAATGCAAAATGATGTCCTGGACAAGAAGGTTAAAGACCTTTTGCAGAAAGTCCACAGTCAAGACCAGCTGGAAGAGAAAATAAAAAAGACAAAGCAGAAGAAGGAAGCCATAATCCAACAAAATGCTTTTCTTGAACAACAGGCGATGGACCTCAAAGAAAAACTCAGAGATGAAAGCAAGATGAGTAGAGAATATGGACAGCTGAAAGCTCTCAATTCAGCCAAGATGCTCTACAACAGTAAAGTCCAACGGAAAAACCAAGATCTGAAAGACAACTTTGAAACTGTAAAACCTTGGCTGGACAAATATTACAAACTGAAAGCTGAGGGGAAGCGCCTTACTAAAGAGCAGGTCCTTCTTGTGAAACGTTTCAAAGCTTATCATCATGCCATCGGACAGGAATACTTTTTGAACATTGAGCCGATCAGCAAGGAGCTGACTGCGCTCCAGAGTAAGGTGGACCATCTAGAGGCTGAATCTCTCAGAAATACAAGTGCTTGGGAGACTAAATTCAGCACTATGGAGGAAGAGCTCTTAAAGGTCCGGACTGAAAACTGCCAGAACCTTGAGGCTCTGCAGGCTGAACACGAGGAGAAGCTGAACCAGGTCATGAGAGAAGAGATGAGAGAAGAGAACAAGGAGCTCGGGGAGAGGTTAAGGAATGAGCTGGCTGAGAAGCAATGGCAGGACATTTCTCTTCACTTAGACAGGAAAAGGAAAAGCTTCTTCTTTCACAAGAAGGTCGATGACAGAGATGCAAAGCTGCAAAAGATTAAAAGCCAAATGCAGAAGAAAGAACTGAAAAAGCAGAAGGAGGAAAAGCAGGAGAAGAATGGATTTGTCTGTGACGATAAGGTGGTTGACGCCGGTTGTTTAGCTCAGGCTAGACAACAGTAGCTGTCTCTTCCTCCAGACAAACTCATGAAGGGTTTACTCCTGGTTCGCTCAGGTTTTCCCGTAAATATATACATTAGAGGCGACGAAACACTCTTAACTGCCCTTAAGTATATATTTCAAAAAAACCTTGTAAATAATGTGTAAATAGTCTGTGACAATGTCATGTAGGGTTTTCTCCTGGTTTGCTCAGGTTTTCCCGTAAATGTATACATTAGAGGCAACGTAAATACTCCGAACTGCCCTTAAGTATATATTTCAAAAAAACCTTGTAAATAATGTTTAAATAGTCTGTGACAATGTCATGTAGGGTTTTCTCCTGGTTTGCTCAGGTTTACCCGTAAATATATACATTAGAGGCAACGTAAATACTCCGAACTGCCCTTAAGTATATATTTCAAAAAAACCCTTGTAAATAATGTGTAGTCAGTGACAATGTCATCTAGGGTTTTCTCCTGGTTCGCTCAGGTTTTCCCGTAAATATATACATTAGAGGCGACGTAAACACTCTTAACTGCCCTTAAGTATATATTTTAAAAAAACGTTAATGTGTAAATAGTCTGTGACAATGTCATGTAGGGTTTTCTCCTGGCGCTCAGGTTTACCCGTAAATATATACATGAGGCAAAATAAAAACTCTCAACTGCCCTTAAGTATATATTTTTAAAAAAAGTTGTTAATAATGTGTAAATAGCCCCCAAAAATATAAAAACACTTTCTGTATGGGCGTCCTGGTGGCTCACACTGGTAGAGCGCTTACCATTAAGGCTGAGTCCTTGCTGCGGTGGAGCCGGGTTTGAATCCAGCCTGAGCTCCCAAAAGCAAAAAAATAAAAAATAAATAAAACAAAGAACAACAGCATTCAAATAAAGCAATCTAGCCTCTGATGAGACACGCTGGTGTAGCATCAGTGCCGGTCCCAAGCCCGGGTAAATAGAGAGGGTATAATATTATGACATGATGTTATGGTTCAAGACCAGAATAGATATTTGTTTGTGTTATACTCTCCGATGAAGTTTCGATAAAAGCATTTGCTAAATTAAATCAGAACATTGTAGAAAAACTCACAAGAATATTAATTTTGAGAAAAATCTATTACGAATTAATTGTATAGTTCATGTGATGGCAAATTCAGTTAGTCACTGCATAGGTGAGTCATCTGTGGTTCCCAGAGGATGAACCTGAATGACTCTGGTGATCCTGACTTTTTTCATCACGCTCACTCACTATATTTTCGCTTTTGGTTTTAATTGAGAAGTTTTTCCAACTATTGGATATGGCTATGAAATTTGGTATGCAGGTTCACAGTATACCTTTGACTAACTTTGATTGTAGGTCAAAATTGAACTTGTATATAACTGTGTATGATTTTTGCCATCATTTTGAGATAATTTTAGCATGCTAACAAACTAAAACTAGAAAATTTCCTCTGGGGAAATTCTGAAAGGGCCACGGGGGCTACTGCCGGTGTGTGTACGCTATGATGAGATTCTTCAGAGATTTCAAACTATGCCCTTTAACCTCAAAATGTGTGTGTGTGTGTGTGTGTGTGTGTGTGTGTGTGTGTGTGTGTGTGTAATTAAAATCACATAAAGTTACATGTGTGTGTGTGTTTGTAATTAAAATCACATAAAGTTACCTGTGTGTGTGCGCGTGTGTTTGAAGCATGTGTATGCATGTGTGAGGAGTGTGAGCGCTTACGCGCATGTGTGTGTGTGTGTGTATCTGTAACTGTAATCACATCAAAGATCAAAGGCAATCAGATCAAAGCAATCAACAGAATTAACTGACACCTGCCAATGTCCCGGAAGAGTGACAGCAGCCAGAGGTGGACAGACTTTCTGGCCTCGAACAGAAAGCATTTTTGGCAAAACCATAATACCTATCATTGATCCGACTTCGCTTTGAGCATTGAGTTCTTCCTGAACGTCTACATGTGTTTTTTTTTTAAGAAAAATGAAAAAATAGCTTTGTTAGAGCGATCTAAAAAAAATGTTAAATCTCACTTTTTACGAAATCTTCCTGCGTTTTTAATATGGGAGCCAATGAGGCTGTTGGTGCATGTTGGTGGCGCATCTGTGCGTCGTATGCCCAAACTATAACTCTGACAGCTTTACCAGAGGATTGTGAGGGAGAAGACAAATTTTCCTACGTTTCTATGTATAGATTATCGCTGTAGAGTGGAACTTGCGGCCTGGAGCACAGTTTTCAAATTTATTTTTTGACAATTTATCCTCTCCCTCTACACTCTGGCGATGATGTCACACACTGTGACACGAACATTCCGTGCAATACACACCCATTATCTCAGAATTATTTTTTCGCCCTGAGCACTGGTCCCTACAGCTATTGCTGTATGGGACCAGTGCTCGGTGCGATTGCCCCGAGGCCCTAATTACCAGTGGTGGAAGAAGTATTCAGACCTCTTACTTAAGTAAAAGTACTAATACAACACTGTGAAATTACTAACCTACAAGTAAAAGCCCTGCATTTAAAACTGAAGAAAAAGTACAAAATATCAGCATCAAAATTGTACGTAAGTATCAAAAGTAAAAGTACTCACTATGCAGAATGAACCCATTCAACTGTCAAATAAAATATTAGATTATTGTTTTTGATACGTTTATGTAAGCAGCGTTTTACTGTTGCCAATGTAGGGCTCATTTTAACTACTGAATATACTGTTATTTGGTTTAATTTATAAACATGCGTAATCACTTTAAATGTATCATGTTTTCATGTTAAATCTCGACCTGAAAAGTAACTCAAGCTGACAGCTAAATGTAAAAAGTACATTTGCATCAAAATGTAGTGAAGTAGAAGTATAAAGTTACATAAAATGGAAAAATGCAAAAGTACCTCAAAATTGTATTTAAGTACAGTACTTGAGTAAATGTACTTAGTTACTTTTCACCACTGCTAATTACTCTCCAGATTTAGATTCAAACAAAATATAAATAAGCTAATAAATTATGATATATTTTTCAAAGTTCAAAAGCCTCACCTTTACAGGCTGCTACATTAAAGTGATACACATTAATGAATTCAGGTTAAACTTGCAATTACGTATTTTGTAATCTTGTTTCTGGGATAATATTTACCCAGAAAAATAATAAAATATAATAATAATAATAATTTAATAATAATAATAATTTTAAAAAATCTCTGCAGGTGTGTATTTACACACTTTTGTATTTAAGGAAATAATAAAGGAAATATCTGACATAAAATTGACATTTAAAGCATAAACAGCAAGATAAAATTCCACCTCACCAAATGGCAAAACAAGAGATCAGCTTTGTGTTCTTCAATTCATTCACACTTTTATTTTCCGTATCTCCATAAAACCTAATATTCACTACATGGCCTTTTGCAGAGGGACAGGTACTGGTGAGACTTGCATGACAGCACCAGAAGGAATTTACCACCAAAGACTTCAGGTAAGAACCAGGGGAGGAGAAACGGTCAGACATAATGAGAGGTGTGATGGATAAAGAGATGTCAGTTCCCACATCTCAAAATAAGGCATCCAGATGAGGACAAAGCGACTGAAATGAGTAGCTTCAGAACCAGCCTCCACTACCCTTTAAGGCTAAAAGATAGTTCACAGATGCCGTTTCTTTTGTCCTGGAGTTGATCAGTCAATACTGGAATATAAAACAAAGTGGCTCCATCACAAAAAAAATGTGGTTACAACAGGAAAAGCAGAGCACATATGACACATTAAAAACAAACAGTCTCTCCACAAATATTCACCTTTCATTCATGGTTTTTGACGCAATTTCATGTAAGATATCACAACTTCCAGTGTCACAGGTATACTGCCAAAATTCAGATGTATTCACCAGCTGATGAAGACCCCAGGAATTATATTTAAAAGCTTTCAACTGAGGTGGGGGTTTCCTTTAACATGTTTACTGACCCACTTCCCTTTTGCAGAGTCTGAAAAAATGTCAGCAACCACAGCTGCTGCCGGCTTCTGAACAAAGTGATAACAGACCTCACATACCAACGTCTTCCTTCATTAAATACATCACAGTAACAGCAACACATGGCTTATAAAACTACAGTACAGTGATTATTGTGGCATCTTCAATAGGGCCATTTTATGTTGTTTTGATCAAATAATGTTTAACCAAAACAAGTACAGTGTGCTCAGTTGCTGGATTGCATTTGCAACAACCATATTTACCTTCAGTACTAACTCGTGTGGCGAAACTTCAAAATACATGCGTTGTGTCGAAATCTGTTACCCCGTCAAATGATGTTTCCTGAATGGTGTTCTCCGCAGCATCACCTCAGCGGTTGGAGTTAGGATTCAAGTTTAAGGTTAGGCCTTGTAGAGATAACTGTTTGGGGCTAAGGTAAACTTGGGGTCATGTTAAGCAACTTAAAGGAGGACTAGTTGGGGTCAGGGATAAGGTTGGGTGCAGGTTAAGGTAAGGGGTACACATATAGACGGGGGAACAGACTTTGACATAACACCGCGAAGACACAAAATTTGCTTGACAGATTTTGACAACTAGTTCAACAATTTTGTATGTAATGACTCAAGCAATGAAATGATGACTATTAGTTTTATATGGAATGACTATCCAGCATTCACAAGTACAGTTAGTCTTGACTGACATGACATAAGATATGATAATGTTATACAAGGGTTAGGGTTAGGGTTAGGGTTAGAATACAATAGGGACCTCGCAGGTCGTTACCTGCTCAGGCCCTAGAGTTTTTATCCATAAATAAATGATAATTTTAAGGCCCATTCACAATTATTTTAACAGTGAAAAAAATGTGAAATTCAAGTTTCATTGATTTGTCAACTTTTAAAGGTTTAATCTATTATTTAATGTATTCCCATGCCCCAAGTTTGGAGGATTGCTGTTAATTTCTCTTGAAATTATATATATTTAACCCAGGGTATGTCCCCAGAATTTAGGACATTAGCCAAAATGAAATCAGTGAAATTAATAATTTATTTATTTTAATTGTATATATGTAATTGTTAAACTGTATTATGGGTATCATCAGTGTCTTATCTGATGTGGTGGTGAGTGGTACAGGAGCTCCACAGGGGACTGTACTAACTCCTTTTCTGTTCTTGTATACACCACAGACTTTCAGTACAACTCAGAGTCAGGCTTCTCACTCAAGTTTTCTGATGACTCTACAGCTGTAGGAGGAGTACCGAGTGCTGCTGGTTTTGTGGAGTGGGCGGGAGCAAATTGCCTGCGGCTGAACGTGGACAAGACCAGAGAAATGATGATTGACCTCAGCAGGAAGGGGACAGCTCCACAGCCCCTGTGCATTCTGGGAAGGGACATTGAGATCGTGGAGGACGACATATACCTGGGAGTTAACATGGACCACAGACTGAACTGGAAGACCAACAGCATGGCTGTATACAAGACTCCACTCCCTGAGGAATCTGAGATCTTTCAACGTGTGCAGTAGGATGTTTGAAATGTTCTATCAGTCTGCTGTGTCCAGCTTTCTGTTCTTCTCAGTGGTCTGCTGGGGGAGCAGCATCGGAGCCAGTGACATAAATCCAGCTGCTCTCCCTCGTCCCAAAGCACATACAGGAGGCACAGTCCTCCCGCAGGAGTCTCTCCCAGCCGTCACAGAGCCGGAGGGGATGTTAACCCCTTAGTGTCCAGTCTGCAAATCGCACATGCGTGAAGTCGCCGCTGTCTGGTTACAGTCAGTGTCTCTTTTGGGTCACTTTTGCCGGTCCGAGGCCGGATAAAGGAGGGTTGGAATTGTTAACCCTTTGATGCACAACATATTGACACCCCTTCTAATGCACAACATGGGGCAAAAATGACCCGCATTCATTTCCCATGTTATTAAATGCTGCTGTGTGTTTGTGTCCTCTATCTTTTGATATCAACTTATTTTATGATTGAATATTCCAAGGATTCTTTAAATATCTTGTTTTTGATAACGACAGATCATTTTTTCCCTTTTGCCTCTCATACTTTATGAAGACATTTTTTTGTTGTATTTTTACATAGCTAACTAATTGGCTCAGTAGCGTGCTAAGCTTACTACTTAGCCAAGAAGTTAGCTAAGTAGTTAGCTTAGCAAGCTACTTAGCCAAGAAGTAAGCTCAGTAATTAGCTTAGCAAGCTACTTAACTAAAGCATTAGAAGAGTAGTGACACAAAATCAATCAGATCAAAATTACTTTATTCATCCCCGAGGGGAAATTCAGTTAGTCTGGTAGAATCTCTTGAAAAAGGGATTTTATTAAAAAAATGAATCAAGGAAAACATAAAATTAGGATGTATGATGATCAAAAAAAACTAATTGAGGAAAACCTGGAATACTGAATGATGAATATAATTTATTGCAAAGATGTAGAACATAAAAACTCATATATATATAGGGTCACTTTAGACTCATGTTGTGCATCAAAGGGTTACAGAAGACAGTGTATTTGCAGTTGTAAACATATTTAGAGTGTTTTTTACTCACTTTTTGTCTTCCCCACAATGTTATTCCTCTCTTCTACAGCCTCCATTACAAGTACTTGCACATGGTAAATTTAGCGACTTCTAGGACAGCCAATAGCTACTTTCCTTACTGAGGAGTTGGCAACACATCCTCTGTCTGACAGATGACACTGGACTCTCATACAGCTGCACTCACTGATTATTTACTTTTTACTTTACTAATTTATTTTAGTATGTATACATTTCTTTGTTGTAATTGTTTTTGGATATTTTGTTTTTGATATTCTTGTATTTTATTTTTTGCTGCTGCTAGACCACAGTATAAATAAAGTATATCTACGTATCTGTCTGTCAGTCTGTTTTTTTTGTTTGTTTGTCTGTCTGTCTGTCTGTTTTTTGTTTGTCTGTCTGCTTTTTGTTTGTTTGTTTGTTTGTTTGTCTGTCTGTCTGTGTTTGTGTGTCTTGGGGGGTTGATGTGATGATGTCACATTCTGATGATGTCACTTCAAACTGTGTGCATGGCTAGTATTTCCTTTAGAATGTGATGTCACTGTGACATCACATCACATTTTGTATATAGGCACCAGGTTTAGGGTTCGGGGTTGGTGATAGAAGGATTGAGACAGATTGAGACAGATTGCTCACTGCATGGTAAAGAAGTATACATAGAATATTAACTCTGTGATACAGATTACAACTTTGACTGTATTAGCAGACAAAAACTTGATAGAAAATGTATCGTCGTCTACAGAATTGTGAGGAGACTCTCCACGACAAGGTTTCCAAGGTCCAGGGTGAAACAGAAGCCATTAAGCTCAAACATCGAATGTTGACTGATGAAATAGATCAGCTCAGAATGCAGCTTAGTGACCAGGACTTAAACAAGAAATACAAAGAACTAAAAGCTGAGAAAAAAGCAGCCAGTAATTCATTGGAACATGTTGAAAAGTTGGCGATAAAATACCGCGCTCAACTCGTGGATCAAATGGCCTTAGAGGAAAAAATCAGCATAACTCAAAAAGAAACGAAAGAGATCAAACAGAAAAGACGTGATCTCAAGCAAGAAATTGACGCGGTTAACAAGAAGTTCAAGGATCGTGAAGAATTGGAGCTTGAATATAGATCGCTAAAAAATGAAAAGAAAACCTTGACAATGCAAAATGATGTCCTGGACAAGAAGGTTAAAGACCTTTTGCAGAAAGTCCACAGTCAAGACCAGCTGGAAGAGAAAATAAAAAAGACAAAGCAGAAGAAGGAAGCCATAATCCAACAAAATGCTTTTCTTGAACAACAGGCGATGGACCTCAAAGAAAAACTCAGAGATGAAAGCAAGATGAGTAGAGAATATGGACAGCTGAAAGCTCTCAATTCAGCCAAGATGCTCTACAACAGTAAAGTCCAACGGAAAAACCAAGATCTGAAAGACAACTTTGAAACTGTAAAACCTTGGCTGGACAAATATTACAAACTGAAAGCTGAGGGGAAGCGCCTTACTAAAGAGCAGGTCCTTCTTGTGAAACGTTTCAAAGCTTATCATCATGCCATCGGACAGGAATACTTTTTGAACATTGAGCCGATCAGCAAGGAGCTGACTGCGCTCCAGAGTAAGGTGGACCATCTAGAGGCTGAATCTCTCAGAAATACAAGTGCTTGGGAGACTAAATTCAGCACTATGGAGGAAGAGCTCTTAAAGGTCCGGACTGAAAACTGCCAGAACCTTGAGGCTCTGCAGGCTGAACACGAGGAGAAGCTGAACCAGGTCATGAGAGAAGAGATGAGAGAAGAGAACAAGGAGCTCGGGGAGAGGTTAAGGAATGAGCTGGCTGAGAAGCAATGGCAGGACATTTCTCTTCACTTAGACAGGAAAAGGAAAAGCTTCTTCTTTCACAAGAAGGTCGATGACAGAGATGCAAAGCTGCAAAAGATTAAAAGCCAAATGCAGAAGAAAGAACTGAAAAAGCAGAAGGAGGAAAAGCAGGAGAAGAATGGATTTGTCTGTGACGATAAGGTGGTTGACGCCGGTTGTTTAGCTCAGGCTAGACAACAGTAGCTGTCTCTTCCTCCAGACAAACTCATGAAGGGTTTACTCCTGGTTCGCTCAGGTTTTCCCGTAAATATATACATTAGAGGCGACGAAACACTCTTAACTGCCCTTAAGTATATATTTCAAAAAAACCTTGTAAATAATGTGTAAATAGTCTGTGACAATGTCATGTAGGGTTTTCTCCTGGTTTGCTCAGGTTTTCCCGTAAATGTATACATTAGAGGCAACGTAAATACTCCGAACTGCCCTTAAGTATATATTTCAAAAAAACCTTGTAAATAATGTTTAAATAGTCTGTGACAATGTCATGTAGGGTTTTCTCCTGGTTTGCTCAGGTTTACCCGTAAATATATACATTAGAGGCAACGTAAATACTCCGAACTGCCCTTAAGTATATATTTCAAAAAAACCCTTGTAAATAATGTGTAGTCAGTGACAATGTCATCTAGGGTTTTCTCCTGGTTCGCTCAGGTTTTCCCGTAAATATATACATTAGAGGCGACGTAAACACTCTTAACTGCCCTTAAGTATATATTTTAAAAAAACGTTAATGTGTAAATAGTCTGTGACAATGTCATGTAGGGTTTTCTCCTGGCGCTCAGGTTTACCCGTAAATATATACATGAGGCAAAATAAAAACTCTCAACTGCCCTTAAGTATATATTTTTAAAAAAAGTTGTTAATAATGTGTAAATAGCCCCCAAAAATATAAAAACACTTTCTGTATGGGCGTCCCGGTGGCTCACACTGGTAGAGCGCTTACCATTAAGGCTGAGTCCTTGCTGCGGTGGAGCCGGGTTTGAATCCAGCCTGAGCTCCCAAAAGCAAAAAAATAAAAAATAAATAAAACAAAGAACAACAGCATTCAAATAAAGCAATCTAGCCTCTGATGAGACACGCTGGTGTAGCATCAGTGCCGGTCCCAAGCCCGGGTAAATAGAGAGGGTATAATATTGTGACATGATGTTATGGTTCAAGACCAGAATAGATATTTGTTTGTGTTATACTCTCCAATGAAGTTTCGATAAAAGCATTTGCTAAATTAAATCAGAACATTGTAGAAAAACTCACGAGAATATTAATTTTGAGAAAAATCTATTACGAATTAATTGTATAGTTCAAGTGATGGCAAATTCAGTTAGTCACTGCATAGGTGAGTCATCTGTGGTTCCCAGAGGATGAACCTGAATGACTCTGGTGATCCTGACTTTTTTCATCACGCTCACTCACTATATTTTCGCTTTTGGTTTTAATTGAGAAGTTTTTCCAACTATTGGATATGGCTATGAAATTTGGTATGCAGGTTCACAGTATACCTTTGACTAACTTTGATTGTAGGTCAAAATTGAACTTGTATATAACTGTGTATGATTTTTGCCATCATTTTGAGATAATTTTAGCATGCTAACAAACTAAAACTAGAAAATTTCCTCTGGGGAAATTCTGAAAGGGCCACGGGGGCTACTGCCGGTGTGTGTACGCTATGATGAGATTCTTCAGAGATTTCAAACTATGCCCTTTAACCTCAAAATGTGTGTGTGTGTGTGTGTGTGTGTGTAATTAAAATCACATAAAGTTACATGTGTGTGTGTGTTTGTAATTAAAATCACATAAAGTTACCTGTGTGTGTGCGCGTGTGTTTGAAGCATGTGTATGCATGTGTGAGGAGTGTTATGAGGGGCATTTTATGCCAGCACACTATACTAAAACGCGTGTACAGCGCCTATGCGATGACATCAAACGTCTAACGTGCGCGTGTAAATTCCATTCACTTTCAATGGACAGACAGGCGTCACGCAGGCGTCACGCAGACGCTGTACACGCGTTGTTGCACATACGCCTACGTGACGGCTGCGTGACGGGTGAACTACGCCTCAAATACGTGACATGAAGACCCGCGTGACTGTTAAGTACAATTCTACATAGGCGTACAGACACGCGTATTGCGAGTACACCAGATAACATGGGTGACGGGTGAAAAGTGCCACGAGCGAACGTAGTGGACGCCTGTGTGTGTGTGTAACGCGTGTAAGCCTATAACAGTTCAGCTGTTACACAGAGTCTCATCTTCATATGGTATTGTTTATAAGAAAGCACAACTTATAGATGAAGAGAAAGACTATCTCGTACGTACCAGATAAACTTAACGTTTTTCCGGCCAAAACCGGAGGCTTAATTAGCCTGTTTTAGGAGTGAAAATCAGCAAAATGCAGCTTAAACAAAATGTTTTACCTCATTAGTTAACTACGAATGTCTGTAAAACATAATGGGACTGTGCATAAGTGCCGAATTGGGTTAAACAGTGTAGATATAAGGTCCGATGGAATCATATTGTGAACGGACTGCTGTCCGCATGGCTACTTAATATTCAGGGGTGACAGCGATTACGGCTTCTGCAGGCAGGTAAACCTACCTAATTACAGCTGGTGCGTAATGAACTGTATGTCCGCGCGCGAAGCTGGGAACTGGCTGTGAGCGTTGCACTTTACTATTAGCCTACTATTTTTAAGTAGCTGAAATTATTTTAATTATCCCTTTCACCCTTGCTATCATTAAATATCAATTCGATATCATTCAAACCTAGAGAGAGAGAGAGAGAGAGAGAGAGAGAGAGAGAGAGAGAGATTTCGTTAACAAGAAAATAAAAACTGGCCTGAAAATAATAGAAATATCCTGACAGCTCTGTGGGGGCTTGGAGTTCATCTGTAAGTTGTGCTTTCTTATAAACAATACCATATGAAGCTGAGACTCTGTGTAACAGCTGAACTGTTACACTGAGTAACACACTGTTAACGTACACGCGTTACACACACACACAGGCGTCCACTACGTTCGCTCGTGGCACTTTTCACCCGTCACCCATGTCATCTGGTGTACTATACGCGTGTCTGTAAGCACGCCTATTAATCAGACTTTATGCTGGCACAGGCGACGTGTTTTAGGCGTTTAAGTATAGTGTGCTGGCATAAAATACCCCTCATAGAGTGTGAGCGCTTACGCGCATGTGTGTGTGTGTGTGTGTATCTGTAACTGTAATCACATCAAAGATCAAAGGCAATCAGATCAAAGCAATCAACAGAATTAACTGACATCTGCCAATGTCCCGGAAGAGTGACAGCAGCCAGAGGTGGACAGACTTTCTGGCCTCGAACAGAAAGCATTTTTGGCAAAACCATAATACCTATCATTGATCCGACTTCGCTTTGAGCATTGAGTTCTTCCTGAACGTCTACATGTGTTTTTTTTTAAGAAAAATGAAAAAATAGCTTTGTTAGAGCGATCTAAAAAAAATGTTAAATCTCACTTTTTACGAAATCTTCCTGCGTTTTTAATATGGGAGCCAATGAGGCTGTTGGTGCATGTTGGTGGCGCATCTGTGTGTCGTACGCCCAAACTATAACTCTAACAGCTTTACCAGAGGATTGTGAGGGAGAAGACAAATTTTCCTACGTTTCTATGTATAGATTATCGCTGTAGAGTGGAACTTGCGGCCTGGAGCACAGTTTTCAAATTTATTTTTTGACAATTTATTCTCTCCCTCTACACTCTGGCGATGATGTCACACACTGTGACACGAACATTCCGTGCAATACACACCCATTATCTCAGAATTATTTTTTCGCCCTGAGCACTGGTCCCTACAGCTATTGCTGTATGGGACCAGTGCTCGGTGCGATTGCCCCGAGGCCCTAATTACCAGTGGTGGAAGAAGTATTCAGACCTCTTACTTAAGTAAAAGTACTAATACAACACTGTGAAATTACTAACCTACAAGTAAAAGCCCTGCATTTAAAACTGAAGAAAAAGTACAAAATATCAGCATCAAAATTGTACGTAAGTATCAAAAGTAAAAGTACTCACTATGCAGAATGAACCCATTCAACTGTCAAATAAAATATTAGATTATTGTTTTTGATACGTTTATGTAAGCAGCGTTTTACTGTTGCCAATATAGGGCTCATTTTAACTACTGAATATACTGTTATTTGGTTTAATTTATAAACATGCGTAATCACTTTAAATGTATCATGTTTTCATGTTAAATCTCGACCTGAAAAGTAACTCAAGCTGACAGCTAAATGTAAAAAGTACATTTGCATCAAAATGTAATGAAGTAGAAGTATAAAGTTACATAAAATGGAAAAATGCAAAAGTACCTCAAAATTGTATTTAAGTACAGTACTTGAGTAAATGTACTTAGTTACTTTTCACCACTGCTAATCACTCTCCAGATTTAGATTCAAACAAAATATAAATAAGCTAATAAATTATGATATATTTTTCAAAGTTCAAAAGCCTCACCTTTACAGGCTGCTACATTAAAGTGATACACATTAATGAATTCAGGTTAAACTTGCAATTACGTATTTTGTAATCTTGTTTCTGGGATAATATTTACCCAGAAAAAAGATTTAAGGAAATTATACAAAAAATATAATTACCAGGGAGTGCTCGAGGTACTCATGCAGAATAGATAAAAGCAAATTCAAGCAAAGTGAATTGAAAAAAGGTACGGAATATATAATTGAAAATGGATACTGAGATATTGCCATTTTAATATGGGTAGTAAAAAATGATAATTGTGAAATGTGTGTAAGTTGAAGCTGGAAGGAATTACACAAGGTTAAAATAAAAAAATAAAAAGTATTGACAGTATTGGAAAAACATCTTATCAGCCAAAATAATAATTTTAAAAAATCTCTGCAGGTGTGTATTTACACACTTTTGTATTTAAGGAAATAATAAAGGAAATATCTGACATAAAATTGACATTTAAAGCATAAACAGCAAGATAAAATTCCACCTCACCAAATGGCAAAACAAGAGATCAGCTTTGTGTTCTTCAATTCATTCACACTTTTATTTTCCGTATCTCCATAAAACCTAATATTCACTACATGGCCTTTTGCAGAGGGACAGGTACTGGTGAGACTTGCATGACAGCACCAGAAGGAATTTACCACCAAAGACTTCAGGTAAGAACCAGGGGAGGAGAAACGGTCAGACATAATGAGAGGTGTGATGGATAAAGAGATGTCAGTTCCCACATCTCAAAATAAGGCATCCAGATGAGGACAAAGCGACTGAAATGAGTAGCTTCAGAACCAGCCTCCACTACCCTTTAAGGCTAAAAGAAAGTTCACAGATGCCGTTTCTTTTGTCCTGGAGTTGATCAGTCAACACTGGAATATAAAACAAAGTGGCTCCATCACAAAAAAAATGTGGTTACAACAGGAAAAGCAGAGCACATATGACACATTAAAAACAAACAGTCTCTCCACAAATATTCACCTTTCATTCATGGTTTTTGACGCAATTTCATGTAAGATATCACAACTTCCAGTGTCACAGGTATACTGCCAAAATTCAGATGTATTCACCAGCTGATGAAGACCCCAGGAATTATATTTAAAAGCTTTCCACTGAGGTGGGGGTTTCCTTTAACATGTTTACTGACCCACTTCCCTTTTGCAGAGTCTGAAAAAATGTCAGCAACCACAGCTGCTGCCGGCTTCTGAACAAAGTGATAAAAGACCTCACATACCAACGTCTTCCTTCATTAAATACATCACAGTAACAGCAACACATGGCTTATAAAACTACAGTACAGTGATTATTGTGGCATCTTCAATAGGGCCATTTTATGTTGTTTTGATCAAATAATGTTTAACCAAAACAAGTACAGTGTGCTCAGTTGCTGGATTGCATTTGCAGCTTCACTATCTACACCAGCATGCAGAAGATACCAGTGATTAGACATTTCTCTGAGCACACGCTGCGACATTACTGCAGTTCTCCGTGTGACGTTGTGGATGTGGAGTGAAACACTGGGGAAGAGCAGAACCGGGCTCTTTGGAAGTCTCAGTAGGGAGGCGGGAGCTGCGGTCAGTACTGAAAAGAGATGACAGAGTTCACTTTGTAGACGTGGAACGAGCGGTTCCAGAAAACCCGAGTGAAGTAGTTCGTGTAGGGCGAGTAGTTCATCTTTATCTCGTGGCAGAATCTTCCGTGTTTGGAGAAAGAGTAAATCTCTCCTTTGTCATAAACGACCTGAATGAGACAAGAAGAAGAAAAGTTTCTTTAAAACTCATGTGATAATGAATACTTTACTAAAAGTTTTTACAAGCAGTCCCTAATGGTAATTTCTATGCAACAGTAGGACAAATGGGCTTAAAAGAAGATTTATTCACTTCCATGCTAAGAGTTAGATGAGAAGAACTCTCATATCATAAATAGTGGGGCGGATTAGCTCAATATTTTACAACAATCGTTCACTTTGTGATAAAAGCATGAAATTTGGTAGATGTGTTGGTGAATATGTTTCGAACAAATCTGGATATTGGGCCACCTCAAAAGCGCCCCCTAGTGGCCGTGGCAGGCATTTGTTATACGAATAAATCAATTATGAATAAAAACTGCCCTTTTAATAATACCAACTGATGATGAATTGTATATTGTTGGAAAGCCTGATTAGTCACCTTTACAACGAGGTACAGCTTGTAAGGATCGTGCATTCATGGAATGAGCAACGGGGCTAAACGTGTGGGTAGCAACCCCCAAAAATGTGCATCCCCTGTGTAGTGGGTCAGATTAGCTGAACAATCGTTCATTTTGTGATAAAAGCATCAAATTTGGTACACTCATTGCTGAATACATGTTTAATGAATCTGGATATTGGGCCATCGCAAAAAAAAATTCTGATGGCTGTGGCGGCCATTTTTAAAAATGGCCATTTAAAAGCGGCCATTTTTAAAAATGGCTGCCGGTGGTTACTGGCGAGGAATGCTTTGCCTACCCTATAGCTGCTGTTTCATGTTTTCAGCACCACAAATATAATTTAGAGACATGTTAAAGTGACAAAAGCTTTATTACAGTCTAATAGAAAAGAACATTAACTTTGTATAACATTTTATTAGGTCTTGATATTCCCATTCACAGGCTACGGCCTCCTCTTTGGCTTGTATTCTTCTGTTGCTCCTTAAAAAGAAAAAATAATTTTCAATATTGTATGACCTGCAACAATAAAAACAAAACACATTTAGACAGAGAAAAAAATCATACATTTAAAAAATTCTACTAGGGTTACTTGTAGCAGGTTACTCTTTCTGGCAAAATCCTTGTACTGAGATGTGTGACTTAGTCAGGCGGCTTAGCCAAATAAAGGGGACACGCCGGACAAGAGCACCACATTTTTTCCACATACTCTCTATCATTATAGGTTTCAATTTTTAGTAGGAGCCACTTAATCAAGATTGCGGTGATGGCAGCCATATAAAGTCTATGAGAAATGCTATATCTTCCAAGCCACTTAGAAGGTCAATCTTGGTGTCAAAATATACATTTTCTGGGTCCAGGAATCATTTAAAGCTATTGAGAATATCACTAGATGATTATTTGATCAAATAGATATGTTCTTTTTCACAAAGACTGGGCAACTCGCTTCAAGTGCTGCAGCAGGGTATCCTGAGTTGAAACTGTTTGGAATCAATGTTCACGGGAGAGTGTGGATTAGCTGCCATGTACACTGCTCAAAAAAATCAAGGGTACACTTTCATCTCATGTCAGATCTTGATCAACAAATTATTTACAGTGAGTCATCCAGTGATATTCTCAATAGCTTTAAATGATTCTTTGACCCAGAAAATGTATATTTTGACACCAAGATTGACCTTCTAAGTGGCTTGGAAGATATATTGGTTCTCATAGACTTATGGCTTATGGCTTATATGGCTGCCATCTCCGATCTGCAATCTTGATGAAGTGGCTCCTACCAAAAGTTGAAACCTTTGGTGATAGAGAGCATGTGGAAAAATTTTGGTGCTTTTGTCCGGCGTGTCCCCTTTCTTCTCAAATCTGGTCCTAAGCCGCCTGACTAACTGTGATGGAGTTAAAAATACATTTGAAAAAAGAAACAAAGAACCACATGGGCAAAGGAGAGTGGAGGAGAGGAGTGTGTGCGTGTGTGTGTGTGTGTGTGTGTGTGTGCAGAGAGGGATGTCCACATTCCACAGGACATAATTTAACAGTGTCTTATTAAGCTTTCACACCCAACAGCCACAGATACATGTTCCAAGCTAACTACCTAGCTTAAGTACCTATTTTTGCTATCTTGCTAATTTACTTTTCCGCCAAGGCCCATGATGATTGTTTTTCTCTTTAGCCTTTATGATGTTCATAGCATATTTTATTCATAATTATAACAGGTGAAATAAAATATTTAGACATACCTTGATGGACAGTCCACTGCACTGCTTGTCCCAGGAAGCAAATGCTAGCTAGCTCATTTGCTAGCTAGCTCGATGGCTAGCCCGATTGTGGTGGGGCAGGAAAAATAACTGAAAGAGTGTCTAACTGGATTTTTGTTAATTTAATATGTGTATTTACATTTTTTAATTTACGTTTGTATATTTAGTTTAGATTTTTTAAATATTTTAAGAAATAATTTAAATATTTTTTGTGAATATATAAGAAAATGACTGCTATGGCCACTAGGGGGCAAATTTGCGATGGCCTAATATACAGATTTGTTTGAAACATATCCACCAACACATCCACCAAATTGTGTGCTTCTATCACAAAATAAACAATTCTTGTGATTTATTGAGCTAATCCGCCCCACAGGGGATGCACATTTTTGGGGGTGCTACCCACACGTTTAGCCCCGTTGCTCATTCCATGAATGCACGATCCTTATAAGCTGTACCTCGTTGTAAAGGTGACTAATCAGGCTTTCCAAAAATATACAATTCATCACCAGTTGGTATTATTAAAAGGGCAGTTTTTATTCATAATTGATTCATTTGTATAACAAATGCCTGCCACGGCCACTAGGGGGCGCTTTTGAGGTGGCCCAATATCCAGATTTGTTTGAAACATATTCACCAACACATCTACCAAATTTCATGCTTTTATCACAAAGTGAACGATTGTTCAGCTAATCCGCCCCACTAAAAAGGATTCATCCAGTGTATTGTAAGCCTGGTTGCCCACCTGGCCTAAGAATTAGGGACTTTAAAAATGCATTTGTATTATCTACTTTTATCGACGCAATCATTTTGTCTATATTACATTCTACTTGTTTGGGACGAAGCTTGTGTTTGTTTGTACCTCTTTGAGTTATAATATGTGAGGTTAGATTATTAAGTGAATTAATGACACTGAATAAGTACATATTTTGATACATTTCACTTCAAGAATGTTAAGAATACATTTCATGTCTGGAACAGGCTATTTTGTTTATTGTTTGAAATTTGCGTCCTGTCACTTTAAGAGAGCGAACCTCCGTGCATTTTGCTTGTAAAAAATTTAAGAACTGAGACGGCAGTAGAGCCTAGACGAGCTGTGGAGTCACACACTTTTCATATCTTGTCCTGTCCTGTTCAATTCATACTATCCAACAATTTACCTGCTTGTGATTCATAAGGAATAGTTGTTTTTTAACTCTACAACTGACGTTGAGTGGATTTCGTAAACTATCTCTGTGGGACACAAGTTGCCTTCTGCAGTAACACTACTCTTGGTAGTTTTATGGATTGTGAGTGAACTTGTTAAAGTTACATGCTAATTTAAGAGACATATAGCAGACTAAATCATTCAGAATGACGTTGGTTTCTGCCAGATGTAGTTGTTGAAAGAGTTAGGATCTTTAGTGAGATTATTTTTCTACTACTGCAGAAACCCCCAAATGTTTGTTGAACATTGTGGCCGTCCCTTAAACTGTCACTGCAAGTCCCAAATATCCAAAAAGTGCTGACTCTTAGCTGTACAGTGTACACTTCACAGCACTCCCCCAACACTTGGTCTGTTTAAAAATTATTCAAAACCTCCTTGGACAAACTTAAAACCATGGTTCTCAACTCATGGAAACAACATGCACCATTTAAAACACATATTACCAGACATACAGAGAGGGAATCTGCAGCTTGTGGTAAAATGAGAACAAGTGTCTTCACTCACATGTCCATTGGCGATGTCGAGCAGGTCTTTGATCCGACAGCCTTTATTATGACTAAGCTCGTTACAAATCGACTCCTCGATGATCACATAGTTTGTCTTCTGAGAGGTCAGAATCTTGTAGATGTCCTCTGCAGATCTCATTGCATACACCTGGTAGGTCTACAAACACAGGGAAAAAATATGTTTTAAAATATTATAAGGAATATCTAAATACTGAATATATTTTGTATATTGTAATTGTTATGCCTTTTATAGAGTATAGGCTGTAATGAGATGACAGGAATGAGGGTTGAGAAATATAGAACACGAAACAAAGCCTAATTATTTTTGACGCACTACTATAGTACATTTTGCTGACTTTTTTTAATGGAAACAATTTGTTCTCTAAATCACCTCTTTATAACCCAATGACTTGAGCTATGTGGCTTTGTTTAAAATTACTACTACTACATTTTATTTATAATGCACTTTTACATTAAAGTAAATCGTAAAGTGCTACAGGTCAAAAGCACAACATTCTAATTATAAAAAGGATTTTTAAAAAAGGATAAGGGATTAAAAAAAACAATATAAAAACAGCTAAAAACAGAAAGAAAAAATATATAGAAACCATCCAGAGGGCAAGAAACAAAAGTTTTGCTAAAAAGGAAAGTTTTTAGTCATTTTTAAAATCCTTTTAATGGAAGTCAAACAAAAGTCTCCTTTTGTCCCTTTCATCTCACTCACATCTTCAGTCCTCCTCAGCAGGTTGATGTCTGAGTAAAGTGGTAAACTTGTCACAGCTGAACCTGAACACAACTTGACTGTTCCCAGCAGCTGAGGACTTCCTGCAAAGACGGCCGCCACGGGAGCCTGTGACCTGCAACACAAGAGGAAAATGTTAGATGCCACGATAAAGACTTTACAGATATGTTTGAAAATGCGTAGAGATCTGATGACTCACTTGATCCAGCTGATCAGCTCCACTGTGTCTGGATCGTAAAACTCCTGCAGGTCAGACAACTCTGCTAAGACGCGAGGGCAGTACTGCAAAACAGGAGAGAGCAGGAAGACTTAATGTGACTTTAAATGTCTGACATTAAAAGCTTCTGAACATATTTTTGAAATGATGTGAAAATCTCACCTCTCTCCACAAACTGAAACCAATGATGGTAGGAACCGCTGTGCTCAGGATCAGAGACTGGAGAGTAAAAACAACAATTAATACATGAAGCAAGAACCTGGGTGGTTAATAAAAGTGATGGGGAAGTTTTTCTGCAACTCTATGTCATAATACTTGATAAGTAGCAACTAACCCGGCAGGTTAGATATTAATGGTATTTAAAACACCCTTTCGATTTAATTTAACTGGAAGAAATGTCTGTTAAAAGTCCTGCACCTTTGTATAACTGAAGGAGCACAGTGTTAATCCACAAAAGTAAATATGAGAAACCACCTACTAGTACTACAGGGTGGATTGACTTCAGCTTGAGCCACTTAAACACAGTCATCCAGAGGTCCGGAGAACACACACCAAACGCTGTAAACATGCAGACGTACGGGGTCCATAAATATTTCATCCTGCATGAAAAAAGAACACTCCATGTCTGAATGTGGCACAACAAATGTGTTAGAAATTCAAATTCTAAAAGACACTTTTCCTCTGATGAACATACCCGTCAAACAGCAGCGCCAGGCCTCCAAAAAGCAACGTGTGAAAAACGTGATAGATGACCTCTGGCTGCTCTCCTATTCGTCCATCTTCAAGTTTAAGGTTGGTTCTCATTGGCTGGCCACTGTATGAAAGTAAAAATGCTTTCAGCATCATGACATCATTCCACATCATTATTGAAGAGCGTGGTCTTTTAGTTTAAGAGCATGATTTCATTGTGTATACTGTTGGTTGCACAGAATTCCTGCTCTCAGCTTCCGCCGTTACTCTTTAACCCCGTTCATTCATTCCCATTCTCCAAGGCTTGATTATATATACACTTTCCTTGCTTTTCAGTCTGTTCTTGACTGAACAAATTTGTAGTTGCCGAAAGCTCCTTGTATTTTATCGACTAATCTAACAGTTGCTTTAGTTGACAGATCTCTAAAACATAGTTTCTTTATAAAGATTCCAGCAGAAACACCACTACAAAACTTGTAATATTTTTTGGGAAATAATTTATTTGGCATGAAAAAATGACTAACCGGCTAAAGACTTACAGTAGAATAAGACCAAAACAACCAGTTAGTTGAGTAATAGACTGACAAGAGGCAGCCCTTCTTGCTTTCTTTACAGATTTTGTAATAAAAAGGGACAGTTAAAATATCCACACCCAGAAGCAACCTGAGTGTGAGGAAAAGGTACAGTAAATCGGTGCAACCAACAATATACAGTCATTGAAAAAATGATTAGACCACCCCTTTTCTTCAGTTTCTTGTTTATTTTAATGCCTGGTGCAACTAAAGGTACATTTGTTTGGACAAATATAATGATAACAACAAAAATAGCTCATAAGAGTTTAATTGAAGAGCTGATATCTGGCCATTTTCCATGGTTTTCTTGATAATGATTTTGGTCATTATCAAGAAAATCATGTAAGGGATGGTTTTGACGGAAATAATTACAAAATCTGAACTTGAAATCAATGAATCATGCTCGCAAATTGAAAGGCCAGGCTCTTATATCAAGACAGGAAAAAAGCTTCATATCAAGCCATCAGCCAAAAGGGAAACCATGATAAATGCTGACTCACGCACAGAAACTTCAAGCTGGGATCACCAGCTCTATCAAATACATTTTTAGAAAGACAGAGGAGTCTCTGACCTGAGTCTTCTGTAAATGGTCTGCAGGGTGGACAGCAGGCAGACAGTGAGCACCAGGAAGTAGAAGGGAAGGACTGAGGCCTGCGTCAGTCTGAGATACAAGTCCTGACCGGGTGCCTGGAAGCTCTCTTGGCACAGGAGGAAGTTTGTGATAAAGTCACTGAAATAGAAGGAAAGAAAACATTGACATTAGATTACATTAGATGAGCTTATACAGCCAGAGCCAACATTTATCTAAACCCATGATCAGCCTGCATTGCATTTAGCTTTAACTCACGTTGTTGTGTTGAGCCCAAATTTGACTTCTAGGAACTTCAAAATGAAGTCACTCTCACTTAAAGGCAGAAGTTTCTGTAAATGGAAAACAGTGATGATTAATAACGTCTTAATGAATAAAAACTACACAAGATGGATTAACAGACAGCCAACCCATGTCCTCCATGGTGTTTTTACCTTGACCAAATAACTGAAGGTGATCCCTGTGGTAAAGACCAGGTGGAAATGTAGGAAGAGCTTCATCACTCTGGCAACAAGAGGTCCCATCTTCATCTTTTGCTGCAACAGAAATATAGTACAGAGATGGTGTTTATTCATAATTAAACACTGAAGGCAATGTTTTATTACTGATAAAACACAGAAAAATAGAACATTGTCACATTTGGGAAGAAGCAAATGTTATGTTTTTAACTGGATGAATTAGTTAAAAGATTAATCCTTTATCAATTAACTGGGTATTATCGGTTAACCAAATGATTTATATAATCGTGTCAACACTGAGTAAAAACCAAATGTAATAGTAATATGACTGAGCTCTGACATGAGGGAGCAGCTAACTCTACCTGGAAGTACCTCGCGAGCACTGAGCCAATCAGGAGGCTGAGCAGAGGCGAGCTGAGCAGGGTCGGGTTCTGAAACTGGAACAAGTAGGCCAGGAACAGAGAGCTGAGGTACACTTTGTGGATGTCAGCCATCTTTACATCCCAGACGGAGAGATGATGGAGAGAAAAAGAGAGACAATATTTGAGGACGATTGTGGGATCAACACAGGATCTAAATATACTGAACAAACAGGTTTTTAAACCAGGGCTGCACCAAATATTTCACAGATTTAAAGCTTGATTTATAATGTTGACATCAATTCTGCATCAACATTCGAATGCCGTGCACCTTATTTGTTTGCATGACTATTAATTCCGTTTAAACCCAAGTTTTCTGCAGAATGTGAGATATAGATTAGGCAATATTAATATAATTTGTATTATACTTTTTTTTAGAAGTAGATTATCTTGTTTTATAACTGGATTGAGTCCAAAAGAGTTTTTAATTTTTTCCAGTGAACAGTAATACTAAAACAGCTGATTTCATGAGTAAAGTGGTTAAAACACTTAGTTTGACTTTTTTGGGTAATTACTTGCTGTCTTGCTGAGAGTCAGATAAGAAGTTTGACACTACCTTAATGTCTCCTGTAATATTAAGCTATTGGCATCAGCCAATTAGCTTAGCTTAGCATAAAAACTGTGAGAAACAGCTTATGAAGATAGCAAAATCTGCCTATCAGCAACTCTAAAATCTACTAATTAACATGTTATATCTCTGTTCATTTGCAGAGGGAAAATAAACACAGTGTAATAATGACAAATTGTGGTTTTGTGTCCTGTCTAACCAGAATAAGAGAAAATAAATAACAACAACTTCCTTACCTTACGTGATGGCACAAGGTCAAAAGAGTCGAGTAAGAAAAGACAGAGGCCCTGGATGAAGAGCACGTAGTGGCTGTGTTCCCAGACCAGGAGGAAGGTCAGGGTGGTGGCACTCATGGTAAGATAGCAAAACATCTGCAGAGAAATACAGTTTGATTAACGTGTGTAAATGCAGAGTTTGGCCTAACTTGGATTTAGTAGAGGATCACCTCACCTCAGTGGCAGAGCTGATGTTATGACTCAGGAATCCAGTCAAAGCTGCAACCTGGCAAGAGAAGTAAGGCAGAGCCCAGTTGTCCCGCAGAGGAATGGCATAGTCTACTTTGGTTGTGTCTGGTCTGAAATGGCCCACAGAAGAGTTGTTGAGTGGAAGAGAGAGAGAAAACAAGTGAAACTGGGATCTGAAACTACAGGGCATTATTATGCTTCACCACTGAGATTTGTATTTGTTTTATCAGAGGCATAAATGTCACATTTTCAAATTGGTTTTGTTGTCAGAAAGTAGGAAAGAAACAGGAAGAAAAAGAAAGAACAGACGTATGATTGAAGTCACAAGGCAGGTACTTAACTGCTAAAATTTGACAGCGAAACCGGGTTGCAGAATGCCTCTCACCTGTTAATCACATACCAGGCCACAGCCAACATGCCGGCCACCCAGGTGCCGCTCATCACCCAGCTACACACAAACAGGGCGGTGACATAAACCGCCTGGAGCCCGAAAACAGCTCCGACATAGAAGTAGATTGGCTCCACAAAATCCTGAAGGCAGAGACAGAAGCAGAGTATTATCACTGTAAATGCAGCGTACAGCCATTTAAAGCAAGGGATATACAAACTATATCAATGCCAGAAATCCAATTAAAAAAACAAAGCGCTACATTAGCATAACTTAAATAAGACCTCAGGCAAAATCTGACAAAATAAGTAGCAAGTCCATGTTGTTTGGTGCTGGGCCCCATGAGCATTCGCTCATTGCCAGGCAAAAGTTTGACCTCTTTCCACTCTTCCTGGCTCAATGCTTTGACTGATTTATGCCGTTATTAGGTGGCAAACTTCACCTTCAAGTTTCAACAGCCTGCCAGAAGCCCTAGCTGACATTCTTTTTTTCCCCCCAGAGACTGTAGCAAACTGTCTGAACACTACAGAGAAAAAAAAATATTACCATCATATGAAAGTAGAAGACCTAGGAAATGCATTGCATGTGGTCAGTTTATTCATTTTATACAGACTATGTCTAAATATCTAAATATTGTATAGTTTATTTGGTTTAATTGTATGTGATAGTTGTTTGTTCTTAAAATTATTCAAATTTAAATCTAAGGATGTGTACATCATGTTTAATGTCGACACCAATGTAGCCTGATAAACACAGAAATGCATTGCTACCAACAGTATCATGACACCTTGTATGGAAGGCTGGTTAATTAGGTAAAGGTTTGGCCAGGGAAAAACTGACATTTTCAAGATATCTGAAACAAAATTGATTCTGTGGGTACCCATGAGTCACTCCTTTTCCAACAGATCAGCAGAAACCACGCAATGGCTGTAAATTTCTGCATGCTGTGGTCTTGGAATTGCACTGGAAAGCTGAGGATCTTGACATACATCACTGAATCTGTCATATGTACGCAATCTTAAAATGCAAATTTAACTGGCTATCACAGTACTAAAACAAGCAGCAAACAAGTTAAATTGGTCTTAGCTAATGTTTACTGTTTCGCCTTGCATAAATCTCAGGCTGAACGGTGCATGACAGAAATGATGTAACTATTTACACTCTGTTGGCCAGTGTTTGTTTGCTATAAGACAATGGATTGTAACGATTTAGCATCTTTGTTCTTAAGGAAACATATGTGCACCTCCTATCTCATATTACCATCTGATAAACAAATATGTCACGAAGGTATTACAGTACGCTCAACTCTGATAATCAAATCAAACAGCAAAAAAACTCACCTGACTGCCAGTGATTCTGTATATGAAGCTTGTGATGAGCTCTGGAAACAGAAACAAACGATCCACTGCGTTGACAGTCTGACCTGAAACAGTCTTGTTATCCAGCGTCAGCTCATAAAACCCTGGAAAACAAAAACATCATAACAACAGAGTTGATTGACAAGGAAAGAGTGGCACTCATAGCCCCAAGTGTCTGTTTTGAGGTTGTATTTATTTCATTTTTTAAAGGATACACGTACCTCTTTCAAAGGATGGTACAGTCAGCATGTGCTTGTAGTAGTAATAATAGATCCCGCTGCCTTCTTGGAAGGTGATTTCACGCTCTAGCTCCTGAGAAAACATTAACGTGAATCTTAGAATTTATATGGTAGTGAAGTTGAAATATAATGAAGCGGACTTATGAAAAACGCCCACCTGTCTAGTTGAAAACCAAAACTTCCTATCATGATACGCAGACAGATAAGCTGCATAAAGCATGCCGCAGGCAACTGCTGCCAGACATCCGAAGAAAACCCTCACCAGGCGCTGCAAGAAACCTGCTGAGGAGCAGAAATATAACAGTGTTTTTCACATACCACAACATTACAAAGTGATTTACTATGAGTTAAACACAATTTGTCTGTTTTTTATAAGGAAAAATTTGACCTCAGATAGTTTTAAAGTGTAACTATCCTGCAATATCATCATTAAGATTGTAGAGTCACTGGAGAAACAAGTATTTGTCTCTTATTATAGAGTGTAACAATTATCAATTAGTTAGTTAGAAATTAAATGGACCTTGAGGATAATAAATAAACTGAGCAGATTAATAAATCAATTCTAACAGGTACTTTTTAAATTTGTTGAAATTTTACTGAATACACAATTATTGAGATTTTAATAAAATATATTAATATAGGTAAA
Source organism: Centropristis striata (assembly GCF_030273125.1). Lineage (NCBI taxonomy): Eukaryota > Metazoa > Chordata > Actinopteri > Perciformes > Serranidae > Centropristis > Centropristis striata. The sequence goes on from NC_081530.1 coordinate 17,456,325, forward strand.
TTAAACGCCAATTAAATTATTTGTTGATTAATTGACAAAAGAATTTGCTTAATATCTGATTATTAATAGAATATATTTGCTTGATTTTAACCATTTATTTTTTAGTAGTAGATATTAAATCTGAAAAAGATAAGTATCATACCAAATATGCATTATAGGACTTATTGGACAGTGGTATCAACATTGTACATGTATCACTGTATCAACCCTACATTGAGCAGTGCTGTAAGTATAAAGACAGATCCATATACAGGACATTAACTTACATGCAGAAGAGCCCTTGGGTCTTTTTACAGGTGACTCCGGTATATTTGACTTCTCCTCTTTTTTTGGAGCATCCTCTTCCTTAACTTCACCTTCATCTTTCTGCTGTTTGTCAGCTCCATCTCCACCAATGGACACACTCCCCTCCTCCTCTGTGTTCACCGGCTCTTCAGTACCTGGTCAGGTGTAGCAACAGATATAGAGTAGTTTACCCCCTGAGCCTTCCACTGATCAAATCATATGAGACGAGATCTGAGGAAACCATTGGTACCAATAGCACGCCAAAGTTCAACATATTAATACATATTTGAATGAAAATGAGCTCTATGGGTGGCCACAAGTCTCCTTGTTACATATAGAACAATGATTACCTCACAGATTACCTGACAGGAAGACTACAGTATGTCAGGTTGGGGAACTGTGTTTCTGGGACATGATTGAATAGCACAGGAGCTTCACAAGGGACTGTACTGGCTCCATTCCTGTTCACACTGTACACAAATACAACTCTGAGTCCTGCCACATCCAGAAGTACTCCGACGACACTGCCATTGTGGCGTGTATCAGGAATAGACATGAACCTGAATATGGGGATCTGATAAAAGCCTTCAGTGACTGGAGTCACAAGAACTATCTCCTACTGAACACCTCAAAGACTAAGGAACTGATCATAGATTTCCGCAGGTTCAAGCCCCCTCTTCAGCCAGTGAATACCTGTGGGTGGACATTGAGGTGGTACCAAATTCTAAGTATCTAGGTGTATACCTGGATAATAAGTTGGACTGGTCCCTAAACACTGACGCTCTCTACAAAAAGGGGCAGAGTCGCCTCTTTTTCTTGAGGAAGCTCAGATCTCTGGACATCTGTAGTAAGATGCTGCAGAAGTTTTATCAGTCTGTGGTGGCAAGTGTGTGAGAGTTCCATTTTTTCCCCCCAGTTTTCTGGATAATAACCAAAATCATACTAGCTAACTTGGAAATATATCCTATGTTTTTCACAGGTTGTCTTTAATATGTAGATGGACTGAGGCTTTAAAATAATGACTAAGAGTGAAAAAAAAAACATTTTTAAAACGAAGATGATAGTTTGAGTTATGACACTTCATATGTGTTAGCAGAACAACTTCCTTTCTACTAATAAAAATATAAAATTAAAAATGATATACAGCCATGGAAAAAATATTAGACCATCCTTTTTCTTCAATTTCTTGTTCATTTTTTTGTTGATCATAACCAAAATCATTATCAAGAAAACCTGGTAAAATGGCTAGATATCAGCTTTTAAATTAAACTCTTATCAGATATTTTTGTTTTTATCATTATATTTGTCCAATCAAATGTACCTTTAGTTGTACCAGGCATTAAAAGAACAAGAAAGAAAAGAGAAAACAAGGATGGTCTCATATTTTTTTTCATGACTGTATCTGACATCTATTTTTGACCTGCTATCTCCCCCTAAAAATCAGCACCCACAACCCCCAGCTCTCTATAAAGGGTTAAATGACAATCTTGATCAGGCGGTTAGTGTTTCTGTAGAAAGTTAACTGAAGTTAAAAGCTGTTTTTTGAACAGGAAGCTGCAGTAACTGATTCTCTGATAGCAAACTGCTATGTTAGCTAAATAAACGTACGTGTCGTCTGCTCCTCTGGTTCATTTTGGAGCTCAGGCTCTCCTTTATCTTCCTCCAAAGTGTCCGGTTTTCGACATCTTAACTCTGTCATGACGAGATGAATTTAATCCGAGAGGAGTGGAGACAGCAGCATGCTAGCTAACACACGGCTAGCCTTCAAATCACCACTCCGCTTTGTGATAATAAAAAAGAAGGTGGCAAGCCGAGCTACAAGCTTCCCCTTTTTCTAAATCATGTTTCCTTGTGTGAAGTCGGAAAGCAGCAGTTAAACGGTCGCATGGTTTGCGGTGTTATCTGTGTGGAGGACTGAACTTAGCGAAGCTGCTGCTGCTGCTGCTGCTGCTGGGCTGCGACCACAGGGACATAGCGGAAGTTGCTGCTTGCTACAGCAGCGAAGAAGAGTGAGGACCAAACTTCCCATTAAAATCATTCAATTTAAGAAAACAAAAAAAACCTGTTAAATTTCGTCACACACACAATAATCGCCTGACTCATTTTTTTCAAGTTTTGCAGGAAACACAAAAAACTCCACCAAAAGTGTAACATTTATTGATAATTTCACTCAAAATGGATGTAACAAAGGATGGCTATTGGCATAGTAATAATAACACTGTGTGTAAATTATGTAACTTTAGAGAAATAAATGACTTAGGCAATTTTTTGAACATGCCTTTGTGACTAAAGCAAGAGAACACTTTATTTTGAAGGTGTCTACATAACAAGCCTGTCAGAAACATGACATGACAAGTATCATGAGCATTAATGTTACTTCAAAGTGTCATTAATGTTCATAACACATCCCATGTCATGTTTTTGACACGCTCATGTCAATCTTATGTAAGCACCTTTAAAATAAAGTGTTACCATATCTTGCTTAAGTCACAAAGGCATGTCACACACCATTATCTTGAAGGGGTAAAATCACATTATCTGATCAACTGAAGATGTAGGCGATTTTACCATAGGTGGCCGGCGTCATGAGGAGATGATTTAGGGCAACAACAAAAAAAACAATTTCGACAAAAAATGATTTATGCGATTATTTTAACAGTGTGACGAAATGTTCAATTCCCTTTTGGTTTTTATGTGAATAAAACATAAATATTTGCATTCATCTCAAATGATCTTATCCTTCCCACGTCAGTAATTGTTACTAAAAATAAGTCTAATGCTTTAATTGTCGATCATATCGATAGAAGATGAATTAACGATTATTTAATGGAGTTCTTTACAAATAAAAAAAAAATCTTTAAGCATGAGGTTTTGTGATCATTTTAAGTATTCTATGATACTGTGGCAATTTAATCAGTCAACAAAAAATAAAATGTTATTAAAAAAAAGCAACTCCTGTCACCATAAGGTTAAAAAAACTGAGCAAATAATGTCAATTTGACCATGCATTTGTTAAAATTTGAGCATTTTACAGATCACAAGATTGATTAAGAATTTAATAAATTAACATAGATCAATAGGTACAAAAAAAACCTCAAAAACATTATTTGTACCTCTTAAAATTAATGTATCATCTTTTGCATTTGAGGGGGACATTTTTTGTATTGCTTAAACAAAATTATTTGATTAACCTGACAAAAAAATGTAACTAATTATAGAAAATGGTTGTGTTTTTATTAACATATATTATTTTAACATATATTTTGTACATATTAAATCTGAACAAGTAACTTACCTGTAAACTAAAATAAAGTGAATATATGTCAGTTTGTCTCAAGTTAAGAGTTGTATGGAGGAAGACAGACAGTTCTGCTAATACCACAAAATGTCCCAAAGTAAAAATGTATAATTACTTTTAAAGGTTATTCTGATTTAAATAATAAAAAAATAAAAATGAAATTATCTTAGTAAGCATAAATCAAACTGACCTTACCTGGAATACAATCACACTGGAGACTGAAATAGAGACAGACTCCTCTGATATGAATTTCCTAGTGAAAGCAGTTTAATCCATCACAAGAGGATTTCACTGCAGCTCATGAGTGTACAGCTCATATGAAAACAGCAATGTAGTTTATTTCAATGGGTGTCGTATTATTCTTTTAAAAAAATAAAAATAAAACCAGACAGATAACCGATGCAAAGAAAAGGCCCCATTAGTAAAATAACATAAAATAATTTGCAAAAAATCTTCATAAAACATGGCCCCAAACTAAAAATGACGGTAAAAATATAAAAAATTTGTTGTTTCTTCTTTTTTAACAGCCACACCACACAGAGAACATTTATAAAAAACACAACATTTAAAGATTACCAAATGTAGTACTAAGTTAATCAATAAAAGTGTACAAACACACTCTTTCCCCCAGACAGTTAAATGAAATTAAAAGGTTACATAACATGTATGTACTGGACATAAAACACAGTGTTTAACTTAACATTAACTGTGATTTTTAAGGAGTGTCTCTCCATGGTCTGAACGTCCCGTCCAGCAGGTGAAAGGCAACAATAAAATGCCTTCTTTCCTCGCAATTCATCTGCTTATTATTCTTCCTCTGGTGACTCCACTGTCTCCTCCCTCGAGGCCTTTTCA